>NC_088397.1:34981081-35315734 GCF_034236695.1 Oncorhynchus nerka
TGGGATTTGACTTTTTTTTGGATTTCCTTTTAATTAATGAAAATAAAACACCATTATATCTTGATTATATAAGTATTCAACCCCTGAGTCAAAGCTCTGTCAATAGCTTGCTAGACAGATTTTACAAGTCTTGCCATAGATCTTCAAGCCGATTTAGGTCAAAACTGTAACTCTGCCACTCAGGAACATTCAATGTCGTCTTGCAAGCAACTCCAGTGTATATTGGCCTTGTGTTTTGGGTTATTTTGCTGCAAAAAAAGGTGAATTTGTCTCCCAGTGACTGTTTGAAAGCAGACTGAACCAGATTTACCGCTAGGATTTTGCCTGCGCTTAGCTCTATTAAATTGATATTTATCCTAAACTCCCACGTCCTTGCCAATGACAAGCATACCCATAACATGATGGAGCCAACAACATGCTTGAAAATATGGAGAGTGGTACTCAGTGATGTGTTGTGTTAGATTTGCCCCAAACATAAGGCTTTGTATTCCGGACAAAAAAGTTCATTTCTTGGCCACATTATTTTCCGTATTACTTTAGTGCCTTATTGCAAACAGGTTGCACGTTTTGGAATCTTTTTATTCTGGACAAGCTTCCTTCTTTGTAATCTATTTATGTTAGTATTGTGGAGTAACTACAATGTTGTTGATTCATCCTCAGTTTTCTCCTATCAGTCATTAAACTCGAACTCTTTTAAAATCACCATTGGCCTCTTGACGCTTTCTTAAATTTTTACCCATCTACCAAATGGTTCCCTTCTTTGCAAGGCATGAGAAAACCTCCCTGGTCTTTGTGGTTGAATCTCTGCTCGAAATTCAATACTAGACTGAGGGACATAACATAATTGTGTGTGTGTGGTGCAGAGATCGGGTAGTCATTCAACAAGCATGTTAACCGCTATTATTGCACACAGAGTGAGTCCATGCAACTTATTATGACACTTATTAAGCACTTTTTTCTACTCCTGAACTTATTTAGGTTTGCAATAACAAAAGGGTTTAAATACTTGACTCAAGACATTACATCTTTTCAGATTTTTATTAATTTGCAAAATAATCCAAATACAAAAATTCCACTTTGACATTATAAATTGTGTGTAGATCAGTGACACAAAATCTGAATGTAATCTATTTTAAATTCAGGGTGTAACACAACAAAATGTGGAAAAAATAAATTGGTGTGAATACCTTCTGAAGGCACTGTAGTATGATGCACTCACTGTATATAGACTTTTTGTTTTCTTTTGTTCTACTGTTTTATTGACCGTATGTTTTGTTTATTCCATGTGTAACTCTGTGTTTGTATGTGTCAATTGCTACGCTTTATCTTGGCCCGTTCGCAGTTGCAAATGAGAACTTGTTCTCAACTAGCCTACCTGGTTAAATAAAGGTGAAATCAAAATAAATAAAAAGTATTGTGCCAAAATGTAATTGAAACTCTGTCTCCAGTTTAATATGTACTCTGTTGCAGTGACGGTCTGGCCCTCTGAAAACTACTTAGAACCACCACCTTTCACCACCTGGGAAAAGATTACAGCAGAGAGGGTGATGTAACTGCATGTGCACTTTCCTGTTTAGCGTGTGGATTGTGCAGATAACATGGCAGCATGACCATCCCACAACACAATGGAATGCATTTTCATGTGTCTAAACGCCTTGAAATACAATGTCTTGTGGTGTCAGTTGACACGGTCAACGGTATGAAAGGAAAACTAATGTGACAGTTGGGTGAGACTCACCTGGCCCTGTGAGCATGACAAAAGTAAGGTAAAGGCTCATTTGTCAATCTTATCTCAGTCGACTACACAATACAGCTTTCATTTCAGGCCCACGCACACCCGTTTATCAACTAACAAAAGAAAGGGAGAGGTGAACACAGCTACAGGTAGAGTTATATTAGCAGGACTTACAATCAGCCAGCATTGGAACCTGATAAAGCAGCCTGATTAGAGGCCAATCTTAGGCTGATCTTTATTTTAATGTTTAAAATGTTAACCTTATTTTTACCAGATTAGTCTCATTGAGATTAAAAATCTCTGACCTGGCCAAAATAGCAACACACAAAATGTCATGCAAAAACACATTTACAACATAAAACATGAAGTACTAATGATTAAAAACATAAATGTACACATTGAGCAGGCAAAATCTTGCAAGTTATTAATTGCAGACACTCAGATCCACTTTTCTCTCTAAACCAAAGGCCATTCATTTCACGTTTTAGTCAGTTGGCAGATGCTCTTATCACATCAATTTGCATTTGTCACATGCTTCATAAACAACAGGTGTGAACTAACAGTGAAATGCTTACTCATGGGTCATTCCCAAGAATGCAGAGAATTTCTTTTGAGAAAAAATGGAAAAGTAAAACACGTAATAATAGATGCATTAACCTACTGTTGAGGATGGATGACTATAATTTATCGACTGTACCTAGTAAAATTATGCCTCCCCAGTTCAGTGGCCCTCTCTGGTCATTTTTTATGATTTGGTAATGGGATTTACTATGGATTTATACCAAGTGGATGGCAGTATACGGTACTCTAAACAAATTCTGAGCAAACCATGTAGAACTTCAGTTAATCTAGAGGATTTTAATGCTGGTAAATCAGGGTTTCATTTGGAATTCAAACATACTTAACCAGCATGGCTACCACAGCATTCTGCAGCAATACGCCATTCAATCTGGTTTGCGCTTAGTGGGACTATCATTTGTTTTTCAACAGGACAATGACCCAACACACCTCAAGGCTGTGTAAGGGCTATTTGACAAAGAAGGAAAGTGATGGAGTGCTGTATCAGATGACCTGGCCTGCACAACCACCCAACCTCAACCCAAGTGTGATGGTTTGGGATGAGTTGGACCGCAGAGTGAAGGAAAATAGCCAAGTGTTCGGCATATGTAGGAACTCCTTCAAGACTGGTGGAAAAGCATTCCTCATGAAGCTGTTTGAGAGAATAACAATGAGTGTAAACCTGTCACATTGCTTGAAATACACAGTGCCTTCAGAAAGTATTCACAGCTCCTTACTTTTAACACATTTTGTTATGTTACAAAGTTGGATTCAAATTAATTTAATTGGTCATGTTTTGTAAATGATCCACACACACACAATACTCTAATGTCAAAGTGGGATTTTTTTTTTATTCCCTTTTAATTAATGAAAAATAAAACACCATTATATCTTGATTAGATAAGTATTCACCCCCCTAAGTCAAAGCTCTGTCAATAGTTTGCTAGACAGATTTTTACAAGTCTTGCCATAGATCTTCAACCCGATTTAGGTCAAAACTGTAACTCTGCCACTCAGGAACATTCAATGTCGTCTTGGTAAGCAACTCCAGTGTATATTTGGCCTTGTGTTTAGGGTTATTTTGCTGCAAAAAAATGTGAATTTGTCTCCCAGTGACTGTTTGAAAGCAGACTGAACCAGATTTACCTCTAGGATTTTGCCTGCACTTAGCTCTATTAAATTGATATTTATCCTAAACTCCCACGTCCTTGGCAATGACAAGCATACCCATAACATGATGGAGCCAACAACATGCTTGAAAATATGGAGAGTGGTACTCAGTGACATGTTGTGTTAGATTTGCCCCAAACATAAGGCTTTGTATTCCAGACAAAAAGTTCATTTCTTGGCCACATTATTTTCTGTATTACTTTAGTGCCTTATTGCAAACAGGTTGCACGTTTTGGAATATTTTTATTCTGGACAAGCTTCCTTCTTTGTAATCTATTTATGTTAGTATTGTGGAGTAACTACAATGTTGTTGATTCATCCTCAGTTTTCTCCTATCAGTCATTAAACTCGAACTGTTTTAAAATCACCATTGGCCTCATGGTAAAATCCCTGAGCGGTTTCCTTCCTCTCCGGCAAACGAGTTAGGAAGGACGCCTGCATCTTTGTAGCGACTGAGTGTATTGATACACCATCCAAAGCGTAATTGATAACTTCAGCATGCTCAAAGGGAAACGCTTTCTTAAATTTTTACCCATCTACCAAATGGTTCCCTTCTTTGCAAGGCATAGGAAAACCTCCCTGGTCTTTGTGGTTGAATCTCTGCTTGAAATTCAATACTAGACTGAGGGACATAACATAATTGTGTGTGTGTGGTGCAGAGATCGGGTAGTCATTCAACAAGCATGTTAACTGCTATTATTGCACACAGAGTGAGTCCATGCAACTTATTATGACACTTATTAAGCACTTTTTTCTACTCCTGAACTTATTTAGGTTTGCAATAACAAAAGGGTTTAAATACTTGACTCAAGACATTACATCTTTTCAGATTTTTATTAATTTGCTAAATAATCCAAATACAAAAATTCCACTTTGACATTATGGGGTATTGTGTGTAGTAGATCAGTGACACAAAATCTGAATGTAATCTATTTTAAATTCAGGTGTAACACAACAAAATGTGGAAAAAGTAAATTGGTGTGAATACCTTCTGAAGGCACTGTAGTATGATGCACTCACTGTATATAGACTTTTTGTTTTCTTTTGTTCTACTGTTTTATTGACTGTATGTTTTGTTTATTCCATGTGTAACTCTGTGTTGTATGTGTCGAATTGCTGCGCTTTATCTTGGCCCGTTCGCAGTTGCAAATGAGAACTTGTTCTCAACTAGCCTACCTGGTGAAAGGTGAAATAAAGGTGAAATCAAAATAAATAAAAGTATTGTGCCAAATGTAATTGAAACTCTGTCTCCAGTTTAATATGTACTCTGTTGCAGTGACGGTCTGGCCCTCTGAAAACTACTTAGAACCACACCACCTTTCACCACCTGGGAAAAGATTACAGCAGAGAGGGTGATGTAACTGCATGTGCACTTTCCTGTTTAGCGTGTGGATTTTCCCAGGTGGTGAAAGGTGGTGTGGTTCTAAGTAGTTTTCAGAGAGCCAGACCGTCACTGCAACAGAGTACATATTATAGTGGAGACAGTGTTTCAATAACATTTTGGCACAATACTACAGTGCATTCAGAAGGTATTCACACCAATTTACTTTTTCCACATATTGTTGTGTTATACCCTGAATTTAAAATTGATTACATTCCGATTTTGTGTCACTGATCTACATACAATACCCCATAATGTCAAAGTGGAATTTTTGTCTTTTGATTATTTTGCACATGAATAAAAATTTGAAAAGATGTAATGTCTTGAGTCAAGTATTTAAACCCTTTTGTTATGGCAAACCTAAATACATTCAGGAGTAAAAAAAAAGTGCTTAATAAGTGTCATAATAAGTTGCATGGACTCACTCTGTGTGCAATAATAGGGGTTAACATGCTTTTTGAATGACTACCCGATCTCTGCACCACACACACACAATTGTCTGTTATGTCTCTCAGTTGAGAAGTCAATTTCAAGCAGAGATTCAACCACAAAGACCAGGGAGGTTTTCCCATGCCTTGCAAAGAAGGGCACCTATTGGTAGATAAAAGAAAGCGTTTCCCTTTGAGCATGCTGAAGTTAACAATTACGCTTTGGATGGTGTATCAATACACTCAGTCACTACAAAGATGCAAGCATCCTTCCTAACTCGTTTGCCAGAGAGGAAGGAAACTGCTCAGGGATTTTACCATGAGGCCAATGGCGATTTTAAAACAGTTCAAGTTTAATGGCTGTGATAGGAGAAAACTGAAGATGAATCAACAACATTGTAGTTACTCCACAATACTAACCCGAATTGATTACAAAGAAGGAAGCTTGTCCAGAATAAAAAATATTCCAAAACTTGCAACCTGTTTGCAATAAGGCACTGAAGTAATACGGTAAATACTGTGGCAAAGAAATTAACTTTTTGTCCGGGGCAAATCTAACACAACACATCACTGAGTACCACTCTCCATATTTTCAAGCATGGTGTTGGCTCCATCATGTTATGGGTATGCTTGTCATCGGCAAGGACATGGGAGATATTTAAGATGAATATAAACTCAATAGAGCTAAGTACAGGCAAAATCCTAGAGGTAAATCTGGTTCAGTCTGCTTTCAACTGGGAGACAAATTCACCTTTTTTGCAGCAAAATAACCCAAAACACAAGGCCAAATATACACTGGAGTTGCTTACCAAGACGACATTGAACGTTCCTGAGTGGCAGAGTTACAGTTTTGACCTAAATCGGCTTGAAGATCCATGGCAAGACTTGTAAAATCTGTCTAGCAAGCTATTGACAGAGCTTTGACTTAGGGGTGAATACTTATCTAATCAAGATATAATTGTGTTTTATTTTTCATTAATTAAAAGGAAATCATATATTTTTTTCCCACTTTGACATTAGAGTATTGTGTGTGTGTGGAATAGCGTGTGGATTGTGCAGATAACATGGCAGCATGACCATCCCACAACACAATGGAATGCATTTTCATGTGTCTAAACGCCTTGAAATACAATGTCTTGTGGTGTCAGTTGACGAGGTCAACAGTATGAAAGGAAAACTAATGTGAGAGTGGGGTGAGACTCACCTGGCCCTGTGAGCATGACAAAAGTAAGGTAAAGGCTCATTTGTCAATCTTATCTCAAATTACTACACAATATAGCTTTCACTTTAGGCCCACGCAAACCCGTTTATCAACTAACAAAAGAAAGTGAGAGGTGAACACAGCTACATGCATGGTTATATTAGCAGGCCTATCAATCACCCAGCATTGGAACCTGATAAAGCAGCCTGATTAGAGGCCAATCTCAGGCTGATCTTTATTTTAATGTTTAAAATGTTAACCTTATTTTTACCAGATTAGTCTCATTGAGATTAAAAATCTCTGACCTGGCCAAAATAGCAACACACAAAATGTCATGCAAAAACACATTTACAACATAAAACATGAAGTACTAATGATTAAAAACATAAATGTACACATTGAGCAGGCAAAATCTTGCAAGTTATTAATTGCAGACACTCAGATCCACTTTTCTCTCTAAACCAAAGGCCATTCATTTCACGTTTTAGTCAGTTGGCAGATGCTCTTATCACATCAATTTGCATTTGTCACATGCTTCGCAAACAACAGGTGTGAACTAACAGTGAAATGCTTACTCATGGGTCATTCCCAAGAATGCAGAGAATTTCTTTTGAGAAAAAAAATGGAAAAGTAAAACACGTAATAATAGATGCATTAACCTACTGTTGAGGATGGATGACTATAATTTATCGACTGTACCTAGTAAAAATTATGCCTCCCCAGTTCAGTGGCCCTCTCTGGTCATTTTTTATGATTTGGTAATGGGATTTACTATGGATTTATACCAAGTGGATGGCAGTATACGGTACTCTAAACAAATTCTGAGCAAACCATGTAGAACTTCAGTTAATCTAGAGGATTTTAATGCTGGTAAATCAGGGTTTCATTTGGAATTCAAAACATACTTAACCAGCATGGCTACCACAGCATTCTGCAGCAATACGCCATTCAATCTGGTTTGCGCTTAGTGGGACTATCATTTGTTTTTCAACAGGACAATGACCCAACACACCTCAAGGCTGTGTAAGGGCTATTTGACAAAGAAGGAAAGTGATGGAGTGCTGTATCAGATGACCTGGCCTGCACAACCACCCAACCTCAACCCAAGTGTGATGGTTTGGGATGAGTTGGACCGCAGAGTGAAGGAAAATAGCCAAGTGTTCGGCATATGTAGGAACTCCTTCAAGACTGGTGGAAAAGCATTCCTCATGAAGCTGTTTGAGAGAATAACAATGAGTGTGTAAACCTGTCACATTGCTTGAAATACACAGTGCCTTCAGAAAGTATTCACAGCTCCTTACTTTTAACACATTTTGTTATGTTACAAAGTTGGATTCAAATTAATTTAATTGGTCATGTTTTGTAAATGATCCACACACACACAATACTCTAATGTCAAAGTGGGATTTTTTTTTTATTCCCTTTTAATTAATGAAAAATAAAACACCATTATATCTTGATTAGATAAGTATTCACCCCCCTAAGTCAAAGCTCTGTCAATAGTTTGCTAGACAGATTTTTACAAGTCTTGCCATAGATCTTCAACCCGATTTAGGTCAAAACTGTAACTCTGCCACTCAGGAACATTCAATGTCGTCTTGGTAAGCAACTCCAGTGTATATTTGGCCTTGTGTTTTGGGTTATTTTGCTGCAAAAAAATGTGAATTTGTCTCCCAGTGACTGTTTGAAAGCAGACTGAACCAGATTTACCTCTAGGATTTTGCCTGCACTTAGCTCTATTAAATTGATATTTATCCTAAACTCCCACGTCCTTGGCAATGACAAGCATACCCATAACATGATGGAGCCAACAACATGCTTGAAAATATGGAGAGTGGTACTCAGTGACATGTTGTGTTAGATTTGCCCCAAACATAAGGCTTTGTATTCCAGACAAAAAGTTCATTTCTTGGCCACATTATTTTCTGTATTACTTTAGTGCCTTATTGCAAACAGGTTGCACGTTTTGGAATATTTTTTATTCTGGACAAGCTTCCTTCTTTGTAATCTATTTATGTTAGTATTGTGGAGTAACTACAATGTTGTTGATTCATCCTCAGTTTTCTCCTATCAGTCATTAAACTCGAACTGTTTTAAAATCACCATTGGCCTCATGGTAAAATCCCTGAGCGGTTTCCTTCCTCTCCGGCAAACGAGTTAGGAAGGACGCCTGCATCTTTGTAGCGACTGAGTGTATTGATACACCATCCAAAGCGTAATTGATAACTTCAGCATGCTCAAAGGGAAACGCTTTCTTAAATTTTTACCCATCTACCAAATGGTTCCCTTCTTTGCAAGGCATAGGAAAACCTCCCTGGTCTTTGTGGTTGAATCTCTGCTTGAAATTCAATACTAGACTGAGGGACATAACATAATTGTGTGTGTGTGGTGCAGAGATCGGGTAGTCATTCAACAAGCATGTTAACCGCTATTATTGCACACAGAGTGAGTCCATGCAACTTATTATGACACTTATTAAGCACTTTTTTCTACTCCTGAACTTATTTAGGTTTGCAATAACAAAAGGGTTTAAATACTTGACTCAAGACATTACATCTTTTCAGATTTTTATTAATTTGCAAAATAATCCAAATACAAAAATTCCACTTTGACATTATGGGGTATTGTGTGTAGATCAGTGACACAAAATCTGAATGTAATCTATTTTAAATTCAGGGTGTAACACAACAAAATGTGGAAAAAGTAAATTGGTGTGAATACCTTCTGAAGGCACTGTAGTATGATGCACTCACTGTATATAGACTTTTTGTTTTCTTTTGTTCTACTGTTTTATTGACCGTATGTTTTGTTTATTCCATGTGTAACTCTGTGTTGTATGTGTCGAATTGCTACGCTTTATCTTGGCCCGTTCGCAGTTGCAAATGAGAACTTGTTCTCAACTAGCCTACCTGGTTAAATAAAGGTGAAATCAAAATAAATAAAAAGTATTGTGCCAAAATGTAATTGAAACTCTGTCTCCAGTTTAATATGTACTCTGTTGCAGTGACGGTCTGGCCCTCTGAAAACTACTTAGAACCACACCACCTTTCACCACCTGGGAAAAGATTACAGCAGAGAGGGTGATGTAACTGCATGTGCACTTTCCTGTTTAGCGTGTGGATTGTGCAGATAACATGGCAGCATGACCATCCCACAACACAATGGAATGCATTTTCATGTGTCTAAACGCCTTGAAATACAATGTCTTGTGGTGTCAGTTGACACGGTCAACGGTATGAAAGGAAAACTAATGTGACAGTTGGGTGAGACTCACCTGGCCCTGTGAGCATGACAAAAGTAAGGTAAAGGCTCATTTGTCAATCTTATCTCAGTCGACTACACAATACAGCTTTCATTTCAGGCCCACGCACACCCGTTTATCAACTAACAAAAGAAAGGGAGAGGTGAACACAGCTACAGGTAGAGTTATATTAGCAGGACTTACAATCAGCCAGCATTGGAACCTGATAAAGCAGCCTGATTAGAGGCCAATCTTAGGCTGATCTTTATTTTAATGTTTAAAATGTTAACCTTATTTTTACCAGATTAGTCTCATTGAGATTAAAAATCTCTGACCTGGCCAAAATAGCAACACACAAAATGTCATGCAAAAACACATTTACAACATAAAACATGAAGTACTAATGATTAAAACATAAATGTACACATTGAGCAGGCAAAATCTTGCAAGTTATTAATTGCAGACACTCAGATCCACTTTTCTCTCTAAACCAAAGGCCATTCATTTCACGTTTTAGTCAGTTGGCAGATGCTCTTATCACATCAATTTGCATTTGTCACATGCTTCGCAAACAACAGGTGTGAACTAACAGTGAAATGCTTACTCATGGGTCATTCCCAAGAATGCAGAGAATTTCTTTTGAGAAAAAAATGGAAAAGTAAAACACGTAATAATAGATGCATTAACCTACTGTTGAGGATGGATGACTATAATTTATCGACTGTACCTAGTAAAATTATGCCTCCCAGTTCAGTGGCCCTCTCTGGTCATTTTTTATGATTTGGTAATGGGATTTACTATGGATTTATACCAAGTGGATGGCAGTATACGGTACTCTAAACAAATTCTGAGCAAACCATGTAGAACTTCAGTTAATCTAGAGGATTTTAATGCTGGTAAATCAGGGTTTCATTTGAATTAAAACATACTTAACCAGCATGGCTACCACAGCATTCTGCAGCAATACGCCATTCAATCTGGTTTGCGCTTAGTGGGACTATCATTTGTTTTTCAACAGGACAATGACCCAACACACCTCAAGGCTGTGTAAGGGCTATTTGACAAAGAAGGAAAGTGATGGAGTGCTGTATCAGATGACCTGGCCTGCACAACCACCCAACCTCAACCCAAGTGTGATGGTTTGGGATGAGTTGGACCGCAGAGTGAAGGAAAATAGCCAAGTGTTCGGCATATGTAGGAACTCCTTCAAGACTGGTGGAAAAGCATTCCTCATGAAGCTGTTTGAGAGAATAACAATGAGTGTGTAAACCTGTCACATTGCTTGAAATACACAGTGCCTTCAGAAAGTATTCACAGCTCCTTACTTTTAACACATTTTGTTATGTTACAAAGTTGGATTCAAATTAATTTAATTGGTCATGTTTTGTAAATGATCCACACACACACAATACTCTAATGTCAAAGTGGGATTTTTTTATTCCCTTTTAATTAATGAAAAATAAAACACCATTATATCTTGATTAGATAAGTATTCACCCCCCTAAGTCAAAGCTCTGTCAATAGTTTGCTAGACAGATTTTTACAAGTCTTGCCATAGATCTTCAACCCGATTTAGGTCAAAACTGTAACTCTGCCACTCAGGAACATTCAATGTCGTCTTGGTAAGCAACTCCAGTGTATATTTGGCCTTGTGTTTAGGGTTATTTTGCTGCAAAAAAATGTGAATTTGTCTCCAGTGACTGTTTGAAAGCAGACTGAACCAGATTTACCTCTAGGATTTTGCCTGCACTTAGCTCTATTAAATTGATATTTATCCTAAACTCCCACGTCCTTGGCAATGACAAGCATACCCATAACATGATGGAGCCAACAACATGCTTGAAAATATGGAGAGTGGTACTCAGTGACATGTTGTGTTAGATTTGCCCCAAACATAAGGCTTTGTATTCCAGACAAAAAGTTCATTTCTTGGCCACATTATTTTCTGTATTACTTTAGTGCCTTATTGCAAACAGGTTGCACGTTTTGGAATATTTTTATTCTGGACAAGCTTCCTTCTTTGTAATCTATTTATGTTAGTATTGTGGAGTAACTACAATGTTGTTGATTCATCCTCAGTTTTCTCCTATCAGTCATTAAACTCGAACTGTTTTAAAATCACCATTGGCCTCATGGTAAAATCCCTGAGCGGTTTCCTTCCTCTCCGGCAAACGAGTTAGGAAGGACGCCTGCATCTTTGTAGCGACTGAGTGTATTGATACACCATCCAAAGCGTAATTGATAACTTCAGCATGCTCAAAGGGAAACGCTTTCTTAAATTTTTACCCATCTACCAAATGGTTCCCTTCTTTGCAAGGCATAGGAAAACCTCCTGGTCTTTGTGGTTGAATCTCTGCTTGAAATTCAATACTAGACTGAGGGACATAACATAATTGTGTGTGTGTGGTGCAGAGATCGGGTAGTCATTCAACAAGCATGTTAACTGCTATTATTGCACACAGAGTGAGTCCATGCAACTTATTATGACACTTATTAAGCACTTTTTTCTACTCCTGAACTTATTTAGGTTTGCAATAACAAAAGGGTTTAAATACTTGACTCAAGACATTACATCTTTTCAGATTTTTATTAATTTGCAAAATAATCCAAATACAAAAATTCCACTTTGACATTATGGGGTATTGTGTGTAGTAGATCAGTGACACAAAATCTGAATGTAATCTATTTTAAATTCAGGGTGTAACACAACAAAATGTGGAAAAAGTAAATTGGTGTGAATACCTTCTGAAGGCACTGTAGTATGATGCACTCACTGTATATAGACTTTTTGTTTTCTTTTGTTCTACTGTTTTATTGACTGTATGTTTTGTTTATTCCATGTGTAACTCTGTGTTGTATGTGTCGAATTGCTACGCTTTATCTTGGCCCGTTCGCAGTTGCAAATGAGAACTTGTTCTCAACTAGCCTACCTGGTGAAAGGTGAAATAAAGGTGAAATCAAAATAAATAAAAAGTATTGTGCCAAAATGTAATTGAAACTCTGTCTCCAGTTTAATATGTACTCTGTTGCAGTGACGGTCTGGCCCTCTGAAAACTACTTAGAACCACACCACCTTTCACCACCTGGGAAAAGATTACAGCAGAGAGGGTGATGTAACTGCATGTGCACTTTCCTGTTTAGCGTGTGGAT
Organism: Oncorhynchus nerka; assembly: GCF_034236695.1. Lineage (NCBI taxonomy): Eukaryota > Metazoa > Chordata > Actinopteri > Salmoniformes > Salmonidae > Oncorhynchus > Oncorhynchus nerka. Next base: position 34,993,946 of record NC_088397.1, read on the forward strand.
TGTGCAGATAACATGGCAGCATGACCATCCCACAACACAATGGAATGCATTTTCATGTGTCTAAACGCCTTGAAATACAATGTCTTGTGGTGTCAGTTGACACGGCAACGGTATGAAAGGAAAACTAATGTGACAGTTGGGTGAGACTCACCTGGCCCTGTGAGCATGACAAAAGTAAGGTAAAGGCTCATTTGTCAATCTTATCTCAGTCGACTACACAATACAGCTTTCATTTCAGGCCCACGCACACCCGTTTATCAACTAACAAAAGAAAGGGAGAGGTGAACACAGCTACAGGTAGAGTTATATTAGCAGGACTTACAATCAGCCAGCATTGGAACCTGATAAAGCAGCCTGATTAGAGGCCAATCTTAGGCTGATCTTTATTTTAATGTTTAAAATGTTAACCTTATTTTTACCAGATTAGTCTCATTGAGATTAAAAATCTCTGACCTGGCCAAAATAGCAACACACAAAATATCATGCAAAAACACATTTACAACATAAAACATGAAGTACTAATGATTAAAAACATAAATGTACACATTGAGCAGGCAAAATCTTGCAAGTTATTAATTGCAGACACTCAGATCCACTTTTCTCTCTAAACCAAAGGCCATTCATTTCACGTTTTAGTCAGTTGGCAGATGCTCTTATCACATCAATTTGCATTTGTCACATGCTTCGCAAAACAACAGGTGTGAACTAACAGTGAAATGCTTACTCATGGGTCATTCCCAAGAATGCAGAGAATTTCTTTTGAGAAAAAATGGAAAAGTAAAACACGTAATAATAGATGCATTAACCTACTGTTGAGGATGGATGACTATAATTTATCGACTGTACCTAGTAAAATTATGCCTCCCCAGTTCAGTGGCCCTCTCTGGTCATTTTTTATGATTTGGTAATGGGATTTACTATGGATTTATACCAAGTGGATGGCAGTATACGGTACTCTAAACAAATTCTGAGCAAACCATGTAGAACTTCAGTTAATCTAGAGGATTTTAATGCTGGTAAATCAGGGTTTCATTTGAATTAAAACATACTTAACCAGCATGGCTACCACAGCATTCTGCAGCAATACGCCATTCAATCTGGTTTGCGCTAGTGGGACTATCATTTGTTTTTCAACAGGACAATGACCCAACACACCTCAAGGCTGTGTAAGGGCTATTTGACAAAGAAGGAAAGTGATGGAGTGCTGTATCAGATGACCTGGCCTGCACAACCACCCAACCTCAACCCAAGTGTGATGGTTTGGGATGAGTTGGACCGCAGAGTGAAGGAAAATAGCCAAGTGTTCGGCATATGTAGGAACTCCTTCAAGACTGGTGGAAAAGCATTCCTCATGAAGCTGTTTGAGAGAATAACAATGAGTGTGTAAACCTGTCACATTGCTTGAAATACACAGTGCCTTCAGAAAGTATTCACAGCTCCTTACTTTTAACACATTTTGTTATGTTACAAAGTTGGATTCAAATTAATTTAATTGGTCATGTTTTGTAAATGATCCACACACACACAATACTCTAATGTCAAAGTGGGATTTTTTTTTGATTCCCTTTTAATTAATGAAAAATAAAACACCATTATATCTTGATTAGATAAGTATTCACCCCCCTAAGTCAAAGCTCTGTCAATAGTTTGCTAGACAGATTTTTACAAGTCTTGCCATAGATCTTCAACCCGATTTAGGTCAAAACTGTAACTCTGCCACTCAGGAACATTCAATGTCGTCTTGGTAAGCAACTCCAGTGTATATTTGGCCTTGTGTTTAGGGTTATTTTGCTGCAAAAAAATGTGAATTTGTCTCCCAGTGACTGTTTGAAAGCAGACTGAACCAGATTTACCTCTAGGATTTTGCCTGCACTTAGCTCTATTAAATTGATATTTATCCTAAACTCCACGTCCTTGGCAATGACAAGCATACCCATAACATGATGGAGCCAACAACATGCTTGAAAATATGGAGAGTGGTACTCAGTGACATGTTGTGTTAGATTTGCCCCAAACATAAGGCTTTGTATTCCAGACAAAAAGTTCATTTCTTGGCCACATTATTTTCTGTATTACTTTAGTGCCTTATTGCAAACAGGTTGCACGTTTTGGAATATTTTTATTCTGGACAAGCTTCCTTCTTTGTAATCTATTTATGTTAGTATTGTGGAGTAACTACAATGTTGTTGATTCATCCTCAGTTTTCTCCTATCAGTCATTAAACTCGAACTGTTTTAAAACCACCATTGGCCTCATGGTAAAATCCTGAGCGGTTTCCTTCCTCTCCGGCAAACGAGTTAGGAAGGACGCCTGCATCTTTGTAGCGACTGAGTGTATTGATACACCATCCAAAGCGTAATTGATAACTTCAGCATGCTCAAAGGGAAACGCTTTCTTAAATTTTTACCCATCTACCAAATGGTTCCCTTCTTTGCAAGGCATAGGAAAACCTCCTGGTCTTTGTGGTTGAATCTCTGCTTGAAATTCAATACTAGACTGAGGGACATAACATAATTGTGTGTGTGTGGTGCAGAGATCGGGTAGTCATTCAACAAGCATGTTAACCGCTATTATTGCACACAGAGTGAGTCCATGCAACTTATTATGACACTTATTAAGCACTTTTTTCTACTCCTGAACTTATTTAGGTTTGCCATAACAAAAGGGTTTAAATACTTGACTCAAGACATTACATCTTTTCAGATTTTTATTAATTTGCAAAATAATCCAAATACAAAAATTCCACTTTGACATTATGGGGTATTGTGTGTAGTAGATCAGTGACACAAAATCTGAATGTAATCTATTTTAAATTCAGGGTGTAACACAACAAAATGTGGAAAAAGTAAATTGGTGTGAATACCTTCTGAAGGCACTGTAGTATGATGCACTCACTGTATATAGACTTTTTGTTTTCTTTTGTTCTACTGTTTTATTGACTGTATGTTTTGTTTATTCCATGTGTAACTCTGTGTTGTATGTGTGTCAATTGCTACGCTTTATCTTGGCCCGTTCGCAGTTGCAAATGAGAACTTGTTCTCAACTAGCCTACCTGGTGAAAGGTGAAATAAAGGTGAAATCAAAATAAATAAAAAGTATTGTGCCAAAATGTAATTGAAACTCTGTCTCCAGTTTAATATGTACTCTGTTGCAGTGACGGTCTGGCCCTCTGAAAACTACTTAGAACCACACCACCTTTCACCACCTGGGAAAAGATTACAGCAGAGAGGGTGATGTAACTGCATGTGCACTTTCCTGTTTAGCGTGTGGATTGTGCAGATAACATGGCAGCATGACCATCCCACAACACAATGGAATGCATTTTCATGTGTCTAAACGCCTTGAAATACAATGTCTTGTGGTGTCAGTTGACACGGTCAACGGTATGAAAGGAAAACTAATGTGACAGTTGGGTGAGACTCACCTGGCCCTGTGAGCATGACAAAAGTAAGGTAAAGGCTCATTTGTCAATCTTATCTCAGTCGACTACACAATACAGCTTTCATTTCAGGCCCACGCACACCCGTTTATCAACTAACAAAAGAAAGGGAGAGGTGAACACAGCTACAGGTAGAGTTATATTAGCAGGACTTACAATCAGCCAGCATTGGAACCTGATAAAGCAGCCTGATTAGAGGCCAATCTTAGGCTGATCTTTATTTTAATGTTTAAAATGTTAACCTTATTTTTACCAGATTAGTCTCATTGAGATTAAAAATCTCTGACCTGGCCAAAATAGCAACACACAAAATATCATGCAAAAACACATTTACAACATAAAACATGAAGTACTAATGATTAAAAACATAAATGTACACATTGAGCAGGCAAAATCTTGCAAGTTATTAATTGCAGACACTCAGATCCACTTTTCTCTCTAAACCAAAGGCCATTCATTTCACGTTTTAGTCAGTTGGCAGATGCTCTTATCACATCAATTTGCATTTGTCACATGCTTCGCAAACAACAGGTGTGAACTAACAGTGAAATGCTTACTCATGGGTCATTCCCAAGAATGCAGAGAATTTCTTTTGAGAAAAATGGAAAAGTAAAACACGTAATAATAGATGCATTAACCTACTGTTGAGGATGGATGACTATAATTTATCGACTGTACCTAGTAAAATTATGCCTCCCCAGTTCAGTGGCCCTCTCTGGTCATTTTTTTATGATTTGGTAATGGGATTTACTATGGATTTATACCAAGTGGATGGCAGTATACGGTACTCTAAACAAATTCTGAGCAAACCATGTAGAACTTCAGTTAATCTAGAGGATTTTAATGCTGGTAAATCAGGGTTTCATTTGGAATTCAAAACATACTTAACCAGCATGGCTACCACAGCATTCTGCAGCAATACGCCATTCAATCTGGTTTGCGCTTAGTGGGACTATCATTTGTTTTTCAACAGGACAATGACCCAACACACCTCAAGGCTGTGTAAGGGCTATTTGACAAAGAAGGAAAGTGATGGAGTGCTGTATCAGATGACCTGGCCTGCACAACCACCCAACCTCAACCCAAGTGTGATGGTTTGGGATGAGTTGGACCGCAGAGTGAAGGAAAATAGCCAAGTGTTCGGCATATGTAGGAACTCCTTCAAGACTGGTGGAAAAGCATTCCTCATGAAGCTGTTTGAGAGAATAACAATGAGTGTGTAAACCTGTCACATTGCTTGAAATACACAGTGCCTTCAGAAAGTATTCACAGCTCCTTACTTTTAACACATTTTGTTATGTTACAAAGTTGGATTCAAATTAATTTAATTGGTCATGTTTTGTAAATGATCCACACACACACAATACTCTAATGTCAAAGTGGGATTTTTTTTTGATTCCCTTTTAATTAATGAAAAATAAAACACCATTATATCTTGATTAGATAAGTATTCACCCCCCTAAGTCAAAGCTCTGTCAATAGTTTGCTAGACAGATTTTTACAAGTCTTGCCATAGATCTTCAACCCGATTTAGGTCAAAACTGTAACTCTGCCACTCAGGAACATTCAATGTCGTCTTGGTAAGCAACTCCAGTGTATATTTGGCCTTGTGTTTAGGGTTATTTTGCTGCAAAAAAATGTGAATTTGTCTCCCAGTGACTGTTTGAAAGCAGACTGAACCAGATTTACCTCTAGGATTTTGCCTGCACTTAGCTCTATTAAATTGATATTTATCCTAAACTCCCACGTCCTTGGCAATGACAAGCATACCCATAACATGATGGAGCCAACAACATGCTTGAAAATATGGAGAGTGGTACTCAGTGACATGTTGTGTTAGATTTGCCCCAAACATAAGGCTTTGTATTCCAGACAAAAAAGTTCATTTCTTGGCCACATTATTTTCTGTATTACTTTAGTGCCTTATTGCAAACAGGTTGCACGTTTTGGAATATTTTTATTCTGGACAAGCTTCCTTCTTTGTAATCTATTTATGTTAGTATTGTGGAGTAACTACAATGTTGTTGATTCATCCTCAGTTTTCTCCTATCAGTCATTAAACTCGAACTGTTTTAAAACCACCATTGGCCTCATGGTAAAATCCCTGAGCGGTTTCCTTCCTCTCCGGCAAACGAGTTAGGAAGGACGCCTGCATCTTTGTAGCGACTGAGTGTATTGATACACCATCCAAAGCGTAATTGATAACTTCAGCATGCTCAAAGGGAAACGCTTTCTTAAATTTTTACCCATCTACCAAATGGTTCCCTTCTTTGCAAGGCATAGGAAAACCTCCCTGGTCTTTGTGGTTGAATCTCTGCTTGAAATTCAATACTAGACTGAGGGACATAACATAATTGTGTGTGTGTGGTGCAGAGATCGGGTAGTCATTCAACAAGCATGTTAACCGCTATTATTGCACACAGAGTGAGTCCATGCAACTTATTATGACACTTATTAAGCACTTTTTCTACTCCTGAACTTATTTAGGTTTGCCATAACAAAAGGGTTTAAATACTTGACTCAAGACATTACATCTTTTCAGATTTTTATTAATTTGCAAAATAATCCAAATACAAAAATTCCACTTTGACATTATGGGGTATTGTGTGTAGTAGATCAGTGACACAAAATCTGAATGTAATCTATTTTAAATTCAGGGTGTAACACAACAAAATGTGGAAAAAGTAAATTGGTGTGAATACCTTCTGAAGGCACTGTAGTATGATGCACTCACTGTATATAGACTTTTTGTTTTCTTTTGTTCTACTGTTTTATTGACTGTATGTTTTGTTTATTCCATGTGTAACTCTGTGTTGTATGTGTCGAATTGCTACGCTTTATCTTGGCCCGTTCGCAGTTGCAAATGAGAACTTGTTCTCAACTAGCCTACCTGGTGAAAGGTGAAATAAAGGTGAAATCAAAATAAATAAAAAGTATTGTGCCAAAATGTAATTGAAACTCTGTCTCCAGTTTAATATGTACTCTGTTGCAGTGACGGTCTGGCCCTCTGAAAACTACTTAGAACCACACCACCTTTCACCACCTGGGAAAAGATTACAGCAGAGAGGGTGATGTAACTGCATGTGCACTTTCCTGTTTAGCGTGTGGATTGTGCAGATAACATGGCAGCATGACCATCCCACAACACAATGGAATGCATTTTCATGTGTCTAAACGCCTTGAAATACAATGTCTTGTGGTGTCAGTTGACACGGTCAACGGTATGAAAGGAAAACTAATGTGACAGTTGGGTGAGACTCACCTGGCCCTGTGAGCATGACAAAAGTAAGGTAAAGGCTCATTTGTCAATCTTATCTCAGTCGACTACACAATACAGCTTTCATTTCAGGCCCACGCACACCCGTTTATCAACTAACAAAAGAAAGGGAGAGGTGAACACAGCTACAGGTAGAGTTATATTAGCAGGACTTACAATCAGCCAGCATTGGAACCTGATAAAGCAGCCTGATTAGAGGCCAATCTTAGGCTGATCTTTATTTTAATGTTTAAAATGTTAACCTTATTTTTACCAGATTAGTCTCATTGAGATTAAAAATCTCTGACCTGGCCAAAATAGCAACACACAAAATATCATGCAAAAACACATTTACAACATAAAACATGAAGTACTAATGATTAAAAACATAAATGTACACATTGAGCAGGCAAAATCTTGCAAGTTATTAATTGCAGACACTCAGATCCACTTTTCTCTCTAAACCAAAGGCCATTCATTTCACGTTTTAGTCAGTTGGCAGATGCTCTTATCACATCAATTTGCATTTGTCACATGCTTCGCAAACAACAGGTGTGAACTAACAGTGAAATGCTTACTCATGGGTCATTCCCAAGAATGCAGAGAATTTCTTTTGAGAAAAAAATGGAAAAGTAAAACACGTAATAATAGATGCATTAACCTACTGTTGAGGATGGATGACTATAATTTATCGACTGTACCTAGTAAAATTATGCCTCCCCAGTTCAGTGGCCCTCTCTGGTCATTTTTTTATGATTTGGTAATGGGATTTACTATGGATTTATACCAAGTGGATGGCAGTATACGGTACTCTAAACAAATTCTGAGCAAACCATGTAGAACTTCAGTTAATCTAGAGGATTTTAATGCTGGTAAATCAGGGTTTCATTTGGAATTCAAAACATACTTAACCAGCATGGCTACCACAGCATTCTGCAGCAATACGCCATTCAATCTGGTTTGCGCTTAGTGGGACTATCATTTGTTTTTCAACAGGACAATGACCCAACACACCTCAAGGCTGTGTAAGGGCTATTTGACAAAGAAGGAAAGTGATGGAGTGCTGTATCAGATGACCTGGCCTGCACAACCACCCAACCTCAACCCAAGTGTGATGGTTTGGGATGAGTTGGACCGCAGAGTGAAGGAAAATAGCCAAGTGTTCGGCATATGTAGGAACTCCTTCAAGACTGGTGGAAAAGCATTCCTCATGAAGCTGTTTGAGAGAATAACAATGAGTGTGTAAACCTGTCACATTGCTTGAAATACACAGTGCCTTCAGAAAGTATTCACAGCTCCTTACTTTTAACACATTTTGTTATGTTACAAAGTTGGATTCAAATTAATTTAATTGGTCATGTTTTGTAAATGATCCACACACACACAATACTCTAATGTCAAAGTGGGATTTTTTTGATTCCCTTTTAATTAATGAAAAATAAAACACCATTATATCTTGATTAGATAAGTATTCACCCCTAAGTCAAAGCTCTGTCAATAGTTTGCTAGACAGATTTTTACAAGTCTTGCCATAGATCTTCAACCCGATTTAGGTCAAAACTGTAACTCTGCCACTCAGGAACATTCAATGTCGTCTTGGTAAGCAACTCCAGTGTATATTTGGCCTTGTGTTTAGGGTTATTTTGCTGCAAAAAATGTGAATTTGTCTCCCAGTGACTGTTTGAAAGCAGACTGAACCAGATTTACCTCTAGGATTTTGCCTGCACTTAGCTCTATTAAATTGATATTTATCCTAAACTCCCACGTCCTTGGCAATGACAAGCATACCCATAACATGATGGAGCCAACAACATGCTTGAAAATATGGAGAGTGGTACTCAGTGACATGTTGTGTTAGATTTGCCCCAAACATAAGGCTTTGTATTCCAGACAAAAGTTCATTTCTTGGCCACATTATTTTCTGTATTACTTTAGTGCCTTATTGCAAACAGGTTGCACGTTTTGGAATATTTTTTATTCTGGACAAGCTTCCTTCTTTGTAATCTATTTATGTTAGTATTGTGGAGTAACTACAATGTTGTTGATTCATCCTCAGTTTTCTCCTATCAGTCATTAAACTCGAACTGTTTTAAAACCACCATTGGCCTCATGGTAAAATCCCTGAGCGGTTTCCTTCCTCTCCGGCAAACGAGTTAGGAAGGACGCCTGCATCTTTGTAGCGACTGAGTGTATTGATACACCATCCAAAGCGTAATTGATAACTTCAGCATGCTCAAAGGGAAACGCTTTCTTAAATTTTTACCCATCTACCAAATGGTTCCCTTCTTTGCAAGGCATAGGAAAACCTCCTGGTCTTTGTGGTTGAATCTCTGCTTGAAATTCAATACTAGACTGAGGGACATAACATAATTGTGTGTGTGTGGTGCAGAGATCGGGTAGTCATTCAACAAGCATGTTAACCGCTATTATTGCACACAGAGTGAGTCCATGCAACTTATTATGACACTTATTAAGCACTTTTTCTACTCCTGAACTTATTTAGGTTTGCAATAACAAAAGGGTTTAAATACTTGACTCAAGACATTACATCTTTTCAGATTTTTATTAATTTGCAAAATAATCCAAATACAAAAATTCCACTTTGACATTATGGGGTATTGTGTGTAGTAGATCAGTGACACAAAATCTGAATGTAATCTATTTTAAATTCAGGGTGTAACACAACAAAATGTGGAAAAAGTAAATTGGTGTGAATACCTTCTGAAGGCACTGTAGTATGATGCACTCACTGTATATAGACTTTTTGTTTTCTTTTGTTCTACTGTTTTATTGACTGTATGTTTTGTTTATTCCATGTGTAACTCTGTGTTGTATGTGTCGAATTGCTACGCTTTATCTTGGCCCGTTCGCAGTTGCAAATGAGAACTTGTTCTCAACTAGCCTACCTGGTGAAAGGTGAAATAAAGGTGAAATCAAAATAAATAAAAAGTATTGTGCCAAAATGTAATTGAAACTCTGTCTCCAGTTTAATATGTACTCTGTTGCAGTGACGGTCTGGCCCTCTGAAAACTACTTAGAACCACACCACCTTTCACCACCTGGGAAAAGATTACAGCAGAGAGGGTGATGTAACTGCATGTGCACTTTCCTGTTTAGCGTGTGGATTTTCCCAGGTGGTGAAAGGTGGTGTGGTTCTAAGTAGTTTTCAGAGAGCCAGACCGTCACTGCAACAGAGTACATATTATAGTGAGACAGTGTTTCAATAACATTTTGGCACAATACTACAGTGCATTCAGAAGGTATTCACACCAATTTACTTTTTCCACATATTGTTGTGTTATACCCTGAATTTAAAATTGATTACATTCCGATTTTGTGTCACTGATCTACATACAATACCCCATAATGTCAAAGTGGAATTTTTGTCTTTTGATTATTTTGCACATGAATAAAAATTTGAAAAGATGTAATGTCTTGAGTCAAGTATTTAAACCCTTTTGTTATGGCAAACCTAAATACATTCAGGAGTAAAAAAGTGCTTAATAAGTGTCATAATAAGTTGCATGGACTCACTCTGTGTGCAATAATAGGGTTAACATGCTTTTTGAATGACTACCCGATCTCTGCACCACACACACACAATTGTCTGTTATGTCTCTCAGTTGAGAAGTCAATTTCAAGCAGAGATTCAACCACAAAGACCAGGGAGGTTTTCCCATGCCTTGCAAAGAAGGGCACCTATTGGTAGATAAAAGAAAGCGTTTCCCTTTGAGCATGCTGAAGTTAACAATTACGCTTTGGATGGTGTATCAATACACTCAGTCACTACAAAGATGCAAGCATCCTTCCTAACTCGTTTGCCAGAGAGGAAGGAAACTGCTCAGGGATTTTACCATGAGGCCAATGGCGATTTTAAAACAGTTCAAGTTTAATGGCTGTGATAGGAGAAAACTGAAGATGAATCAACAACATTGTAGTTACTCCACAATACTAACCCGAATTGATTACAAAGAAGGAAGCTTGTCCAGAATAAAAAATATTCCAAAACTTGCAACCTGTTTGCAATAAGGCACTGAAGTAATACGGTAAATACTGTGGCAAAGAAATTAACTTTTTGTCCGGAATACAAAGCGTTATGTTTGGGGCAAATCTAACACAACACATCACTGAGTACCACTCTCCATATTTTCAAGCATGGTGTTGGCTCCATCATGTTATGGGTATGCTCGTCATCGGCAAGGACATGGGAGATATTTAAGATGAATATAAACTCAATAGAGCTAAGTACAGGCAAAATCCTAGAGGTAAATCTGGTTCAGTCTGCTTTCAACTGGGAGACAAATTCACCTTTTTTGCAGCAAAATAACCCAAAACACAAGGCCAAATATACACTGGAGTTGCTTACCAAGACGACATTGAACGTTCCTGAGTGGCAGAGTTACAGTTTTGACCTAAATCGGCTTGAAGATCCATGGCAAGACTTGTAAAAATCTGTCTAGCAAGCTATTGACAGAGCTTTGACTTAGGGGGGTGAATACTTATCTAATCAAGATATAATTGTGTTTTATTTTTCATTAATTAAAAGGAAATCATATAATTTTTTCCCACTTTGACATTAGAGTATTGTGTGTGTGTGAATAGCGTGTGGATTGTGCAGATAACATGGCAGCATGACCATCCCACAACACAATGGAATGCATTTTCATGTGTCTAAACGCCTTGAAATACAATGTCTTGTGGTGTCAGTTGACGAGGTCAACAGTATGAAAGGAAAACTAATGTGAGAGTGGGGTGAGACTCACCTGGCCCTGTGAGCATGACAAAAGTAAGGTAAAGGCTCATTTGTCAATCTTATCTCAAATTACTACACAATATAGCTTTCACTTTAGGCCCACGCAAACCCGTTTATCAACTAACAAAAGAAAGTGAGAGGTGAACACAGCTACATGCATGGTTATATTAGCAGGCCTATCAATCACCCAGCATTGGAACCTGATAAAGCAGCCTGATTAGAGGCCAATCTCAGGCTGATCTTTATTTTAATGTTTAAAATGTTAACTTTATTTTACCAGGTTAGTCTCATTGAGATTAAACATTTTTGACCTGTCCAAAATAGCAGCACAAAATGTCATGCAAAAAAACATTTACAACATAAAACACAAAGTACTACAGTTTAAAAACATAAATTTACACATTGAGCATGCAAGATCTTGCAAGTTAAATCAAATCAAATCAAATCAAAATCAAATCAAATGTTATTTGTCACATACACATGGTTAGCAGATGTTAATGCGAGTGTAGCGAAATGCTTGTGCTTCTAGTTCCGACAATGCAGTGATAACCAACAAGTAATCTAACTAACAATTCCAAAACTACTGTCTTGTACACAGTGTAAGGGGATAAGGAATATGTACATAAGGATATATGAATGAGTGATGGTACAGAGCAGCATACAGTAGATGGTATCGAGTACAGTATATACATATGAGATGAGTATGTAGACAAAGTAAACAAAGTGGCATAGTTAAAGTGGCTAGTGACATAAGAATGCAGTCGATGATCTAGAGTACAGTATATACATATGCATATGAGATGAATAATGTAGGGTAAGTAACATTATATAAGGTAGCATTGTTTAAAGTGGCTAGTGATATATTTACATCATTTCCCATCAATTCCCATTATTAAAGTGGCTGGAGTTGGGTCAGTGTCAATGACAGTGTGTTGGCAGCAGCCACTCAATGTTAGTGGTGGCTGTTTAACAGTCTGATGGCCTTGAGATAGAAGCTGTTTTTCAGTCTCTCGGTCCCAGCTTTGATGCACCTGTACTGACCTCGCCTTCTGGATGATAGCGGGGTGAACAGGCAGTGGTTCGGGTGGTTGATGTCCTTGATGATCTTTATGGCCTTCCTGTAACATCGGGTGGTGTAGGTGTCCTGGAGGGCAGGTAGTTTGCCCCGGTGATGCGTTGTGCAGACCTCACTACCCTCTGGAGAGCCTTACGGTTGAGGGCGGAGCAGTTGCCGTACCAGGCGGTGATACAGCCCGCCAGGATGCTCTCGATTGTGCATCTGTAGAAGTTTGTGAGTGCTTTTGGTGACAAGCCGAATTTCTTCAGCCTCCTGAGGTTGAAGAGGCGCTGCTGCGCCTTCTTCACGACGCTGTCAGTGTGAGTGGACCAATTCAGTTTGTCTGTGATGTGTATGCCGAGGAACTTAAAACTTGCTACCCTCTCCACTACTGATCCATCGATGTGGATAGGGGGTGTTCCCTCTGCTGTTTCCTGAAGTCCACAATCATCTCCTTAGTTTTGTTGACGTTGAGTGTGAGGTTATTTTCCTGACACCACACTCCGAGGGGCCCTCACCTCCTCCCTGTAGGCCGTCTCGTCGTTGTTGGTAATCAAGCCTACCACTGTTGTGTCGTCCGCAAACTTGATGATTGAGTTGGAGGCGTGCATGGCCACGCAGTCGTGGGTGAACAGGGAGTACAGGAGAGGGCTCAGAACGCACCCTTGTGGGGCCCCCGTGTTGAGGATCAGCGGGAGGAGATGTTGTTGCCTACCCTCACCACCTGGGGGGGCCCGTCAGGAAGTCCAGTACCCAGTTGCACAGGGCGGGGTCGAGACCCAGGGTCTCGAGCTTGATGACGAGCTTGGAGGGTACTATGGTATTGAATGCCGAGCTGTAGTCGATGAACAGCATTCTCACATAGGTATTCCTCGTGTCCAGGTGGTTTAGGGCAGTGTGCAGTGTGGTTGAGATTGCATCGTCTGTGGACCTATTTGGGCGGTAAGCAAATTGGAGTGGGTCTAGGGTGTCAGGTAGGGTGGAGGTGATATGGTCCTTGACTAGTCTCTCAAAGCACTTCATGATGACGGAAGTGAGTGCTACGGGGCGGTAGTCGTTTAGCTCAGTTACCTTAGCTTTCTTGGGAACAGGAACAATGGTGGCCCTCTTGAAGCATGTGGGAACAGCAGACTGGTATAGGGATTGATTGAATATGTCCGTAAACACACCGGCCAGCTGGTCTGCGCATGCTCTGAGGGCGCGGCTGGGGATGCCGTCTGGGCCTGCAGCCTTGCGAGGGTTAACACGTTTAAATGTCTTACTCACCTCGGCTGCAGTGAAGGAGAGACCGCATGTTTTCGTTGCAGGCCGTGTCAGTGGCACTGTATTGTCCTCAAAGCGGGCAAAAAAGTTATTTAGTCTGCCTGGGAGCAAGACATCCTGGTCCGTGACTGGGCTGGGTTTCTTCTTGTAGTCCGTGATTGGCTGTAGACCCTGCCACATGCCTCTTGTGTCTGAGCCATTGAATTGAGATTCCACTTTGTCTCTCGGAGGGAATAGCTGCATTGTTTATATTCGGACATGTTACCAGACACCTTGCCCTGATTAAAAGCAATGGTTCGCGCTTTCAGTTTCACGCGAATGCTGCCATCAATCCACGGTTTCTGGTTTGGGAATGTTTTTATCGTTGCTATGGGAACGACATCTTCGACGCACGTTCTAATGAACTCGCACACCGAATCAGCGTATTCGTCAATATTTCCATCTGACGCAATACGAAACATGTCCCAGTCCACGTGATGGAAGCAGTCTTGGAGTGTGGAGTCAGCTTGGTCTGACCAGCGTTGGACAGACCTCAGCGTGGGAGCCTCTTGTTTTAGTTTCTGCCTGTAGGCAGGGATCAGCAAAATGGAGTCGTGGTCAGCTTTTCCGAATCTAATTGCAGACACTCAGATCCACATCTCTTTCTATACTAGAGGCCATTCATTTCACATTTTAGTCAGTTGGCAGATGCTCTTGTAACATCAATTTGTATTTGTCACATGCTTTCGTAAACAACAAGTGTGGACTAACAGTGAAACGCTTACTTATGGGTCCTTCCCAACAATGCAGAGAAACATTTTTTTGAGAAAAAATGGAAAAGTAAAACATGTAATAATAGATGCAGAATGAGTAACAATGACTTGGCTATATATATTAAAATCGGTACAGGTACCGAGTCATTGTGCAAGGGAATGGGGTAATTTAGGTAGATACAGCTGAAGTCAAAAGTTTAAATGCACATATGTTGGAGTCATTAAAACTTGTTTTCAACAACAAATTTCTTGTTAACGTTTTGGCAAGTCGGTTAGGACATCTACTTTGTGCATGACACAAGTCATTTTTCCAACAATTGTTTACAGACAGATTACTTCACTTATAATTCACTGTATCACAATTCCAGTGGGTCAGAAGTTGACATACACTAACTTGACTTTGCATTCAACTGCAGGGGCAGTATTGAGTTGCTTGGATGAAAGGTGCCCAGAGTAAACTGCCTGCTCCTCAGTCCAAGTTGCTAATATATGCATATTATTATTAGTATTGGATAGAAAACACTCTGAAGTTTCTAAAACGGTTTGAATAATGCCTGTGAGTATATCAGAACTCGTATGGCAGGTGAAAACCTGAGAAGAAATTCAAATAGGAAGTGGGAAATCTGAGGTTGGTCGATTTCAACTCTTTGCCATTCCAATATACAGTGTAAATGGGGTCATATTGCACTTCCTATGGCATCCACTAGATGTCAACAGTCTTTAGAACTTTGTTTGACGCTTCTACTGTGAAGTGGGGGCGAATGAGAACTGATTGAGCCAGGTGTCTGGAAGAGTGCCACAGGCTCTGAGGCACGGTCACGAGAGAGTTAGCTCTCGTTCCATTGCTTTTCTACAGACATAGGAATTCTATGATAAAAACATCCTAAAGATTGATTCTATACTTAGTTTGACAAGTTTCTATGGGCTGTAATATAACTTTTTGAACTTTTCGTCCGACGTTCGGCTGGACCTGAATGCGCGTTTGGATTTGTTTACCAAACGTGCTAACAATATAAGCTATTTGGACATAAATGATGGACATGATCGAACAAATCAAACATTTATCGTGGAACTGGGATTCCTGGGAGTGCATTCTGATGAAGATCATCAAAGTTAAGTGAATATTTATAACAATATGGCAGATATCTTTTTGGCTGCTTTGTTGTCTGAACACTATACTCAGATTATTGCATGGTTTGCTTTTTCTGACACATCGGTTGCATTAAGAAGAAGTATATCTCGAATTCCATGTATAACACTTGTATTTTCATCAACCTTTATGATGAGTATTTCTGTGAATTGAGATGTGGCTCTCTGCACAATCACCGCATGTTTTAGAACTACTGAATGTAATGTGCCAATATAAAATTAGATTTTTTTTATATAGTCCTATAAGTCCTATGAGTGTCATCTGATGAAGATCATCAAAGGTTAGTGATTAATTTGATCTCTATCTGTGCTTTTTGTGACTCCTCTCTTTGGCTGGAAAAATGGCTGTGTTTTTCTGTGAGTTGGTGGTGACCTAACATAATCGTTTGTGGTGCTTTCGCTGTAAAGCATTTTTTAAAATCAGACACTGTGGCTGGATTAACGAGAATGTTATCTTTAAAATGGTGTAAAATACTTGTATGCATGAGGAATTTTAATTATGAGATTTTTTTTGTTTTGAATTTGGCGCCATCCACTTAAACTGGCTGTTGGCGAGGTGGGACGCTACCATCCCACATATCCCAGAGAGTTAAAAAATAATAATACAAACAAAAATTCACTGATGTGTTGATTTCTGTGGCCAGTGTAGCAAGTCTCATTGATTACTATGGGTTAATTTCAGGAGCAGATAATATAAATGAGAAAAACAGACATGGCACGTGCAGTCTAGTTTCAGGCTTAGTTTCAACTAATTTGAACCCAGAACCAATTCCTGCTATTCATTCTGTGAGCAAAAGTAGCTAGATACAGTATGAACCTTTGCAAACATTGACTTGTCTAAAGCCTTCAACACTGTAGCTCACTCATGACTTATTCAGAGGCTTTCATCAATTGGCCTGGACCAGGCTGCGTGTAGCTGGTTAGAATTGTATTTTAACAGAGAACACAGAGACCTAGGTTTCTTTTTCAAAAGCACCCTCATGCATCCAAGATGGCGTAGCAGTCAGACGTCTTGTCGTGTCGTGTCCCTTGTATATATCGTTTCTAAACATATTTTTCTTCGCATATCTTTTAAAACATTTTGCTAAACCTCAACTTCTAAATACTCTCCTGCAACCCGCCTCACCCAATGTAGCGCGTATCTTCTTTTTTTCTAAAGTATTTATATTTACTTCGGATCCGGAACCCCTCAACTGAAGCTAGCCAGCTAACTACCAGCTATCAGTCAGCAAACCATTGCTAGCGGTCATCAGCTAACCGGTCATCAGCTAACCTCTAGCTCGGAAAGCTCTCGCCAGTTCGAACAACGCGACTCTAACCAGAGCATAACGGACCTATTATTTTTTATCCCCGGATTCCCACTGCAAACTGAACATTTTCAGCTGGATCTTCACAACTAGCTTACTAGCTAACCGCAACCCGGATGATTAATCCTGGCTAGCGTTTCCATCCACTTAGCTTGAAGCTAGCCCGGCCAGAGCTCCTGTGCTACCACCGAAGCATACTCCTGGGCTACAATATCCGGACCCACGACCGGTCTATCGATGTCACCGCATGAAGAGGCATAAACAGACTCACCCCATCGCGACGTCCCCCAAAGGCTAACTTTCTAGCCCTTGCTATCTCCTTGCTTGCTAATTCGGCCTGCTAACTGCTAGCTTGTTTAGCCCTCGGTCCGCTAACTGCTACCTTGTTTAGCCCCGGCCTACTAACGGTTAGCTTGTTAGCACAGGCCTGCTAACTGTCTGAATCGCCGCGTCCCAACCACTCACTGGACCCATATTTACTTTCAATCTCTTTTCGATTTTTAATTCGATTATACCTTCCGGTAACCTGCCTCACCCAATGTGATACGGAATCGCTATTATTTTTTATTTTTAGAACACATTCAAGAACCTCCAGGAGCTAACCATGCTGGACTGTCCATTAATCACGGTACTCCATTCTGCTTGTTTATGTTTTATCTGTCGGCCCAAGCCGCACTCAGGCTCTGTGTGTAGTTAATCCGACCCTCCCTGCCTAGTCAACGCCATTTTACCTGCTGTTGTTGTGCTAGCTGATTAGCTGTTGTTGTCTCACCTACTGTTTTAGCTATCTCTCCCAATTCAACACCTGTGATTACTGTATGCCTCGCTGTATGTCTCTCTCAAATGTCAATATGCCTTGTATACTGTTGTTCAGGTTAGTTATCATTGTTTTAGTTTACAATGGAGCCCCTAGTTCCACTCTTCATACCCCTGATACCTCCTTTGTCCCACGTCCCACACATGCGGTGACCTCACCCATTACAACCAGCATGTCCAGAGATACAACCTCTCTCATCATCACCCAGTGCCTGGGCTTACCTCCGCTGTACCCGCACCCACCATACCCCTGTCTGCGCATTATGCCCTGAATATATTCTACCATGCCCAGAAATCTGCCGCTTTTATTCTCTGTCCACAACGCTCTAGGCGACCAGTTTTGATAGCCTTTAGCCACACCCTCATACTACTCCTCCTCTGTTCCGCGGGTGATGTGGAGGTAAACCCAGGCCCTGCATGTCCCCAGGCACCCTCATTTGTTGACTTCTGTGATCGAAAAGCCTTGGTTTCATGCATGTCAACATCAGAAGCCTCCTCCCTAAGTTTGTTTTACTCACTGCTTTAGCACACTCTGCTAACCCTGATGTCCTTGCCGTGTCTGAATCCTGGCTCAGAAAGGCGACCAAAAATTCGGAGATTTCCATACCCAACTATAACATTTTCCGTCAAGATAGAACTGCCAAAGGGGGAGGAGTTGCAGTCTACTGCAGAGATAGCCTGCAAAGTAATGTCATACTTTCCAGGTCCATACCCAAACAGTTCGAACTACTAATTTTTAAAAATTACTCTCTCCAGAAATAAGTCTCTCACTGTTGCCGCCTGCTACCGACCCCCTCAGCTCCCAGCTGTGCCTGGACACCATTTGTGAATTGATCACCCCCCATCTAGCTTCAGAGTTTGTTCTGTTAGGTGAGCTAAACTGGGATATGCTTAACACCCCGGCAGTCTTACAATCTAAGCTAGATGCCCTCAATCTCACACAAATCATCAAGGAACCCACCAGGTACAACCCTAAATCTGTAAACAAGGGCACCCTCAGAGATGTCATCCTAACCAACTGGCCCTCCAAATACACCTCCGCTGTCTTCAACCAGGATCTCAGCGATCACTGCCTCATTGCCTGTATCCGCTACGGAGCCGCAGTCAAACGACCACCCCTCATCACTGTCAAACGCTCCCTAAAACACTTCTGTGAGCAGGCCTTTCTAATCGACCTGGCCCGGGTATCCTGGAAGGACATTGACCTCATCCCGTCAGTTGAGGATGCCTGGTCATTCTTTAAAAGTAACTTCCTCACCATTTTAGATAAGCATGCTCCGTTCAAAAAATGCAGAACTAAGAACAGATATAGCCCTTGGTTCACTCCAGACCTGACTGCCCTCGACCAGCACAAAAATATCCTGTGGCGGACTGCAATAGCATCGAATAGTCCCCGATATGCAACTGTTCAGGGAAGTCAGGAACCAATACACACAGTCAGTCAGGAAAGCTAAGGCCAGCTTCTTCAGGCAGAAATTTGCATCCTGTAGCTCCAACTCCAAAAAGTTCTGGGACACTGAAGTCCATGGAGAACAAGAGCACCTCCTCCCAGCTGCCCACTGCACTGAGGCTAGGTAACACTGTCACCACCGATAAATCCATGACTGTCGAAAACTTCAACAAGCATTTCTCAACAGCTGGCCATGCCTTCCGCCCTGGCTACTCCAACCTCTGCCAACAGCTCTGCCCCCCCCGCAGCTACTCGCCCAAGCCTCTCCAGGTTCTCCTTTACCCAAATCCAGATAGCAGATGTTCTGAAAGAGCTGCAAAACCTGGACCCGTACAAATCAGCTGGGCTTGACAATCTGGACCCTCTATTTCTGAAACTATCCGCCGCCATTGTCGCAACCCCATTACCAGCCTGTTCAACCTCTCTTTCATATCGTCTGAGATCCCCAAGGATTGAAAGCTGCCGCAGTCATCCCCCTCTTCAAAGGGAGACACCCTGGACCCAAACTGTTACAGACCTATATCCATCCTGCCCTGCCTATCTAAGGTCTTCGAAAGCCAAGTCAACAAACAGGTCACTGACCATCTCGAATCCCACCGTACCTTCTCCGCTGTGCAATCTGGTTTCCGAGCCGGTCACTGGTGCACCTCAGCCACGCTCAAGGTACTAAACGATATCATAACCGCCATCGATAAAAGACAGTACTGTGCAGCCGTCTTCATTGACCTTGCCAAGGCTTTCACTCTGTCAATCACCATATTCTTATCGGCAGACTCAGTAGCCTCGGTTTATCTGATGACTGCCTTGCCTGGTTCACCAATTACTTTGCAGACAGAGTTCAGTGTGTCAAATCGGAGGGCATGCTGTCCGGTCCTCTGGCAATCTCTATGGGGGTGCCACAGGGTTCAATTCTCGGGCCGACTCTTTTCTCTGTATATATCAATGATGTTGCTCTTGCTGCGGGCGATTCCCTGATCCACCTCTATGCAGACGACACCATTCGAAATACTTCCGGCCCGTCCTTGGACACTGTGCTATCTAACCTCAAACGAGCTTCAATGCCATACAACACTCCTTCCGTGGCCTCCAACTGCTCTGAAACGCTAGTGAAACCAAATGCATGATTTTCAACCGCTCGCTGCCTGCACCCGCACGCCTGACTAGCATCACCACCCTGGATGGTTCCGACCTTGAATATGTGGACATCTATAAGTACCTAGGTGTCTGGCTAGACTGTAAACTCTCCTTCCAGACTCATATCAAACATCTCCAATCGAAAATTAAATCTAGAGTCGGTTTTCTATTCCGCAACAAAGCCTCCTTCACTCACGCTGGCAAACTTACCCTAGTAAAACTGACTATCCTACCGATCCTCGACTTCGGCGATGTCATCTACAAAATTGCTTCCAACACTCTACTCAGAAAACTGGATGCAGTTTATCACAGTGCCATCCGTTTTGTCACTAAAGCACCTTATACCACCCACCACTGCGACCTGTATGCTCTAGTCGGCTGGCCCTCGCTACATATTCGTCGCCAGACCCACTGGCTCCAGGTCATCTACAAGTCCATGCTAGGTAAAGCTCCGCCTTATCTCAGTTCACTGGTCACGATGGCAACACCCACCCGTAGCACGCGCTCCAGCAGGTGTATCTCACTGATCATCCCTAAAGCAAACACCTAATTTGGCCGCCTTTCGTTCAGTTCTCTGCTGCCTGTGACTGGAACGAATTGCAAAAATCGCTGAAGTTGGAGACTTTTATCTTCCTCACCAACTTCAAACATCTGCTATCTGAGCAGCTAACCGATCGCTGCAGCTGTACATAGTCTATCGGTAAATAGCCCACCTATTTTTACCTACCTCATCCCCATACTGTTTTTATTTATTTACTTTTCTGCACACCAATATCTCTACCTGTACATGACCATCTGATCATTTATCACTCCAGTGTTAATCTGCAAAATTGTAATTATTCGCCTACCTCCTCATGCCTTTTGCACACAATGTATATAGACTCTCTTTTTTTCTACTGTGTTATTGACTTGTTAATTGTTTACTCCATGTGTAACTCTGTGTTGTCTGTTCACACTGCTATGCTTTATCTTGGCCAGGTCGCAGTTGCAAATGAGAACTTGTTCTCAACTAGCCTACCTGGTTAAATAAAGGTGAAAAAAAAAAAAAAAAAAAAAATATGATACAATATAAATACAGTACCAGTAAAAAGTTTGGACACACCTACTCATTCAAGGGTTTTTCTTTATTTTTACTATTTTTCTACAATAATAATGAAGATATCAACATAATGAAAAACACATATGGAATCATGCAGTAACCAAAAAGTGTTATATATATAAATATTTTATATTTGAGATTCTTCAAAGTAGCCACGCTTTCCTTGTGTGAGCTTTGCACACTCTTGGTATTCTCTCAACCATCTTCATGAGGTAGTCACCTGCAATGCATTTCAATTAACAGGTGTGCCATCTTAAAAGTTCATTTGTGGAATTTCTTAATGCGTTTAAGCCAATCAATTGTGTTGTGACAAACTCGGGTGGTATACTAATGATAGCCCTATTAGGTAAATGACCAAGTCCATATTCTGGCAAGAACAGCTCAAATAGGCAAAGAGAAACAACAGTC
The DNA here is from genome assembly GCF_034236695.1 of Oncorhynchus nerka. Classification (NCBI taxonomy): domain Eukaryota; kingdom Metazoa; phylum Chordata; class Actinopteri; order Salmoniformes; family Salmonidae; genus Oncorhynchus; species Oncorhynchus nerka. The sequence continues at coordinate 35,015,829 of NC_088397.1, forward strand.
CATCATTACTTTAAGACATGAAGGTCAGTCAATGCGGAATATTTCAAGAACTTTGAAAGTTTCTTCAAGTGTAGTCGCAAAGATGAAACTGCCTTTCATGAGGATCGCCACAGGAAAGGAAGACCCAGAGTTACCTCTGCTGCAGAGGATAAGTTCATTATAGTTACCAGCCTCAGAAATTGCAGCCCAAATAAATACTTCACAGAGTTCAAGTATTAGACACATCTCAACATTGACTGTTCAGTGGGGACTGCATGGTCATTATGATGGTCATTATGGCCAAACAGTTATATTTTTGTTTCATCAGCCCACAGGACATTTTTCCAAAAAGTATGATCTTTGTCCCCATGAGCAGTTGCAAACTGTGGTCTGCTTTTTTATGGCGTTTTTGGAGCAGTGGCTTCTTCCTTGCTGAGTGGCCTTTCAGGTTATGTCGATATAGGACTCATTTTACTGTGGATATAGATACCTTTGTACCTGTTCCTCCAGCATCTTCACAAGGTCCTTTGCTGTTGTTCTGGGATTGATTTGCACTTTTTGCACCAAAGTACGTTCATCTCTCGGAGACAGAATGCGTCTCCTCCCTGAGTGGTATGACGACTGCGTGGTCCCATGGTGTTTATAATTGTGTACTATTGTTTGTGCAGATGAACGTGGTACCTTCAGGCGTTTGGAAATTGCTCCCAAGGATGAACCAGACTTGTGCAGGTCTACAAATGTTTTTTTCTGAGGTCTTGGCTGATTTCTTTTGATCTCCCATGTTGTCAAGCAAAGAGGCACTGAGTTTGAAGGTTAGGCCTTGAAATACATCCACAGGTACCCTCCAATTGACTCAAATTATGTCAATTAGCCTATCAGAAACTTCTAAGCCAACACATCATTTTCTGGAATTTTCCAAGGTGTTTAAATGCACAGTAAACTTAGTGTATATTAACTTCTGACCCACTGGAATTGTGATACAGTGAATTATAAGTGAAATAATCTCTGTAAACAATTGTTGGAAAAATTACTTGTGTCATGCACAAAGTAGATGTCCTAACCAACTTGCCAAAACAATAGTTTGTTAACAAGAAATTTGTGGAGTGGTTGAAAAACGAGTTTTAATGACTCTTCCGACTTCAACTGTAGTTAGCTAGCTAACTATAGCTACTGACACAGATTGTTGTTTTGCTATGTTTTTGGGGAAGAACATTGTTTGCATCCATGAGCTAGCTAGTTTTTTTTCATGACCAGCACTGTAGGTGCGCGAGACAACTTTACCAGCATCATAGCATACGTATCGATGAATCGTTGTTACATATGAAATACGAGTGAGTGTAATCAATGTGTAATACTGTAACTATGTAAAAGAAATGTCGAACGCTTTAAATTATTTTGTGACGTGCAGTCATATTCATGTCCTTATTGGTCAACAAGCTTATTTGACACGTCAAATAGTGTTACAGTGTGTCTTGTTTGACAGGCAAAGACCCAAACAGCGTTCCATAGAAATCCTGGTTAAGAATGAAACGCCGAAATAGGTTAAGATTATATTTTACTGGTAATGGGGACACACGTAAATGCCAACAAAAAACTTTTTGGTCAGTGTGTGTGTGTGTGTGTGTGTATGTAACCTTTATTTATCTTGGCAAGTCAGTTAAGAACAAATTCTTATTTATATGGACAGCCTACCATGGTCAAACTCGGACGATGCTGGGCCAATTGTGTGCCACCCTATGGGATTTCCAATCACGGCTGGATGTGATGCTGCCTCGATTCGAACCAAGGACTGTAGTGATGCATCTTGCACTGAGATGCAGTGCCTTAGACCGCTGCGTCCATGTGTGTGTATTAACTATTTAACCCCCCCCCCAAAAAGGCAGATATCGGTATTGGCCAAAAATGTTATATCGGTGCATCGCTAGTTTACACCTTTGCTCTTTGTTTGGGTGGAGAAAATAAAACCCGCCATTACGTATTTGCACCTGTCTCCAATCATTACACAACAGAACAGAATAAAGGACCACCGATGGAAAATGCGGGAAAGGCCGAGCTGGCACCCATCGTAGGGACAGTCCAGCATCACGAGAACTGTCTCTCCATACTTGGCAGCACCATGGACAGTGTGCTGGCAACCATCCTGCACTTGGAGGAGTGTGCAGTCCTCCAGTCTCCAGCACTGCTTCCGGCACCGGCCCCCACACCACAACCTGCCTCTGTCCCATCTGAGCCGACCCACGGAATACCCCTGTCCCTCCCAGAGGGCTTTGACGGCGCGCCTGCGGAATGCAAGGGATTCCTTCTGCAATGCGACCTGTACCTCGCTCCGGGAGAGACAGGGATGCCACCGTCTTCTAGGCACTGACCGGACTGGCCCTGGACTGCGGGACCACGGTCTGAGAAACGGGTGGACCCGAGGTTGAGTCCTATGAGCGCTTCACTGTGGCTTCTCTTCTGCTCTGTGTTTTATCATCCTGTGGAGGGCCGAGAGGGGGGTGAGCGCCTACTCTCACTACATCAGGGACCTAGGACCGCCTCGGAGTTCGCCCTGGAGTTCAGGACCTCCACCGGATGGAACGAGTTGGCTATGGTCACCGTGTTCTGCAGCGGACTGCGGGAGGAGGCACGGATCATCAGCATGGAGATTTGTTTGGACACCCTCCTGCGGTACCGAAGAAGACATCTGCGTGATCCGGAGCCTATAGCTACACCTGCTCCGTGGCCAGATCCGATGGAGGTGGGCTCTGCACGTTTGCCTGAAGCAGAGTGTGGGAGAAAGAGGAATCTGGGCCTCTGCTCCTATTGTGAGGAAAGGGGTCATTTCTCCCGACCTGCCCTCTATCCACAAAAAAGGTGAGGAGGTGACAAGCCATGCATTCTTGATTTCCTTTTCTGTCAACTCAACCAATATGTTTACCCATTAAATTCCCTGAATACCCTAGCCCTCACTCTTGTTTTCTCTGATGGATTCCCGGAGCTCCCGGGAATCTTTTAGATAGAGCACTGACCACTGTATTATGCATTCCTTTGGTTCCCCTACAGTCACCCATTCTGGTTCAAGCCCTGGATAATCATCCAATAGGGACAGGGCTCGTACATCACATCACTGTTCCTGTTTCTCTGCTGACCCATGACACTAATTTAAAACAAGTCACCTTTTTCATTATAGACACCCCCACGCACCTCGTTGTTTTAGATCTCCCCTGGTTGACTTGGCATAACCCTGTTATTTCCTGGATCAAGATGAGACTGCTGGGTTGGTTGCAGGAATGTCAGGGGAGGTGTCTTGCGATGTCTGTCAACACCACTACAGTGGAAAGTCTGGACCGTACCCCTCAAGTGGAGTTACCGGAGGAATACCAGGATCTGCACCGGGTTTCTCTAAGACCCAAGGTACACTCCTGCCTCTGGAACTGTGCCATTGACCTGCTGTCTGACACAGCCCTCCCGAGAGGACACGTCTATCTCCTCTCCTATGCTGAGACTGAGGCAAAGGAGACCTACGTACAGGAGAGCCTCCAGCAGGGTTTTATCCACCCCTCTACGTCACCAGCCTCCTCAAGCTACTTTTTTTCAGCTATCCTCTACTCCTCATCCCAACCATCATTGAATTTCGCGAAACTGGACTTGAGGAGCGTCTACAATCTGGTGCGCATTCGTGCAGGCAACGAATGGAAAACGGCCTTTTCCACAACCATGGGCCATTACGAGTAACGTGTGATGCCTTTTGGCCTGTCTAATACTCCTTCGGTCTTCCAGGCCTTTATCAACGAGGTGTTTCGGGACATGCTGGGAAGGGGCGTAGTGGTTTATATATATGACATCTTGGTCTATTCTGCTGACCACACCCAGCATGTCTCGTTAGTCAGGACTGTGCTGGGAAGACTGTTGGAGCATGATCTATATGTTAAACAAGAGAAGTGCTTGTTTTTCCAGAGGTCCGTGTTCTTTTTGGGCTACCTTATATACACGGAGGGAGTGGAGATGGAGGAGCAACGCATCAGTGCAGTCAGGTCATGGCTCACCCCTAACTCCGTGAAAGCAGTCCAGTGATTCCTGGAGGTTCATCCTGGGCTTCAGCACGGTGGTCGCACCTCTTACCTCCCTGCTGACAGGAGGTCCCCCACGGCTTCGTGGGATGGTGGAGGCGGAGAGGGCGTTCGAGACACTGAAGGCACGCTTCATCACTGCTCCCGTGCTGGCACATCCCGACCCCTCACTTCCTCTCATCGTTGAGGTGGATACCTTCAAAGTAGGAGTCAGGGCAGTGCTGTCCCAGTGCACAGGAACCCCTCCGAAGCTGCGGCCCTGCGCCTTCTACTCCAAGCAGCTGAGCCCCGCTCAGAGGAACTACGATGTCGGGACCGGGAATTCTTGGCAGTGAAGAAGACTCTGAAGGCGTGGAGGCACTGGCTGGAGGGGTCCAAACACCCTTTCCTGGTGTGGATGGACCACTGCAACCTGGAGTACATCAGGGCAGCGAAGAGGCTAAACCCAAGACAGGCCAGATGGGCTCTATTCTTCGCCAGGTTCCAATTCATGCTTTCTTATAGGCCAAGCTCGAAGAACGTGAAGGCAGACTCCCTGTCTCACCTCTACGAAAAACCACGCCTATGTGCCCACGGATGTGGGGGACCGACTCCTTACCTGGGTGCCCCAGGCACCTGTGTCAAGTCATCCTGGGATAAGCCGTACCACCGCCTGCCTGACTGAGAAGTCTCTTCCTGATTCATCTGTGCCCAGTCTAAGACACCCAGACACCTCCCGTAGAAAAGATTCTTCCCCTGCCGGTTCCACAATGATCCTGGTCTCACCTCTCGGTGGACTTTGTCACTGACCTTCCCCCCTCCCAGGAGAAAACCACCGTTCTCTTCGTTGTGGACCGGTTTTCCAAAGCTTGTCGCCTCCTTCCTCTGCCTGGAATCCCATCAGCCATGCAAACTGCGGAGGCTCTTTATATGCACGTCTTCCGGCACTACATGATCCTGGAGGACATTGTGTCAGACCGTGGCCCTCAGTTCACCTCAAGCGTATGGAAAGCGTTCATGGAACGCCTGAGGGTCACGGTCAGTCTCACCTCCGGGTACCGTCCTCAAGCTAATGGACAGGTAGATCAATCAGGAGGTGTGCAGGTTCCTGAGGTGTTACTGTCAGGACTGGAATAGGGAGTGGGCAGATTTTCTACCTTGGGCTGAGTATGCGCAGAACTCCCACCGCCACTCCTCCACTAACCTCATTCCTTTCCAGTGTGTGTTGGGGTATCAGCCGGCCCTAGCACCTTGGCATCAAAGCCAGACGAGGCCCCTCTGCCTGCCCTGCCAGAAGCTCAGCCCCCGGTTTGTGGGGCCGTTTAAAGTCCTGAGGAGGGTTAATTGTGCTTGACCAGATACAATACTATTTTACAGTAAACAAATTGATAACAGAATTTCAGCATGCTTATAGGGAAGGACACTCAACAAGCACAGCACTTACACAAATGACTGATGATTGGCTGAGAGAAACTGATGATTAAATTATTGTGGGGGCTGTCTTGTTAGACATCAGTGCAGCTTTTGAGCTTTTGACATTATTGAGCATAGTGTACTACTGGAAAAACATATGTGTTACGGCTTTACACCCCCTGCTATAATGTGGTTAAATAGTTACTTGTCTAACAGAACACAGAGGGTGTTCTTTATATTTATATTTATATTATATTTGATAAAATAATATTATTATCCAAATATAATCCAGTTAGAATCAGGAATTCCCCAGGGTAGCTGATTAGGCCCCTTGCTTTGTTCAATGTTTATTAACGACATGCCACTGACTTTGAGTAAAGCCAGAGTTCCTATGTATGTGGATGACTCAACACTATTACATGTCATCTACTACAGCGACTGAAATGACTGCAACAGTCAACAAATAACTGCAGTTAGTTTCAGAGTGGGTGGCAAGGAATAAGTTAGCCCTAAATATTTATAAAACTAAAAGCATTGGATTTGGAACAAAACACTCACTAAACCCTAAACCTCAACTAAAACTTGTGTTAGGTTCTTATTTTTCAGAGTAAATAACTCACGGACAATAGAGAAGCTTAACCAAGTTTAATTCTTCCCAAAGGGTCGTCACAGCAAATCCCAAAATTTGATTTTCTGGATTTTTTTCCTTCTCATTTTGTCTGTCATAGTTGAGGTGTACCTATGATGAAAATTACAGGCCTCTCATCTTTTTAAATGGGAGAACTTGCACAATTGGTGGCTGACTAAATACTTTTTTGCCCCACTGTATGTTTTCACCCCCTTTGCTATGAAGCCCCAAAATAAGATCTGGTGCAACCAATTACCTTCAGAAGTCACATAATTCGTTAAATAAAGTCCACCTGTGTGAAATCAAAGTGTCACATGATCTGTCACATGATCTCAGTAAATATACACCTGTTCTGAAAGGCCCCAGAGTCTGCAAGGGGCACCATCAAGCAAGCTGCGCCGTGAAGACCAAGGAGCTCTCCAAACTGTTCAGGGAGAAAGTTGTGGAGATGTACAGATCAATGTTGGGTTTAAAAAAGATCAGAAACTTTGACCATCCCACGGAGCATCATTAAATCCATTAATAAAAAATGTAAAGAATATGGCACCACAACAAACCTGCCAAGAGAGGGCCGCCTACCAAAACTCACAGATCAGGCAAGGAGGGCATTAATCAGAGGCAACAAAAATACCAAAGATAACCCTGAAGGAGCTGCAAAGCTCCACAGTGGAGATTGGAGTGTCTGTTCATAGGACCACTTTACGCCATACACTCCAAAGAGCTTGGCTTTACGGAAAAGTTGCCAGAAAAAAGCCATTGCTTAAAGGAAAAAATAAGCAAACACGCAAGGTGTTCTCCAAAAGGCATGTGGGAGACTTTTCAAACATATGGAAGAAGGTACTCTGGTCAGATGAGACTAAAATTGAGCTTTTTGGCCATCAAGGAAAATGCTGTATCTGGCTTAAACCCAACACCTCTCATCACACCGAGAACACCGATGTTTATCATCGGCAGGGACTGGGAAACTGGTCAGAATTGAAGGAATGATGGATGGCGCTAAATACAGGGAAATTCTTGAGGGCAACCTGTTTCAGTCTTCCAGAGATTTGAGACTGGGACAGAGGTTTACCTTCCAGCAGGACAATGATCCTAAGCATACTTCACCAATTTGGACTATGTTGTGTATGTCCATTACATGAAATCCAAATAAAATGCAGCAAAATAGGAAAAACGCCAAGGGGGATTCATACTTTTGCAAGGCATTGTATCTACATGACTAAATCCATGTGTATGTATAGCGTGTATGTTATCATGTGTGTGAATGTGTATGCATGTGTCTGTGCCAATATTTGTGTTGTTAAAATCCAATTTTGCTGCTTGCGTCAGTTACTTGATGTGGAATAGAGTTCCATTTAGGCATTGCTCTATGTAGTACTGTGCGACCTGAACCGCTCTCCTTGAAGTTTTTGATGATCCGATAAATGGTTGATTTAGGTGCAATCTTAATGGCAGCAGTATCCTTGCCTGTGAAGCCCTTTTTGTGCATAGCAATGATGAAGGAACGTGTTTTCTTGCAGGTAAGCATGGTTGAGACAGAGGAAGAACAATGTTTCCAAGCACCACCCTCCTTTTGAAGCTTCCAGTCTGTTAATCGACCTCAATCAGCATGACAGAGTGATCTCCAGCCTTGTCCTCATCAACACTCACACCTGTGTTAATGAGAGAATCCCTGACATGATGTCAGCTGGTCCTTTTGTGGCAGGGCTGAAATGCAGTGGAAATGTTTTTTGGGGATTCAGTTCATTTGCATGGCAAAGAGGGACTTTGCAATTAATTGCAATTCATCTGATCACTCTTCATAACATTCTGGAGTATATGCAAATTGCCATTATACAGACTGAGGCAGCAGACTGTGAAAATTAATATTTGTGTCATTCTCAAAACTTTTGGCCACGACTATAGACACTCTAATGTACTTGTACTCTTGCTCTGTTGTGCACTGGGGCCTCCCACTCCTCTTTCTCTTTCTAGCCATTTACAACATTAACAATGTCTACACTGTATTTCTGATCAATTTGATGTTATTTTAATAGACAAAAAATGTGCATTTCTATTTCAAAACAAGGACATTTCTAAGTGAGTCCAAACCTTCGAACATTAGTGTACGTATTCCCAGTCATGTGAAATCCATAGATTAGGGCCTAATTCATTCATTCCAATTGATTGATTCCCTTAAATGAGCTGTAATTCAGTAACATCTTTGAAGTTGTTGCATGTTGTGTTTATATTTTTGCTCAGTTTATTACAATTTTCACCTAATTTTAGCTTGAATATCTTGAAGATGGCCTTAATCTAAATGTAAAGTGACATCTGGTCTTACTTTGTGTATAGTAACGCCAGATGTGTATAGTAACCCCATCCATTATTGTTTGATCTAGCATGAATGACAACCTTTAAGCTTTTTTTCAAGCACTTTTTATAGGTTGGCTGGTCTACTAGTAGGCTTACTTTGAAAAAACAGAATGGTGTTGACCTGTTGACCTTATTGCCCAAACCATCTATACACTCAGGACATTAAAAGGTTAAAAAGGTTACATCAACTTTTTGTACCCAATGATTATTGAAGAATATAACTTAGAAATGCCTCATGACATGAGCTTAGTTCAACTGTCGTACCCAATTAGAATCCAAAATATAAGCTTATTTTACTCCAATGTTTGTAAATAAAGTAAATGTAAACAAACACTGTATAGCCTCACAACATGGTTAAAATTATAATGGATGGTCATTCCTTGCAACTATAGCTCTGTCTATACATTTGAGAGTGGTTAGATATTTAACATTTACATTTAAGTCATTTAGCAGACGCTCTTATCCAGAGCGACTTACAAATTGGTGCGTTCACCTTAAGACATCCAGTGGAACAGCCACTTTTTACAATAGTGCATCTAAATCTTTTAAGGGGGTGAGAAGGATTACTTTATCCTATCCTAGGTATTCCTGAAAGAGGTGGGGTTTCAGGTGTCTCCGGAAGGTGGTGATTGACTCCGCTGTCCTGGCGTCGTGAGGAATTTGTTCCACCATTGGGGGGCCAGAGCAGCGAACAGTTTTGACTGGGCTGCGCAGGAACTGTACTTCCTCAGTGGTAGGGAGGCGAGCAGGCCAGAGGTGGATGAACGCAGTGCCCTTGTTTGGGTGTAGGGCCTGATCAGAGCCTGGAGGTACTGAGGTGCCGTTCCCCTCACAGCTCCATAGGCAAGCACCATGGTCTTGTAGCGGATGCGAGCTTCAACTGGAAGCCAGTGGAGAGAGCGGAGGAGCGGGGTGACGTGAGAGAACTTGGGAAGGTTGAACACCAGACGGGCTGCGGCGTTCTGGATGAGTTGTAGGGGTTTAATGGCACAGGCAGGGAGCCCAGCCAACAGCGAGTTGCAGTAATCCAGACGGGAGATGACAAGTGCCTGGATTAGGACCTGCGCCGCTTCCTGTGTGAGGCAGGGTCGTACTCTGCGGATGTTGTAGAGCATGAACCTACAAGAACGGGCCACCGCCTTGATGTTAGTTGAGAACGACAGGGTGTTGTCCAGGATCACGCCAAGGTTCTTAGCGCTCTGGGAGGAGGACACAATGGAGTTGTCAACCGTGATGGCGAGATCATGGAACGGGCAGTCCTTCCCGGGAGGAAGAGCAGCTCCGTCTTGCCGAGGTTCAGCTTGAGGTGGTGATCCGTCATCCACACTGATATGTCTGCCAGACATGCAGAGATGCGATTCGCCACCTGGTCATCAGAAGGGGGAAAGGAGAAGATTAATTGTGTGTCGTCTGCATAGCAATGATAGGAGAGACCATGTGAGGTTATGACAGAGCCAAGTGACTTGGTGTATAGCGAGAATAGGAGAGGGCCTAGAACAGAGCCCTGGGGGACGCCAGTGGTGAGAGCGTGGTGAGGAGACAGATTCTCGCCACGCCACCTGGTAGGAGCGACCTGTCAGGTAGGACGCAATCCAAGCGTGGGCGCGCCGGAGATGCCCAACTCGGAGAGGGTGGAGAGGAGGATCTGATGGTTCACAGTATCGAAGGCAGCCGATAGGTCTAGAAGGATGAGAGCAGAGGAGAGAGAGTTAGCTTTAGCAGTGCGGAGGGCCTCCGTGATACAGAGAAGAGCAGTCTCAGTTGAATGACTAGTCTTGAAACCTAACTGATTTGGATCAAGAAGGTCATTCTGAGAGAGATAGCGGAGAGCTGGCCAAGGACGGCACGTTCAAGAGTTTTGGAGAGAAAAGAAAGAAGGGATACTGGTCTGTAGTTGTTGACATCGGAGGGATCGAGTGTAGGTTTTTTCAGAAGGGGTGCAACTCTCGCTCTCTTGAAGACAGAAGGGACGTAGCCAGCGGTCAGGGATGAGTTGATGAGCGAGGTGAGGTAAGGGAGAAGGTCTCCGGAAATGGTCTGGAGAAGAGAGGGAGGGAATAGGGTCAAGCGGGCAGGTTGTTGGGCGGCCGGCCGTCACAAGACGCGAGATTTCATCTGGAGAGAGGGGGAGAAAGAGGTCAGAGCACAGGGTAGGGCAGTGTGAGCAGAACCAGCGGTGTCGTTTGACTTAGCAAACGAGGATCGGGATGTCGTCGACCTTCTTTTCAAAATGGTTGACGAAGTCATCTGCAGAGAGGGAGGGGGAGGATTCAGGAGGGAGGAGAAGGTGGCAAAGAGCTTCCTAGGGTTAGAGGCAGATGCTTGGAATTTAGAGTGGTAGAAAGTGGCTTTAGCAGCAGAGACAGAAGAGGAAAATGTAGAGAGGAGGGAGTGAAAGGATGCCAGGTCCGCAGGAGGCGAGTTTTCCTCCATTTCCGCTCGGCTGCCCGGAGCCCTGTTCTGTGAGCTCGCAATGAGTCGTCGAGCCACGGAGCAGGAGGGGAGGACCGAGCCGGCCTGGAGGATAGGGGACATAGAGAATCAAGGGATGCAGAAAGGGAGGAGAGGGAGGGTTGAGGAGGCAGAATCAGGAGATAGGTTGGAGAAGGTTTGAGCAGAGGGAAGAGATGATAGGATGGAAGAGGAGAGAGTAAGCGGGGAGAGAGAGCGAAGATTGGGACGGCGCGATACCATCCGAGTAGGGGCAGTGTGGGAAGTGTTGGATGAGAGCAAGAGGGAAAAGGATACAAGGTAGTGGTCGGAGACTTGGAGGGGAGTTGCAGTGAGGTTAGTGGAAGAACAGCATCTAGTAAAGATGAGGTCGAGCGTATTGCCTGCCTTGTGAGTAGATGGGGAAGGTGAGAGGGTGAGGTCAAAAGAGGAGAGGAGTGGAAAGAAGGAGGCAGAGAGGAATGAGTCAAAGGTAGATGTGGGGAGGTTAAAGTCGCCCAGAACTGTGAGAGGTGAGCCGTCCTCAGGAAAGGAGCTTATCAAGGCATCAAGCTCATTGATGAACTCTCAGAGGGAACCTGGAGGGCGATAAATGATAAGGATGTTAAGCTTGAAAGGGCTGGTAACTGTGACAGCATGGAATTCAAAGGAGGCGATAGACAGATGGGTAAGGGGAGAAAGAGAGAATGACCACTTGGGAGAGATGAGGATCCCGGTGCCACCACCCCGCTGACCAGAAGCTCTCGGGGTGTGCGAGAACACGTGGGCGGACGAAGAGAGAGCAGTAGGAGTAGCAGTGTTATCTGTGGTGATCCATGTTTCCGTCAGTGCCAAGAAGTCGAGGGACTGGAGGGAGGCATAGGCTGAGATGAACTCTGCCTTGTTGGCCGCAGATCGGCAGTTCCAGAGGCTACCGGAGACCTGGAACTCCACGTGGGTCGTGCGCGCTGGGACCACCAGATTAGAGTGGCCGCGCCACGCGGTGTGGAGCGTTTGTATGGTCTGTGCAGAGAGGAGAGAACAGGGATAGACAGACACATAGTTGACAGGCTACAGAAGAGGCTACGCTAATGCAAAGGAGATTGGAATGACAAGTGGACTACACGTCTCGAATGTTCAGAAAGTTAAGCTTACGTAGCAGGAATCTTATTGACTAAAATAATTCAAATGATACAGTACTGCTGAAGTAGGCTAGCTGGCAGTGGCTGCGTTGTTGTTGTTCTATCTCTCTATAGTGCTGTTTCTTGTATTATGGTCTCTTGTTTCTTTAGAGGTTTCACTTTGTTGTCCTTTTTCTTTTCCTTTTTCTTCTGTCCTTATTTTGTCTTCCTTTCTTCTGTTAACTAGATATTTTTTGTTGTTATTATTTGTAAGCTAGCTAGCTTCTTCCAAGAGAGTCCCTAGCAACTGCTTAGCAACTGCTTAGCAACAAGTAAACAATTCAGCTAGCTAAGATAACTGTACAATTTTATGAAAAATAGTTACTTCTTCAAAAGCCTGTCTTTTTGGTTTGTTCCTTGTTTTGTCTTCTATTGAGTCTTGCAGTTTTCTCTTGATTTTTTCGATGTACTTCACTCTAAAAAAACATTTAAATCTCAATATATACAGGAGCTCATTTTTCAGCAGCTGCTCAATTTAGAACTCCGGAACAAGTTAACAAGTAGATGTCTCCAGCTCCATCCTTAACCTTTTTACCTAAACAGTGGTTGGGAGAATGCTGCAGATACCCCTTTAATAACCCCCACCCCATTGCATGAGCAGTCATCAAAGACTTTGGTAGAATAGAATAAAGTAGAATAGAAAATAAACAATATGCTTTGTATTCACACCATCAGTATCCTAGGTTATATCACCCTTTAAATGAAGAGGGTAATATTTACTACTGTGGCTCTTCATTGATGTGTTTACAACAACCAATTCCATCATTACAAGAGAGCTGTTCATCAACCTACAAGGTCCAACTATATCATACAACTCAGCTTGATAAAGTGCAGTAGGCCTATAATCAGAGATTGCCAGTATTTCTGTTGCATGTATTTAAATTACTTTGAGTATTTTGTCAATTGTATTTCACTGACCTGAACTACAAACCAATGTATTTTGTAACAAGATACATTCAAGAGCTGTAAATTGTATTTTTTATAGCAGTTCACAATTTTGTGGCACTCTATCACCCCAAATTTGCTGATTTGGTATAGGAAATATAATAGCACTATGCTGTATTAAGATTGTCTGCTAAATTACCAACATGTAAACGTCAAAATGAACACATGCAAAGCAAACTGGCCACTAGTCTTATGAGCTCCACCCCTTATTATAACAATACCCACTGTGCTTTGCAGGTTCTTTAGCACATTTAATTTTGGCCATTTTAGCAGCAACTTAAAAGTCAGTGCATTCAACCATATATCACAGTTATAGCAAGTAAAATGTCTGTTACATTTACTGAGAATGTTTATCTGAATACAATGCTTTGCAAAAATATTTTTGCTTGATACATCTTTGGAGTATATTGTAGTTGTATCAATATACATTTATCTTTGCCAATCTCTTCCTTTAATATATTTCATTCAAAGAACTTCAAAACATAAGCTTTTACAAACAAATATTCCTCTATGAGACTGCCTACAATTGTGGACCTAGTGGACTGAGCGAAGGTGGCCACTGATGATATGCCATCGATACAGAGATCACACGCTACAGGGTACCACCACAGTCCCGGAGGGGGCTCTCGACAAACAATAAACTGGATGGAATTTTTGGGGAAGAATCAGATGTATAAAATGTTTTTTTTCTGACCAATTCAAAGACGTCCTGCTTTCGAAATTCAACCTTAAACGTGGATTTGAATCTTTGTGAAACAGGTTGAAACTGTGTTATAGGCTACAGCTGTGGTAAAGAACTTAAGTATGAGGCTGTCCAATGACTTTGCAGATTTTTCTACAGATTTATGAGAAACGGTTCACAACAAGCAAATGTTGGAAAAAGTGAGAGTCTATGCCTATTAAAATCATTTCAATCCACATTTATTTAATAGGCTTTATTTATGCTACATTTAATTTGTTCCATATAACACAAAATAGCCTAATCCAGGTTGCCTAGTCAACTTTATGATGCAGTTTCTTAGCCTCCCTTCTGTCTACTATACTGTTGCCTATACTGCAACATTTTAAGTAGCCTACCACAGGATAACAACAATGGCTTATGACACAATGTCTATAGTCTAAGCGTGTCTCGAGTCAGAAACACATTTGTTAGGCCGCCTATGAAGCATGGTATTCAGCCCCTTCTCTTACCTGTTGACTTCGATGTGCACTTGACAATTCTACCTCCATCATTGCGCTGATATTCCCTTGTGAATTTGCTCTTAAACACCCAGAGCCGCAATTATCTTTAAAGTCCCTTACACTAACACAAATCAAATTAAATCTTACCGAACAGCGTCCTGAATATGAACATAGTTCACTTGTATAGAAATAAAAAATGAGGTCTACAAATAATGAAAGCGTAAAGAAACCCCAGCCGCTGAACGGCCCTGCCCACTAGCAGCGGCAGCTAACTGACAAGGTGGGAACGGCCCCTGGCGCTGTCTGGACACTGAGAGCTCGCCATAAAAATACACCCAGAATGTTTCCTTTCCATTCAGTGACATCTAGTGGGTATAGTCTATTAGTTGTATCCCATAAACTCGTAGGCAATACAACGAAATAGGCCTAGTTTAAGACACAATTTTACAAATACACGATTTTGTAAATCAGGCCAACACCACTACATGAACTGTACAAACAACACCTCACAAGGAAAGCACTCCAGGTATCCAACAACAACTCAACCCCCCCACACATTCCAAATGCTTCCATCTGGTGAGAGACTAAAAGTGCCACTCGCTTGGAAGAATGGCCTAAAAAGTATTTTATCCCAAATAAGACAGATGATCTGACACGTAAATGCTCAATGTGCTTAAAGTGTATGTTTTATGTCTGTTTTTATCCCTTTAATGTAAGCCAGAGCGCCAAATGCAATTTTCCATTCGGTGTAATTTAAAAAAAGTTTTCTAATCTATCTAAACTTACAGAATGCACAATTATTAGCATATGCACCTGTATGTAAGTAATCTAAATTGGTGGTTGCCAGGTGCACAGTATTTCCTCCGACACATTGGTGCGGCTGGCTTCCGTGTTAAGTGGGCATTGTGTCAAGAAGAAGTGTGGCTTGGTTGGGTTGTGTTTCGGAGGACGCACGGCTCTTGAACTTCACCTCTCCCGAGTCCATACGGGAGTTGCAGTGATGAGACAAGACTGTAACTACTAATTGGATACCACGAAATTGGGGAGAAAAACGGGGTGTGAAAAATAAATAGAAAATAAATAGAGGGCCAACTGGTGGCCTGCAGGCCTATTTTATTTGGTTCTCCAAGGTCTGAGCAAAAAAAACGAATATTATTTGTATATTTTTTAATTGTTGGACTGTTAAAACACCTGCAATTCAGTTCCAAGTCATTTTAATTTAGTAAATGTCTTCCAGAAAGTATTCACACCTCTTGACTTTTTCCATATTTTGTGTTACAGACTGAGATTCTTGGTCACTGGCCTACAATAACCCATAATGTCAACGTGGAATTATGTTTTTTGACATTTTTACAAATTAATTTAAAATGAAAAGCTGAAATGTCTTGAGTCAGTAAGTATTCAGCACCTTTGTATGGCACACCTACATAAGTTCAGGAGTAAAAAATGTGCTTAACAAGTCATATAATTTGAATACTATAATATTTTTATTTTTATTTTTTTTATTTCACCTTTATTTAACCAGGTAGGCTAGTTGAGAACAAGTTCTCATTTACAACTGCGACCTGGCCAAGATAAAGCATAGCAGTGTGAATATATGGTTTCCAGTTTGCATAAAGCCCAGTGAAGTTCCTTGAGGGCCGTCTTGGTATCGGTTTGAGGGGAGATATACATGGCTGTGACAATAACCGAAGATAATTATCTTTGGAGATAATACAGTCTGCATTTGATTGTGAGGTATTATATAATTGTTACAGATGTTAACAGTATTTGTAATGTCATTTAAATACAACGTGAACAACAATGATCTCAAAATCGAACCCTGGGGTACCCTTTTAAGTACAATGCCTGGCAAAAGTATTCATCCCCCTTAGTGTTTTTCCTATTTTGTTCAATTACAACCTGTAATTTAAATGGATTTTTATTTGTATTTCATGTAATGGACATACAAAATAGTCCAACTTTGTGAAGTGAAATGAAAAAAATGACTTGTTTAAAAAAAATAGACAAAAAAACGGTAAAGTGGTACGTGCATATGTATTCACCCCCTTTATAAGATCTGGTGCAACCAATTACCTTCAGAAGTCACATAATTAGTTAAATAAAGTCCACCTGTGTGCAATCTAAGTGTCACGTGATCTGTCACCTGATCTCAGTATATATACACCTGTTCTAAAAGGCCCCAGAGTCTTCAACACCACTAAGCAAGGGGCACCATCAAGCAAGTGGCACCATGAAGAACAAGGAGCTCTCCAAACAGGTCAGGGACAAAGTTGTGGAGGAAGTACAGATAAGGGTTGGGTTATACAAAAACATCCTAAACTTTGAACATCCCACAGAGCACCATTAAATCATTATTAAAAATAGAAAGAATATGGCACCACAACAAACCTGCCACGAGAGGGCCGCCCACCAAAACTCACAGACCAGGCAAGGAGGGCATTAAATCAAAGAGACCATAGATAACCCTGAAGGAGCTGCAAAGCTCCACAGAGGAGATTGAAGTATTGGAGCTGGGGGAAAAATAATAAATAAGCAAACACGTTTGGTGTTCGCCAAAAGGCATGTGGGAGACTTTTCAAACATATGGAAGAAAGTACTCTGGTCAGATGAGACTAAAATTGAGCTTTTTGGCCATTAAGGAAAACACAGTGTCTGGTGCAAACCCCAACACCTCTCACCACCCCAAGAACACCATCCCCACAGTAAAGCATGGTGGTGTTTTCCCATCGGCAGGGACTGGGAATCTGGTCAGAATTGAAGGAATGATGGATGGCGCTAAATACAGGGAAATTCTTTAGGGCAACCTGTTTCAGTCTTCCAGAGATTTGAGACTGGGATGGAGGTTCACCTTCCAGCAGGACAATGACCCCAAGCATACTGCTAAAGCAACACTCGAGTGGTTTAAGGAGAAACATTTAAATGTCTTGGAACGGCCTAGTCAAAGTCCAGACCTCAATCCAATTGAGAATCTGTGGTATGATTTAAAGATTGCTGTACACCAGGAGAATCCATCCAACTTCCAGGTTTGCCTTGATGTTCAAAAATCCCAGTGGTTAGATGTGCCAAGCTTATAGAGACATACTCCAAGAGACCTGCAGCTGTAATTGCTGCAAAAGTTGGCTCTACAATGTATTGAATTTGGGGGTTGAATAGTTATGCATGCTGAACTTCTGTTTTTTGTCTTATTTCTTGGATGTTTCACAAAAAAAATATTTAGCATCTTCAAAGTGGTAGGCATGTTGTGTAAATCAAATGATACAAACCCCCCCCAAAAAATCTATTTTAATTCCAGGTTGTAAGACAACAAAAGGGGAAAAATTCCAAGGGAGGAGAATACTTTTGCAAGCCACTGTACTTGAATAAATTTGGATTTAACCCCTTCTATTATAACAGCTTGGGTTCTGTCACTAAGATACATCTGAAACCACAAACAGGCCAAGGCCTAACACAGACAACTTACTCAATAAGATAGAATGATTAACTGTATCAAAAGCTTGTGTTGATCTCGTTACAGCCTGAATTCAATATTGATTAAATATTTTTTTGTCTCACCCATCTACACACAATATCCCATATTGATAAAGTGAAAACATATTTTTAGAAACTTATGGAAAATGAAATACAGAAAAATGTATTTACATAAGTATTTAACCCCCTGAGTCAAACCTTTTGGCATCAATTACAGCTGTGACTCTTTCTGGGTAAGTCTCTAAGAGCTTTGCACATCTGGATTGTACAATATTTGCACATTATTCTTTTTTAAATTCTTCAAGCTCTGTCAAGTTGGTTGTTGGTCATTGCTAGACAGCCATTTTCAAGTATTGCCATTGATTTTCAAGCCGGTTTATGTCAAAACTGTAACTATGCCACTCAGGAACATTCAATGTCGTATTTGACATTCAATGTATATTTGACCTTGTATTTTAGGTTATTGTGCTGCTGAAAGATGAGTTTGAATTTGAACCAGGTTTTCCTCTAGGATTTTTTCCTGTGCTTAGCTACATGTGTCACACATACCCATAACATGATGCAGCCACCACCATGCTTGAAAATATGAAGAGTGATACTCAGTGAAGTGTTGGATTTGCCCCAAACATAACGCTTTGTATTCAGGACAGAAAGTCCATTCTTTGACACTTTTTTGCAGTTTTACTTTAGTGCCTTATTGCAAACAGGATGCATGTTTGGAATTGCTATATTCTGTACAGGCTTCCTTCTTTTCACTCTGTCATTTAGGTTAGGGATTGTGGAGTAACTACAAGGTTGTTGATCCATCCTCGGGTTTCTTCTATCACAGCCATTCAACTCTGTAACTATTTTAAAGTCACCATTGGCCTCATGGTGATATCCCTGAGCGAGTGTAGCTTTAATTCAGTATATTGTATGTCAATTTTAATTAAAGTTTGAGTTTTATCAAAAACTATACGTGGTGCACTTGAAATTACCGCTGATTTGATCCCCAAAGCGGGACCACTTCTCTAACAAGTTTTTAACTCCTTTAGTATAGTCCATTTGTAACTCCACTCACCTGTATCTGTATATTCCGTTTGTTTGTGTTGTTGGGCTTGGTTAGCTTAATGTTTCAGTCAGTGGCTACGGAATTGACTATTGGTTGTTTTCCCCACAGTCGCGGGCTGCGGCGTTCTATCTAATACCAACTGGGACTATACACCATCCAAAGTGTAATTAATAACTGCACCGAAGGGATATTAAATGTCTGCTTTTTTGCCCAATAGGTGCCCTTTTTTTCTAGGCATTGGACAACCTCCCTGGTTCTTTGTAGTTTATTCTGTGTTTGAAATTCACTGCTTGACCAGAGGAACAGGTAATTGTCTGTGTGGGGTAAAGAGATGAGGTACTCATTCAAAAATCATGTTGAACACTATTATTGCACACAGAGTGAGTCTATGCAAATTATTGTGACTTGTTAAGCACATTTTTACTCCTAAACTTATTTAGACTTGTCATAAGAAAGGGGTTGAAATCTTATTGACCCAAGACATGTCAGATTTTTTATTTTTTATTAATATATAGACATGTCTTAAAACATAATTCCACTTTGACATTATGGGGTATTGTGACACAGAAAATCTTAATTTAATCCATTTTAAATTCAGGCTGTAACACAACAAAATGTGGAAAAAGTCAAGGGGTGTGAATACTTTCTGAAAGCATGTGTACTACGACATTAGCCAGATCTACTTAGGGTTTTATGAAGCTAGCCAGATTCAGTTAGCTTTACATTGCAGCTCAGGCTTTATCCATGTTAAGAAGGTGGATCGATCCTCCACCTGCTGTTAACTCCAGCCAGGCTTGTAAATGTCTATACAAATCATTAAAAACTCATCAAAAAAAGAAACGTCCTCTCACTGTCAACTGCTTTTATTTTCAGCAAACTTAACATGTGTAAATATTTGTATGAATATAACAAGATTCAACAACTGAGACATAAACTGAACAAGTTCCACAAACATGTGACTAATAGAAATGGAATAATCCATCCCTGAACAAAGGGGAGATCAAAATCAAAAGTAACAGTCAGTACCTGGTGTGGCCACCAGCTGCATTAAGTACGGCAGAGCATCTCCTCCTCATGGACTGCACCAGATTTGTCAGTTCTTACTGTGAGATGTTACCCCACTCTTCCACCTAGGCACCTGCAAGTTCCTGGACATTTCTGGGGAAACGGCCCTCACCCTCCAATCCAACAGGTCCCAGACCGGCTCAATGGGATTGAGATCCGGGCTCTTCGCTGGCCATGGCAAAACACTTTCTTGCAGGACATCACGCACAGAACTAGCAGAATGGCTGGTGGCATAATCATGCTGGAGGGTCATGTCAGGATGAGCCTGAGGGAGGAGGATGGCTTCCCTGTAACGCACAGCATTGAGATTGCCTGCAATGACAACAAGCTCAGTCTGATGATGTTGTGACACTCCGCCCAGACCATGACAGACCCTCCACCTCCAAATCAATCAGAGTACAGGCCTCGGTGTAACGATAAACGCAAATCTGACCATCATCCCTGGTGAGACAAAACCGCGACTCGTCAGTGAAGAGCACTTTTTGCCAGTCCTGTCTGGTCCAGCGAAGGTGGGTGTGTGCCCATAGGCAACGTTGTTGCCGGTGATGTCTGGTGAGGACCTGCCTACAACAGGCCTACAAGCCTTCAGTCCAGCCTCTCTCAGCCTATTGAAGACAGTCTGAGCACTGATGTAGGTATTGTACGTTCCTGGTGTAACTCGGGCAGTTGTTGTTGCCATCACACCTGTGGGACAGGTACAGGATGTTCGGATGTACCAAGCCCCTACTCCACCTCTACCACATATCTACAGTACTTAATCCATATGTATGTATGTATGTTATCGTGTGTGTGTGTGTGTGTGTGTGCGTGCGTGCATGCGTGCTCGTGTGTGTCAATGTTCGTGTTGCTTCACAGTCCCCGCTGTTCCATAAGGTGTTAATGTATCTGTTTTTAATGTATCTGCTTGCGTCAGTTACTTGATGTGGAATAGAGTTCCATGAAGTCATGGCTCTAAGTAGTACTGTGTGACTCCCATAGTCTGATCTTGTGGCATGTCTTGTGGGGTCCCCGTCTCAACCTCTGCCACCTAATAGCGATTTAAACCGATTTATGCTTGATCCGAAAGTGCGTCCAGAGGCGCAGTACGGAGGGTGTAACGCAATTGCGAAGCCTCTGTAGACTTGCGGAGGACAAATCAAGCACTGTACGGCGATGCCGTGTGCCTCCTACATTTTGTAACAATGCGGAGGGCTCCCGTATAGCTCCACATTAACATGATTGATCGTAGATATTTTTATTGATTTTTTATTTCACCAGGTAGGCCAGTTGAGAACAAGTTCTCATTTACAACTGCGACCTGGCCAATATAAAGCAAAGCAGTGCGACAAAAACAACAGAGATGCACATGGGATAAACAAACGTACAGTCAATAACACAATAGAAAAATAATAAATAAATAGGCCAATAGTGGCGAAGTAATTACAATTTAGCAATTTACAATGGAGTGTTATGTGCAGATGAGGATGTGCAAGTGTCACTACTCCGACCGAAGGACACTCCCCTTCCCGTTCGGGTGGCGCTCCGCGGTCATCGTCGCCGGCCTACTAGCTGCCACTGATTATTTCCTCCCCCTCCTTATGTGTTTATTGAGTGCACCTGTTTTGAGTTAGGTAGTTAGTAGTAAGGCTTTATTAGTCAGCCGGCCCGCCTGGTTCCTTGTGCGGGATTAATTATTGTGACCGTCTGTTTGGTGTACTTGTGTGCACGTCTATGGGTTTTGTGTTTTCCCATTTTTTCTGGACAGTTTAAGTCCCCCTGTTTGGGGCATTTGTTTGTTCATTACGCCCTGTGTTTTCGTGAGGGTTGGCTTATGTTTGCCGTTTCTCTGTGCATTAAAATAGCACTCCCCTGAACTCTGCTTCCTGCGCCTGACTCCTCACCCACTACACTCAGACCGTTACAGCAAGTAGATATACTGGTGTGCAAAAGAGCAGAAAAACAAATATGGGGATGAGGTAGGTAGTTGTTTGGATGGGCTATTTACAGATGGGCTGTGTACAGCTGGTAGTATGTGGTAGTGGAGTAGGGGCCTGAGGGCACACAGTGTGTTGTGAAATCAGTAATGAATGTATTGTAATTTTTTAAAAATGTATAACTGCCTTAATTTTGCCGGACCCCAAGAAGAGTAGCTTCGGGGATCCATAATAAATAAATAAGCGGGGATCCATAACAAATACAACTATTGATTGACGGTAGGGGGCAACATTCTTCACAAGAGCTCTGTATAGTATCTTTCATGCAAAAAATATAGCTTATATTTGAATTTGAAAGATAATTTTTCTTAATTTGTGCATGAGCACGCACCGTCTAATTAGAAAACCCACTTTTTTCCCCACTCGGAGGTGCACAAGAACCATATTTGTCCTTGAGCATGCACATTTTTTCACATATTATTACTGTTGAACCAGGGTCGTTATACTATTATTATTCGCCTAGTTTATTTTTATAAGTATTGTAAGCATTGTTGCTAGTTTGTCTTACTTTGACATTAACTTCATATTTAATTCTATAAAACTAGTCTATCGATAATCTACATTGAGTTCATGACGATTGTGTGAAATCAAGCTGCAGTCCAGTGCACCATTCTGAACTGAAGTATTTTTGCTGAGGTCATATGAGGACAAAACCGGATCCGATATTTGACAATTACATTAAGACTGACAATCAGGCTAATTTAACAGTGGTAATTTAGAGACTCTAAACTTTTACTTCCAGATTGGTTGTTAATCATTGCCGACCCCTTGTAAGAAATGCATTTGTGGCAAAAGACCATAATACATAAAGTAAGGCAGCGAAGAAGAGGCGAAGCGAGGCTCCACTCCCGTCAAAACTATCCACTCAAGAATACAGCGAAAAGCAGGCCAAGGGCTCTATTCAATCCGTATCGCTGAAGTCCACATTAGAGCATGATTGAAATTAAGGCTGCATTCACGATAGATGCTGCATATGTCGGCTCAAACAGAAATGATCTTGACATTTCTCTCTCGCAACGCTTTAGTGATACAGACTGAATAGAGCACCAAGTGTGGATTTTTTTTGTATTGGGGTCTGTGAGAGTGAGGGATTTTGTAAAAAAAAAATTCATTGCTAATTTGCTAAGCAAGTCTTACTTGATCAAATAGATTTTATAATTGGAGTTGTCTGTTGTTCACACTCGTATCTGCGCTCTCATCCGCTAGAATGTTCCCATCGGATCTCGCCTCCTCCGTCCTGCCTTTCTGCCTTTGCGACTACGGCCATTTCTCAATAAGATTGCTCAACTTCTGCATCCGCTCTCCTCCATCCTCTCTGGCCTCCTTTTGAAACAGGTCAAAGGTAATCGAGGAGAGGCAGCGTGGACAAAAATGGTCTTGTATGAAATTTGAAATGAATTCTCCAATCGCGCATCATCAGGCAAATTATGTTTACAGGGTGGAATCCAAAATTGAATGTATAAAGTGATAGAACAAATGCAGGTAGTTGTGCAAGACATTTTGAGATAAAAAGATAAGTAGCATATCATTTTTAAATGTGTGCATGCTTTTCTCCTCCAACAATACACCAGCAGATTCAAAGGGGGTGTGGTAGGCAGAAATAAAAAAACTCTTCCGCAGTAGGATGCACTTGTGTTTCCTTGCCAAAAGGATGCTATTGAGGAGGGAAGTACAGTCTCCTGCTTGCCTACTAACGAACTGACACACTCATTGGTTTCTGAGGTCACGGAGGAGAGGATAAACTTTTGACCAAATGAGAACTCCAATAATTCCCATTGTTAGGACGGAGACATCACCATCTCATCATTATATTGAGTAGTGTTTCCCAAACCTGGTCCTAGAGTACCCCCAACAGTACACATTTTCATTGCTCAATTAGTTAAGTGAGGTGTGATTGTCCAGGGCTACAACGAAAATGTCTACTTTTGGGGGTTCTCGAGGACCAGGGTTGGGAAACACTGATATAGAGTACCTTTGATTAAGGACTATCTTGCTTAGCCATGTATATGTTGTATTTCCAGGTACAGACCTCAGGTACTAGAAGTATAATATATAGATAGATATAATACACTGAACAAAAATATAAACGCAAATGTTTCATGAGCAAACATTTTTTTTAAATCCCTGAAACGTTCCAGACTCACAAAAAGCTTATTTCTCTCAAATTGTGTGCACAAATTTGTTTGCATCCCTGTTAGTGAGCATTTCTCATTGGTCAAGATAATCCATCCACCTGACAGGTGTGTCATATCAAGAAACTGATTAAACAGCATGATCATTACACCTTGTGCTGGGGACAATAAAAGGCCATTTTAAGATGTGCAGATTGGTCACACAACGCCACAGATGTTTCAAATTGAGGGAGTGCGCAATTGTCATGCTGACTGCAGGAATGTCCACCAGAGCAGTTGACAGAAACTGTAATGTTCATTTCTCTACCATAAACTGTCTCCAACATGGTTTTAGAGAATTTGGCAATATGTCCAACCTGCCTCACAACCGCAGACCATGAGTATTTCTGTCTGTGTCTAATAAAGCCCTTTTGTGGAGAAAAGCTAATTCTGATTGGCTGGCTGACAAGTGGGTGGGCCTATGCCCTCCCAGGCCCACCTATGGCTGCACCCCTGCCCAGTCATGTGAAATCAATAGATTCGGTCCTAATGAATGTATTTAAATTCACTGATTTCCTTATATGAACTGTAACACAGTAAAATCTTTGACATTTTTGCATTCATATTTTTGTTCAGCGTATTTAATCCTAATCAATTGGTTGCTCCATGAAAACTCAGGGCTAGCACTTAAATATGCCACTGAATCTGAACACAATTTTCTGTCTATATGCCAACATTACATTTAAACAATGCAGCCATACACTGGCTGAAATCAGTTGATAGGACTTAGGCAAGCTGCAACAAGTATTGATATTGTATCATATAATAATTTCACCAAGACAAAACATTTGTCTGTTTGCATACATTTGAGGCTATTTATTCAGAACATTGGTATAAAATAAATATAAACTATTTATATGATAATAATTCTATTACACAATTGCTGATATGTCTTATATTCCTGCTGAAAGTATTAATCAGGATTATACCTCTGCCATTCATTCCAATTAGACTGGTTTGGATTTCTCACAGACCATTTCCAAACCATTCTGGAACTTTGAGGTTTATTGACATATTCTATTAAAATTAAAGGACCTCAATGTACCTAAACCTATTTCCTTGTTGAATATCAATCCTATGTTATTTATCTAAAGACAAATCCACAAAAAAAGCATTGCATGCTCAAATGTCAGCACTTTATTGATCAATTCCTTCAGGTACATAACCATAGTGCATATAGCCACTTCACAATTACCAACAGCCTTCTGGAATACTTATAACTTTCATTAAAGTAAACTAACTTAACTTTCAACAACTCCTGTGAAACCAGGGAATATATTGTCATTCCTTCAGGAGGGAGAACCAGGGGCCTTCAGTAACCACCAGCTGATCAACCATGACTGATATCTCAATATTACATCAAGTAATATTGGATTCTGTTCACAAGTAAGATAGGTCTGGCATAGGACAAATTCCATGACAACACAAAGATGGATGAGTCCTGGCCATTAAATAGTGATTTTGTGTCATTGAAGTACAGATCAAAAAGGGAGCGCAAACTCAAACTAAAAACACATTGAACTTAAATATTTATCTTCAAATACAATGTTTTATGATGTCGCAGACTACAAATATGCAACAAGATCTTGGCACTCGCCATTCTTCTTGATGCCAGCAAAGATAATCTTTGTTCCTGGAATGTATTAATTAGGGTTTTCCAAGTACTCCATCAGGGTGGCTTCACCCCAAGTAATGCCTACAAAAGAATAATACAATCCAATAGCTAAGGCAAGGAACTCTGTACATCAAGACAATATTCAGTTAATTATCTGACATTTTATTAATGACCTGCAAGTTTGGGCACAGCTATACATTTCCTCACTTGACAATAAATGTAAATTGACTCAGACATCACTAACTAGTTAATGGCTAGAAGGGATCCAGCTTGTCAAATTGTGACTTTTTTCAGCAAACTAGGCGCATGTCACACATCACTACTTCACAGGAGACTAATTTGAACTTAAATATTTTTATTCTTTACCAAAACGCCTTTTTGGTGGCAGAAATGCCTTCTGGAACATGTGAACTTTCATTTGCCTTAATAACAAACTTGTATGCCATCTGTAAATACAAATTAAATTACGGGTCTAGTTGGTTTAGCCACGGAAAAAGCCAGGAACCTTCCTGCTAGGCATAATTTGCTGAGATAATGGATGGGCTGGAAATCCCAAGAGAGGAGTTTGACTTAGTCCGCCATGTAAGCATGCATCTGTCTATAACATGAGCTGCTCAGTATGTGCTGGTAATCCGTTCTAACACAGCTTTTTTGAAAGATATCACGAACTGCAAAAGTGTTGCTAATACTCTCCACTTTCTGGAGAACGATCGTGCCATGCTGACTCTGAAAATAAGACAATGAGGAAATCCCTGATTTAGGTAAAAACGTTTTATTGAATCAGACATTGTAATCTTCTGAAACAGCAATCAACAGTGTTGTTGTCACAGAAGTTGACAAGAATTTTGAAAATCAGTGAAATGCCTGGTGGAAGCAGAGTATGATACCTAAGAAAATTCTGCCGTTTGATTGCAAATATGCAGAGGGAGTAGAAAAGAGAACACAGAAGGCTGTTGTATGAAATCACCTGCCTCCAGAATACATCTTCAAACTAAGGGCAATCATGGCATCCATGACAGAGGGAGAAGCATTAATCCATGCATGCGTAAGAGTCTAGCTAGCTACATTTTCAGGTATTATACATTCATAATATTGTTCGAAAGTTGCTTTAATTGCAAGTTAAAGCATACTGTTAGCTAGCTAACATTACATGTATGATCTGTACAGTAACATTTTTTGTATCTCGGAAATCCATTTGCATCGCTAGTTATAGCCTAATGTTAGCTATCTAGCTAACACTGAAACCAGTTGGTTAGCTTTGGCTATCTGCAGAGTCATGTATGGTAGTAACATGAGTTGGTATTATGGTGAATGGTTTATTTAGCTAGGTACATGTCTAAACAAAAGACTCAGCTATGCAAGTAACCATTTCATTATACCGTTTACACCTTCTGTATCCTGTGCATGTGACAAATAAATGTAGATTTTTGAAATAGTGTGTGTTTACCATGTAGAATGCCCTTTTTTTATTCCATCACACTCACAAACGTAAGCAATTTTCTGTAATTAGCTTGCCATTAACTTGGAAATAATGATCTTGTTGTAAGTTTATTTACCTGTAATATATTTTTTTAAATGTGCTAATGTTAAATCAGTCAGCTATGATATGGTCATTAATTGAACTGACTACTCAGCTAAATTAACGTTAGCTAGCTAGCTAACTAACAAGCTGGAAATGAACCAAAACAAAAGATGACAATAGAATGTTCATGATGTCACTGCGACAACTGTCTTTAGTCTTGGAATCTTTGGATGTTTAGCACATTACCATACTCACTCCATTTAGCACATGGCCTCACATTTGAATCCTTAAAGAGATGGGTGGTGCTATAGTTTAAAAGGGTGTAAACAATGCTGAATGGGTGTAGACAATGAAGAGCTCTCTAATAGGTGTACCAAAACATTCAAAGGGCCATTTTCTCAAAAATGGGGTTACAAGTTGATGAACTTTCAAAGCCGAATTACTTTCCCCATTGTTCCTCAACTGTAGTGTATGATATACCATTTTCTATCTCCGAGTCTCTACTCGGAATCGAGACGATTTGACTTTCGTAGCAGGTTAGGAAAATTTTGGTAATTTGACAATCTGGATCCCTTCCAGCCATCCCACTAACTAGGAGGATAGGTGAAAAGGCCTACCTTTGCTCTTGTTGGCGTCCGTGTAGGAGTAGCCCTCAGCCTGACCAGTCTTACGTCCGAACAGACCCCAAAGGTTTGGACCCACTTTGTGCTTCCCACCGTCTTTGACAGTGTGGCACTGGTCGCATTTCTGAACGAAGGCCTTCTTTCCCTTTGCAATGTCACTCATAGTAACCTAGTGGAAGATACAGAACACGTTAGGTTAGCTACACTCTGGTGTATCACCTAACGTTATCCAGGACTTGGTCTGGATTAGTCTGGGCAATATTTAGTTGACTAACAGCAAGCAACTGGGTCACCTCCCTGATGAAGGTGATTCTACCATCGAAAGGTCATTTGAGATGACGTGATCTAGCTACCAAATCAACAACTTTTTGCTCAAAGATATAACTACACGGGCCAAATTTTCCACACTGCCCTGAGCTAGCTCAGCCAGCTAAAGTTAGCTAACCATCAACGGAGCATTGTAGCCGACATCGCGGGCTTGTATCACTGCTGCTGGTATTCTACTAACAATCTGTCGATTTAGCGAACCAATATGTAATTTATAGTTAAAACAAAAACAAGTTAGCTAATTGTAATTGGGTTTCTTACTGCGACAACACATTTTTCTATAGAAGAAAGCTGACAGGTGAGTTGGCTCGTCAGATGGGTAGTGCTGTTAGTTTGTTCAAGTTAGTAATTTGCCGCTATTATTGACAAGGAGCTGTCAGTGATGCTGAGCTAGCTAGCTATAGCAAGCTAAGAAGAGGTCAATGATCTGCCATACATATCTAACTACCTAAAAAACCATACACTTTAATCCAAATCCATTATAAATGAAAGAATCTAAAAGGGCATGGATGGAGGGGCACAGCCTTAGTCAATTGTTTCCTAATTGCAGGTTAGGTTTACGCAATTCCTATTCTTCAAAGCCCAGGACACGCTGTCCTACTCACATTAAACTTACCGGTCTATCATAATTTTAGCAGAATACCAGCAGCAGTGATACGGTCGCAAGGTAAAACAAAATGAGTCACGATTATTACCTTTGAATAATATCTTTTTAAACCTGCCAAGGAATTGTCATCTATCGGTTGCTTATGGAATAGTCCTAGTGTGGGGGTAATGGAAGGTCACATCATTTTAGAGGCACCGGCATTTGACATCACAATCAGGCAGCACTTCAGTCACGTGCTAGCTTTCTACGAATATGTAGTGGTACTGTCACAGGGCACGCGCATGTTGATTTTGGTCCAGCCACACCAGACGCGATCAGGATAAGAAGGTTGAAATATCAAAACGGACTCTGAACCAACTATATTCATTTGGGGACAGGTCGATACATTCATGGACATTTAGCTAGTTAGTTTGCAGTTGCTAGCTAATTTATCCTGGGGTGTAAACATCAGGTTGATGTTTTATCGGAAACGCACAAGGTCCTTTTTTCCCTTGATCTTTGTAGAATTTTGATCCATTTTGAGTCACACAAAATCCTGTGTTCTCTACTCCGACAATTAATCTACAGATAAAAGGGAAAACCTAGTTGGTTTCTAGTAATCTTGCCTATTTTGGTCTTCCTCTATGGTCTTTATTGGTTGGAATCCAACTTAAAGGTGCATTACCACCACCTGGACTGGAGTATGGACCTCAGTTCAGCCACAGATAGACGAATGAGACAGATATTTCACTGGATGTATACATGTGAAGCGTCCGCTTGGCGTTTCCACTCACTACAATGCATGGTAGTGAGAGGAAGCCCAGTTGCCGGCAATGGGAGAAGATGGATCAAGATGGATTTTGGCCTACATTCTGCTAATTTTCTCATCGATGAAACATTTGATCTACATACAATTTTCTGTTCCCAAAACTAGAATGTTACAAACAGAGTTGACTTTTGCAGACTTCACTAATTAAGTAAAAAAAGGTTTAGTTGTTTAGGAGTGCAAAGGCATAGAGTTATTGCACATACACACTTCACAATGTAGGTGTTCCCTAATGGCAATATGCGCAGGCATGCTAGAACGCACCAATAGGATTTCGCTAGCTCATGCTTGTCTCTGCCCACCTCCATGCTTGTGCTGCCCACTATGACTAAATTGTTCCCATTTGTTCCCCCCTCACCAATCTACACACAATATCCCATAATGACAAAGAAAGAACAGAGACTTGTCCAGAAGCCACTCCGGCGTTGTCTTAGCTGTGTGCTTAGGGTCGTTGTCCTGTTGGAAGGTGAACCTTCGCCCCAGTCTGAGGGTTCTGAATCAGGTTTTCATCAAGGATCTCTGTACTTTGCGCCGTTCATCTTTCCCTTGATTCCAGTTCCTGCCGCTGAAAAACATCCATACAACATGATGCTACCACCACCATGCTTCACCATAGGGATGGTATTGGTTTCCTCCAGACGTGACGCTTGGCATTCAGGCCAAAGAGTTCAATCTTGGTTTCATCAGACCAGATAATCTTGTTCCCCATGGTCTGAGAGTCCTTTAGGTGCCTTTTGACAAACTCCAAGTGGGCTGCCATGTGCTTTTTACTGAGGAGTGGCTTCCGTCTGGTCACTCTACCATAAAGGCCTGAGTGCTGCAGAGATGGTTGTCCTTCTGGAAGTTTCTCCCATCTCCACAGAGGAACTCTGTCAGAGTGTCCATCAGGTTCTTGGTCCCTGACCAAGGCCCTTCTCCCCCGATTGCTCAGTTTGGCCAGGCGGCCAGCTCTAGGAATAGTCTTGGTGGTTCCAAACGTATTCCATTTAAGAATGATTGAGGCCACTGTGTTCTTGAGAACCTTCAATGCTGCAGACATTTTTTGGTACCATTCCCCAGATCTGTGTTTTGAAACAATCCTGTCTCGGAGCTCTACAGACAATTCCTTCGACCTCATAGCTGGGTTTTTGCTCAGACATACACTGTCAACTGGGACAGGTGTGTGCCTTTCCAAATCATGTCCAATCAATAGAATTTACCACAGGTGGACTCTAATCAAGAAACTCCTCAATGATGATCAATGAAAACAGGATGCACCTGAGCTCAATTTCAAGTCTCATAGCAAAGGGTTTGAATACTTATGTCAATAAGGCATTCTGTTTTTTAGGAAAACAATGAATTTAATACTTTTTAGAATAAGGCTGTAACGTAACAAAATGTGGAAAAAGGGAAGGGGTCTCTACGAATGCACTGTACAGTATGTGTTAATGTATTTTGCAACACTCACGCGTTGACTAGAGCCCGTCGTTGTACAATGGATCAAACTTATCATAGTGGCCAGAACAAGCAAGGAAGTGGGCAAAGCCAAGCAAGAGCTAGTGAGATCCTTTCTGTGCGTTCTAGCATTTATTTGCATATTTCTATTAGGGAACACCTCATCTAAAGTGAGCTTGTGCAATAACTCAATTTGCCCTTGCACTCCTAAGCAACGCAATTGTTTTGTAACTTTGGCAAAGGTAAAGTCCACAAAAACGCAGTATGTAGATCAAATGTTTCATCTATGAGAAAATTAGCAGAATGTCGGCCAAAATCCACCTCACTCGATATTCTCCCACTGGGCTTCCTCTCATCCCCATACTTGGTAATAAGTGGAAACGCCAACCGGATGCTTCACATTTCTACATCTGGTGAAATATCTGGCACATTGTTTTATCTGTGGTGGTATCACAGATTATATAGTGGCTGCCCTAACAACGAAAATATATGTCTTAAAAAATGGAAGGCAGTCAGGTGGAGGCAAGATCAGGTGGGACGATTCTAGCCAATGAGAGGGGAGATGTGTGTGTGAACCAAGGGTCCAGGGTTCACACTAGAGCAGGGTTTCACAAACTCATTCCTCGGGACCCCAATGGGTGCACGTTCTGTTTTTTGCTCTAGAACTACACAACTGATTAACTTGTTATGGCTGCAATCCCACTACCGGGATCGATATGACAACTACCAGTGAAAATAGAGGGCGCCAAATTCAAACCACAGAAATCTCATAATTACAATTCCTAAAACATACATGTGTTTTATATCATTTTAAAGCTATTCTCGTTGTTAATGCCACCAAAGTGTCCGATTTCAAATATGCTTTTAAGTTAAAGCACAAACGATTATGTTAGGTCTCCACCAAACCACAATAAGCACAGCCATTTTCCAGCAAAATATAGCATTCACAAAAAGCATAAATAAAGATAAAATGAATCACTAACCTTGAATTATCTTCATCAGATGACACTCATAGGACTTCATGTTACACAATACATGCATGTTTTATTTGATAACGTTCATATTTATATAAAAAAATCAGAGTTTACATTGGCGCGTTAGATTCACTAGTTCCAAAAACATAAAGTGATTTTGCATAGCCACATCGTTTCAACAGAAATACTCATCATAAATGTAGATGATAATACACATGGAATTATAGCTATACCTCTCCTTAATGCAACTGCTGTGTCAGATTTTTTTTTAAAGTTTACGGAAAAAGCAACCCATGCAATAATCTGAGACGGCGCTCAGAACAGTAGCCAAATTAGCCTCCATGTTGGAGTCAACAGAAACCAGAAAATACATGATAAATGTTTCCTTATCTTTGATGAACTTCATCAGAATGCAGTCCTAGAAATCCCAGGTCCCCAATAAATGCTTGATTTGTTCGAAAATGTCATTTATGTTATTTATGTCCAATTAGCTACTTTGGTTAGCGTGTTTGGTAAACAATTCCAAAGTCACAAAGCGCGTCCACTATAATGTGACGAAATGTCCAAAAGTTCCGTAACAGTCAGTGGAAACATGTCAAATGATGTACTGAATCAATCTTTAGAATGTTGTTTACATATATCTTGAATAACGTTCCAACCGGAGAATTAGAATTACTTCAGATGAGCGGTGGAATGCAAGTCCTTCCCCTGTGAACGCGCCTGGTGAAAGCATGGTCCACTCATGGCTGTGGTGACTATTTCCTGTGTCAATCGACCCCCCTTCACATTAGAGTCATCAGACAAAGTTCTATTGACTGCTGACATCTAGTGGAAGGCGTAGGAAGTAAAGACTCATCCATATCTCGCTGTAATTTCAATGAGACCTTGGTTGAAAATATGCCACCTCCAGAAGAAAAAAAACAGGAAGTGGAATTTCTCAGGTTTTTGCCTGCTATATGAGTTCTGTTATACTCACAGACATAATTCAAACAGTTTTAGAAATGTCAGAGTGTTTTCTATCCAATACTACTAATACTATGCAAATATTAGCAACTATGACTGAGGAGCAGGCCATTTGATATGGGCACCTTTCATCCAAGCTACTCAATACTGCCCCAGCAGCCATAAGAAGTTTTAAAATAATCAACTGATCATCAAGCTTTGATCATTTGAATTAGCTGTGTAGTGTTATGGCAAAAACCAAAACGTGCACCGAGTTTGGGAAACACTGCGCTAGAGCTGTTCACGAATCCGCCTGTTCCTAAATATCCGAGACCGGATCCATAATTCTAAATAACGTCATGGGTCTGGGTCGGATCTGATATGATTGTCACTGGTCACTCACTGTATGTGTAATTTTAACTGACTTTTCCGGAAGGACCCGCACAGATCCAAATGCGACTGCTGCATTAGAGAGACATTTTATAATTTATTCTGCTTCTCTTGCTTTTCACAAGAGTGGAATGTGGCACGTGGAGCTTGTTGTTGTTGGCCAGTCATAAGTCATCAAAGCGACAATAAGATATAGTCATAGAGCCTCCATGTGTGGTAAAAGTTAGGATCAAATCAAGCTTTATTTATACAGATCAAATCAAGCTTTATGTATACAGCACTTTTCAGACATGGAATGCAACACAATGTGATTCACAGGAAAATAAAAATAACAATGAAAATAAATATTTACTACACAACAAACATAAGAGGATAAAAAATTAAGAATAACAACAAAAACTGAATGACTAAAAACACCCTAAGGAAAAGCAAAGATTTAAAAAGGGGTTTTAAAATCTCTTAACAATGTCAACAGTCTCGACCCCTCTTAGGTTCTTTGACAGTCTATTCCAGAGACTGGGGGCATGGTAACTAAAGGTTGCTTCTCCATGTCTCTTGGTCCTCGGCTTTGGGATAGTTAAAAGAGCAATGCCAGAGGTCATGAGGGACCTACTGGGTTCATAACTTAAAAGCATGCCTGACATGTATTGGGGTGCACAAACATGGATTGATTTAAAAACCAATAGAAGAATCTTCAAATGAATTCTAAAACTCACAGGCAAACAGTGCAGAGACCTTAAAACCGGTGTAATGTGTGCTCTCCATCTTGTATTAGTCAATACCCATCCTGCAGCATTCTGTATGTTTTGCAGCTCACCAATGGCTTTCTTGGGTAGACCAGACAGGAGAGCATTACAGTGGTCAAGCCTGCCTGTAATAAAAGCATGGATGAGTTTCTCTGTATAAGCCTGAGAGAGAAACGGCTGCACCTTGGCAATGTTCCTCAGGTGGTAAAAAGCTATTTTGGTCACATTCCTAATGTGTGATTCAAAATTGAGTTCAGAATATAAATGTAACCTTTATTTAACTAGGCAAGTCAGTTAAGAACACATTCATATATACAATGACAGCCTACTCCGGCCAAACCCGGACGACGCTGGGACAATAATGTGCCACCCTATGGAACTCCCAATGACAGCCGGTTGTGATACAGCCTGGAATCAAACCAGGGTCTGTAGTGACGCCTCTAGCACTGAGATGCATTGCCTTACACCACTGCGCCACTCGAGAGCCTAAAACAACACCTATGTTTAACTGGTGTTTTATCTTTATTGCCCATGAATTAAAATGTGCTGCCAGATTCTCTCATTGTGCTTTGGATCCAAAAGTAAGTACCTCAGTCTTGTCTTGATTTAGCTGAAGGAAGTTGTGAGCCATCCTAGTATATACAGTCTAATAATTTATCCATTGAGCTAAAATCCTCTGCTGACAAAAATGTAAAGGTGTGCATCATCTGCGTAGCAGTGAAAATCAATGTGCTTTCAGGTAACGCTGCCAAGGAGTAACATATATAAACTGAACAGTACCGGACCCAAAATGTATCCTTGTGGAATGCCACGTGTTATGTATTTTCTCTGAGTTATGTTCACCAAGGGTGACAAAAAAAACTCTCGACCGGTTAAATAAGTCCTAAACCAATTTAGAACGGGACAGGAGAGACTTCTCCAGCCTGTCCAGAAGACATCATGGTCAACAGTGACGAATGCAACACTTAAATCCACAAGTACAGGAACAGAGAGATATTTGGCATCTGTGTTGGCTCTAAGATCATTTACAATTTTAACTAAGGCTGTGTCACGGCCGTCGAAAGAACTGGACCAAAGCGCAGCATGGTGAGCGTACATATTCCTTTTTATTAGGATGACGCCGACAAAAACAATAAACAATACAAACTCAACCGTGAAGCTTAGGGCTATGTGCCACAAACAAAGTTAACTACCCACAATCACAGGTGGGAAAAAGGGCTGCCTAA
The DNA here is from genome assembly GCF_034236695.1 of Oncorhynchus nerka. Taxonomy (NCBI): domain Eukaryota; kingdom Metazoa; phylum Chordata; class Actinopteri; order Salmoniformes; family Salmonidae; genus Oncorhynchus; species Oncorhynchus nerka. The sequence goes on from NC_088397.1 coordinate 35,050,909, forward strand.
GTATGGTTCCCAATCAGAGACAACGATAGACAGCTGTCCCTGATTGAGAACCATACCCTGCCAAAACAAAGAAATACAAACAGAAAATAGAACATAGAATGCCCACCCAAATCACTCCCTGACCAAACCAAAAGAGACATAAAAAGCTCTCTAAGGTCAGGGCGTGACAGGCTGTCTCTGTGCTGTAGTGGGCCTGAAAACCAGATTGGAAAATAACATTGGCAATTAAAATATAATTTAGCGGTTTGAAAACCAATTTCTCTAGAATTTTGCATAAGAATAGAAGGATGGAGATTGGCCGAAAATTGCTAAGAGCTGAAGAATCTAGATAAATTTTCTTCAGAAGGGGTTTCACCATAGCAGTTTTTAGTGCAGTGGGGAAAGTGGCTGTGAACAGGGAGTGATTAATAACATTAGTTTGCACTTCTTCAGATATTCAATTAAGAACTGTTTTGAAAAAGGTGGTGGGGGTAGGATTGAGAAGGCAGGTAGAAGGCTTAAGTTGTGATATCATTTTCCTGAGCATGTCTGTGTCAACCTGGGGAAATAATTTCATTGTTACTTTGCGTGGTAGGCCTGAGTACATATCAAACTTATCAGGTCTTGCTTGACAGATACCCAGCTTTATCTCTGAAATATGCAGCAAACTCATCACATTTAGATGCGGAGGAAAATTTGCATAAGGTAGGTTTGAGGGGGTAGGATTTATCAGGCCATCAATGGTCAAAAAGAGCACTCTCAAATTATTCTGATTATCAGTGATCAAATTAGAAAAATGAGCCTGTCTGGCATTTCTATTTGCCTTGTTATATGCCAAGTTGCTCACACAGAATATCAGAATGGACCTGCAACATTGACTTTCTCCGCTTCCGCTCTGCCTTTCTGCATTTCTCTTTAATTTATTAGTTTCCTCACTCATCCAGGGGGCTCTCCGTTTGGATGTGGCCTTTTTCAACTTTACTGGAGCTATGGCATCAATGGTTGGGGTGGGGGGTTTCAATAAGAGCAGCACTACAGGCTGAAGACAGCCATGTTTCAGTGAGAAACATGCAATCAACAAGAAAAGTTACTAGTGTACTAGTGATTGTGCTAACATTTAAAAGTGCCATAATCAATGAGTGTGTGCCACTCTGCCCCTGGGGCATCTGCGTAGAGGTAACCAATGAAATAACAACCAAATTATTAATGTTACAACCATGTTTCCTGTCAGTCTTCAATCAAAAGGTAAAGGAGAATGATAGGCTACAACGACCAAGAGCAGCTACTGGCTACCTAATATTCTTAATGGAGTTTTTGTTATTTGTAACTGTAGGAGAAAGAGAAAGCATATGCACTGCAGCCTCAATTAGCCTAGCTAGCTAAATTTGGCTAGCTTAACTAGCTTCTCCCGGTTTGATGCAGTCAAGACATACCATGTAATCATATTTGATGATAACCTTGCTATGGCAGCTTTTAGTCTACTATAGCACGAGTCGGCTTGTTTGGTTGCTGTCTTTCTCCTCCCTGCTCCCCATGCCACTTGCTCACAGTATGGTCCTTCCCCCGCCTGCTAGAGTGGCACCTCTCTCCTCTCAAGCTTTGTCAATTCTGTTTATTAAAGTATCTTAATAAATGACTTTTCAGCTGCTTCCCTCACTCCGTTCGGACAGGTTATGGATCCAACCAGGTCTATACGAAACGGGTCTAGTTGTCCTCAGGACCGTGCAAAACGGTAGGGTCAGTGTGGGAAAGCCCCAGTTCCATTTCAGAATGGGTCAAACTGTTTGGACCCATGAAGACATCTAGTTCACAGGCTCTTAACAGTTTTGTTTCAGTACTGCAGTTTAAAAGGACAATCAGCAGTTGCTTCATACATTTTTTTACTTAAATGAATGATATGTACCCATTGATATTTGAAGAATATAACGCAGTTCAGCTGTCGTACCCCATCAGAATACAAAATATAAGCTTGCTTTACTCCATCGTTTGTATACAAAGAAAATGTAAACAAACACTATAATAGCCTCAAAACATGGTTAAAATATCATTTTGATATCAGTGATGGTCAGTCCTTGCATCCATAGCTCTATCAATTTGAGAGTGGTTACATTTCTCCAGCCTCATCCTTCAGCTTTTTACCGAACCAGGGATGAAGACACCACTTTGTTATTGTTTCTACTGCTGATTGTCGCTTTAACTGATGCCCTGCCCAGAAAGAGAATTTACATACACGGTCTCATAGAGAGGTCAGATTTGAAAATTCCTAATAAGACACTTTAGTCATCAATTTTGTGGACATGGAGTTATTCAAATAATTGTCGCTACCCGTTTTCAATCAGCTTCTTGATATGCCACACCTATTAGGTGGATGGATTATCTTGGCTAAGAAGAAATACTCACTAACAAGGATATAAACACATTTGTGCACGCTTTTTGTGCTTATGGAACATTTCTGGGATATTTTATTTCAGCTCATGAAACATGGGACCAACACTTTACATGTTGCGTTTATATTTTTGTTCAGTGTAGAAATTGTCTATTGATTGAAACTACTTTTGATAAGCATTAATGGTATAATGGTTAATAACTACTGATAAGAGTTAATTATAGGGGTCTCTATATAAAATCTCAATGATGCCCCACCTTTGATTAATTTGGATAGGATAACCAAATGAATTACAATGAATTAGATCAAATAATTATTCCAGCAATTAATCAATAATGCAAGGACCTCCAGGGGCACTTGGCATAATTCAAGGACCTCCACCGGCCGAGAAATAGGCGCTGGGCAAGCCGGCTGGGGGCGGGGACGACAGGTGTGACAGTACCCACCTGGGCGAGCCGGCCGAGACATGAACGCCTGTCGATCCCACTGCGACGTGGAAGCCCGATGATCCGACAAAGACGTGACAGTCTGACGAGCCGGCTAGGCAAACAGGACCTGACGATCCGGCTGAGGCCCAACGTGGGATGGGCGCCGTCCAAGCCAACCGGGGCAAGAAAACTTCGAGCCAGCTAGGGAGTGGAATCCCGAGGAGCTGGCTAGACACCCCCGGTTACTCCCCGGTGCTTCATGTGATGGCTTTGGGATTCTGCAAGGACCTGACGCAGGAGATGAGAAACATGTACGTGGAGTCAAACATTTATTCAGGAACAGACATAGACCACGACAGGAACAGCGTCAGCACACGGGAAAACAAGGACATATGACAAACGATTCTGAGGCAGGGAACAGAGCTAGGAAACAGACAGATATAGGGAAGGAAATTAAACAAGTAATTGAGTCCACGTGAGTCCAATGAGCACTGATGCGCGTGAAGGGGAAAGGCAGGTGTGCATACTGAAGGTGGCTTGATTGCGTAATGTTGGGGAGTCTGGCACCCTTAAGCGCCAGAGGGAGGAAGAGCAGGAGTAGTGTTAGCAATTGGATATGTAGATGGGTGAGCCGGTCAAGGATCGATTCAGACTAAGTGGTAAATTTTATGACAAGTAAACAGTTTATTCAGAGTGAAAATATGTATTACAACGTAATTACGGCTCTTCCGTTAGTTCGTGTGGAACGGCAGGCAGAGAGAGCGTAAACAGTCAGCACAGCTCTTATATACGTCACAGAAAGTAGGTTGACCCTAGGAAGATCGGATCTCCGGATTGGTTCAGCTGGTTGTAGTCTGTAGTCTTCCGCCATTGGCTCAGTTGTCTGTCCATCATCGTAGGATCTTCTTCGGGCACACAGTGTTCGGTTAAAAAAGGAGATTATGTGTGTAATGTGGGAGCTATCCTGTAGGGGACCCCACAGGCTTTACTGTGAGTTGTAGCCATGTAATTAGCAGTAAGTTAGTCACCTGCATACGAAATAGCAATTCCTTACAAAACCCTCTTCACGTCTCACCAGAGACGTGACACAACCTAACTGGATCCAGACACAAAGAGAAACTTCTCCCAAAAGGACTATGAAATAAGGCACGGTATTAAACAGAAATAGATATTTATGTATTACCATCATGTTCTCCATTCAATCCCACTATGTACTAAGTTGGCTACCAGCCACCTAGGAACTTTTACAACCCTCATTTAACAGAGCGGAGAACAGCTCAAAATAAAAGTAAAATGATTGTCCACATTAGCCCACTTTTTCCAGCAGGAAAAAGTTTCTGATACCCTCTCTTCACATCTCCTAAGAGATGTGATATAGTCCAGATACATTACTCCAAGCAAAAACGAAGACATAATCCAAAAAGGAAAAATATCCTAAACTAGGTATGTCTATCCGGAAATGGCCCACAAAGAAAAATAATTTCCCCCTCTTCCCATCCCAGATGGGACACGACATACAATGGAGAAGCTTAATCAATAAAAGCAACTGGATCCCCCTTTTTTACTCCTGCTAGGGTGTCACTCAATTATCCTTTATTTCAGCAGTCATAGCATTTCATGAAAATAATAAAAAGTTTATTACTAATAACAAGTTATATATGCCTTTGTTGTATGCCTTTGTTCCCCCCAAGGGTGTCACTTATCAAAAACAGGATAAAACTTTATTGTTATTGACATGTAAGATGTAGGATAAAACTTTGGTCATGGAAAACAGAGTAATGAATTATTAGAAACCATCTGGTCCTCTCAGCTACTCCTATCCTGTACCAGGTGGTACCAGTCCCATCCTCCCCTGAAAGCATGCGTCCGTATCAGCATCGCCAACTGGAGCATCAAGCAAAGGCATCATGCCTGAAGCCCTCACCACATCTGTAACAGACTTGTCAAAACACAGTATGATGCGAGCAGCACATCACATCAATAACAAATAATACAAGAATTAGGGTCAGAAATCCAGTAACCATCATACCAGTGCACTTACCAAACCAGGCCAAGAGAACAGACTCCTCCACCCCCCCCGTGGACCTCATCTTAGCAGACAGTGCATCAACCCCGCCTTAGATTGTGAAGTTTAAAAACTATCATCTGGACTGGTATTAGGAATATACGTGCAACATTGTTTACGAACATCTTGCAGGCGTCCCCTGACTGGCAAGAAGCATATCCAAGGCAAGTCTATTCTGTCTGGAAACCCCAAATGTGGCCTCAAGCTGTTCAGACATACTAGTGAGTGCATCACGGGAGTAATTCACAAAACGCTGTTGATTATAGTAGATATAATTAATCCATGCAGTCTGTCCAGCATCCACCATGGCTGGACCCATAGTAGGTAGTAAGTGCCAGAGTCCATCATTCCCTACCCAATGCCTGAAACTCATGAGGAATCCCCACTGGCACTCCCAACAGGTTAGTGTATGTCAACTACATCCTCTGTCCATGGAGCACTACTACATCTGTCTCCCATGGGATGGAATGTTTTCAGGTCCCCTGGTTACAGAACTCAGCAGCTGTTCAGCAACAACATCAACAATGGTCCGTGGAATTATCAAACTGGTCAGACCACACGTACCTTGCCATTCTCCTCTAAGAATGGGTCTCAGCACTCTTTTGGCTCCACTCATCCAACATACATCAGCCAGACCACTAGTTTGGTTTAGGCCTGTAACTGGCCAAGTGGAATTAATGGTTATGTTACTCCTGCAATCAGCTTCAGGCAATCTCCCATAATCAATGCCATTACCTGTACCCGTGATGCACTCGTAATTGCCCCCATATGCCTCAACACCCCAAGAGGCCCGATGAGGAGGTACTGCAGGAAACACAAGGCTCAAAGAGGAACAGAGGGTTGAATTGGGCTTAACCTGGTAAAAACTTCTCAAAATACACAACCACCCCTCTCCTTCTCCTACAGCAAATGGGTGTGTAGCCAGAACAGGTCTATCATGACTACAAATAATACAGTCCTTTCTTCTCAGGGTTTTAGCTGTGTACCTCATATAAGACAGCCACAAATTGTCCCTACTATCAAAACCAGTCTCAGTTTCTAATTGATCAATAGCCGAATAGTCTCTAACATTAATTACCTGAATGGTATTTCTAACACAGTGGTGGTAGAGGAGTGTGTCCGGTTACCTCTGGTCTTGGCAGTACCTTGATAGAAAACACACCCATCATGTCTGTCCTCGTCCTTTGTAGTCCGAGGGTGTGAGTGCCTGCATCAGAGAGCTTAATAGTTTTGATGGTTAGTAGGATTTCATCACCTTTACAAAGTTCAACATTGCTCCCAGGTTTCCCCATATCATGGAAAACCTATCCACCCTTAATGGGATCCTCCATGCTATAAGGATACCCTCTTCTCCAATCCCAGAACTGTCCGAAGTCGGTTACCGTGTAATCTCTATTCTAACTTCTTATCTACCCAGATCTAGGGATCTCTTATGCTTATTTTGGAACAAAATACACATCACTTAGCCAGAGCCAGACACATCTTCACCTCTATGAACAAAAACAGGGGTGATAGGACAGGTAGGGTTACTTCATTCGAGAGTTGGCCCCGAATTCTGTTAATTCCAGTTCTTCTCCCGAACTCTGTTTATTGTCCGACAGTGAAAAAATGTCTTACCCTTCCGCCGTGCGATATGAATCTGGGTAGCTCTTTCAGCTAGCTGTCACCAGGGGTCTTCTATGGTCCCCAAGCCTCTGGGACTGGATTGAGTGACTTCACCTGTAGTTCACCTGTAATGCATAAAATCCTGGACATACAGGCTTGGTTAACAAACAATTTATCATATGTTTTATCTGATTATATCTTTAACTTCTATTCCCAATTGTTAGCTTACATTTTTTTAGTTTCCTATCCAATAAGCCCCATCCTATCCTAGACCACAATTTACCCATCCCCCTTTTGATACCTGACTCTGCCCAGGTATCAACCTTACCTACTCTAAATAATGACTTAGGTAAGATTAGTATATTATCTTTATGTCTGACATCATGAAGGAGCCCCTTTTAGTTTTCCACATGTCCAATTCTCCCTTGGGCGTCAATCCAGTACCAATTCCCTGTCAAGTTTCTTATCTACTTAAGAACTATCTGCGCTACTTATATATTTTCTTAAATATATATTTACCAATTTAAACCTTTTCTCTCATATTTCTCAAATACCACTAAGCTTCTAACTGTTTGACTTTATCCAAAATCATGTCTATGAGTGTCAATCTCTAAAGTCCTTACATTTCCTTAATTAACCTAACAATAATCCTAAATCATCACAGATGTCCTATATACCTGTTAAATTTAATACTATTTTTTTTTTTAAACCCCTAATGGTAAAAAAAAAAATTCAAAACAAATTGCTTATCATATCAAAATCCTTCCTTCAAGGACTCTCAGTATTCTATCTGACAATAACATGAATTTAATATATGTTGCAGAGTGCAGAATTCCTTGTCTACAGTGATTTATCACCCCTAAGAACTGAAACTTATTTTTCTATGTAATTCCCTGCCCTATTGGCTTAATATATATCCTATCCTAACCTCCTAACCTAAACTCCTTTATAATGAATTTACCTTAAAACTAGTACTCAATATGACCACATTCATTATACCAATGACTCTCCCCAAGGCTGATCAGACCTTAGAAGACAGTGATGATAAGGTCCCATGAGTCAACCCACCCTTTTATAGTCAAGTTCTATACTACACTAGACATATTAAAGAACCCTTTATCCTTAAAATCCAAATTCACTTGTGTAATTTAAAACTCATAAAATAAAAACTCATAAAGTTCCATATTTGAGCGTGTCTCTTTAAAATACCTTTGCACCAAAACAAATAGTCCTAACAAATGTTTTATGTGTATATATTTGCAAACCTTAATGATTAATCAAAACTTCCAGGCCTTTCCAATTTGGTCGTTTATGGCCTCATTCTCCCCAAGATTATAATCCCTGATATTTAATAAAAAATAACGTATTTTTCCTTGGCTCCTTCAACTCACATTTACATCTCAATAAAACAAAACACCATCTGCGTGTTCCTCAAGGAAAAACAACTTGCCCCTGTTACGTATGTCTACGTATCAAGGAAATGTACAAATAACCAAATTCAACCTCGCTAGTTTACCGAAACATGTACAATTATGTTTTACCATAGAGGTTGCTTTTCACCATTAATACCCTGACACCGTTCCACATAATGGAAACAGTGCTCAAATTCACTGGTGCTATTCAAACGATCAAACCAAGAATCAACAACCATCAGAATCCACCATCACGATGTTTTATGACTCAGACATCCAATCCCTCTCTCTCACGGCCCAATTACAGTCCAAATAAACGCCACAAATCAATGATACCCACCCAGCGAATCAGCTGCTAGTTTTTAGCATCTTTCCTGACGATTTACATACTCCTTTTAAAGGACACTAACCATTTTCTCTGTCACCCCAGTCAAGACATCATTTCCGTGGCGACGGAAACCTCGCGAGTGATGTCATCAACAAGCGCTCAATCTTGACTTATTTCGCAACGATGTTCAACTCATTGTAAATAATGGTTGGCTGTCTGCAACAACAGTATTTCGGGTTCGATAAACCAAACCTAATTTATCACATCTGTTGAATCCTGAATTAGAGTTTACAACATCAATCAACATCTCTCAATTCGCTAATCTTATAAAAACATTTCGATGGACACAAATCTATCGTAATTGTTCCCTCGTTATTATTCAGAATTAATTTGATTCAAGTCACTGTCTTCTCTATTGATACAGTAATTTAAATACGACCCAATTCTCAATACATTATTCCAGCAGATCATCTAGTGAACAGACATCGTCTTGCATCGGAATTCGCTTCGTTATTATTTTAAATTGAAATAGTCTATCAATTTAACCTAAACAATCTATTGAAAACGTTCAATTTATCTCTTATACAAACACTAGCGACCATAACTTTCCAGGCAATCATTCAAATAGATTATTTACAATCAAAAACTCTGAATTCAGCCAGCGCCATGACTGGAAATGGAACTCGGGCATCCCACGTGGCAGGCGAGAATTCTACCACTGAACCACCAATGCTATTGTGAATATCTAAAATTACTCCGGATATAAACCCCATTTACAAAGTAAAATCTAAACAAGTCACTATCGGTAATTCCCAGAAAAATAATAGCCCAATTTTAATAGTACGAACGTTACTCCAGCTATGATTCTCAAATTCCAAATTGCACATATTAGCAATCAAAGAATAAAATCGACACTAATGACTAGGAAACAGATGCGCCTTTTAATTGAAAGTAGATTGTTTACTTATGCAACGTATTTCAGTTACTTTACTACTTCACATTAATCACGCAATGATAATTAGTTTGATGGAAAACCTTAGGCTTTGTACAACATTATAAATTACATCGAGCATCCCTCGAATTCTCTAACTTTATGGAAAACAGTTTATTCAATAAATCCCGCAACTTCTCTCATACTGGGAAGAAAAATTATTACATGTTCAGACTTTAAGGGCAGTTTAATTTAACATGTTTCACCCAGACGGAGATAATCCAATATCGTTCTATAGTTACATCGTTAGGGTAAGATAACCAGAAGTGGACACTCTAATCAGTTTCTAGAGCTCAATTTCCCAGATTTTGTAGATTATTTTAATAGTGCTTAAAAACTTCATCTTTACTATAACTTTCTCTGCAAAACAACCAGTTCAATTACAACCAAAAACTCAGATATATATAACTATTCTTTACACCTCAGCTGGGAACCGAACCCCGGCCTCCCACGTGGCAGGCGAGAATTCTACCACTGAACCACCAATGCTTATGGAACTGAAATTCTCCGCAAATAGACCCAATTTTCAGTTATCTGCATTTGTTACTCCGGCATCTGAACAACAGAAAACAGCACCAACCTAAACGCCCAAAGTTTTCCCTCAATCAGGATTCTCATCAATCTCGCTCCCTTCGTATCTGACCCCTCTTTCTTAAATACGTGATTTTTGTTCTTTTCTGCCTCTTTCTCTCTATGTAACAACCAACAATCTTAATGGAAACAATTACAACCACCTTGCATTTTAATATAAACAGTTACAAATAGACAAAACATACAATTACAGGTTATATCTCTGACCTCTATTAATTCGACCCCTATCAGACCGAGCTAAGCGGATTTACTGGATAGAATTCAACTCTAGAATCCAATTCTATCCCCTACTGATCCCTATCGAATTGAACCCCTATCAGAATTAATACACGTTAATACACGATCTCTCTGACCCCTGAAAGCCGACCCCTATCGGCGAATCTCTTATCAGTCTAGCCTCGACCGGTTCCCGGGACAAAATTTAAATTTCTCCCCCTCGGCGTTAGGTTTCTGACTGATCTCTATTCCCGATCCCTATCGCACTAACCCCTATCAGCATTGATGCGCATGTCCAACCCCTATCGGAACTGAATTTATATATGTCCGATCCCTATTGGAACTTTTTAGGCCTTTAATTGATCTCTCATCATTGAAAGCTATCAGACTGTGACTGATATCTCATCAGTGATTCATATCACACCAGCCGTCGCTGGCTTGTTTCTACATATCTTCACTACACTGTTCTTTTCGACTCGTCAGCAAATTATAAATTTACACAAGAATTCATACTTACTCGGAAATACTGATCAAAATTTAGGCAGACTATACGACAATATGCAAAGTTTGATTTAACAGGTTTTGCTTACCTTATTTATGGTGCACCTTTAGATCAGTTTCCCGAGTTGAGTAGAATTGTTGTCCACCCCCCGAGAATCAAATCACCCGTCCTTCTCGGATCTTCCTCTCCACGCGCTCACCCCTCTCTCACATCCAATCTGCTCGCTTCGACTGGACCGTTAGTTAACCATCCTCTGCGTACCATTTTTGTTAGCAATTGGATATGTAGATGGGTGAGCCGGTCAAGGATCGATTCAGACTAAGTGGTACATTTTATGACAAGTAAACAGTTTATTCAGAGTGAAAATATGTATTACAACGTAATTACGGCTCTTCCGTTAGTTCGTGTGGAACGGCAGGCAGAGAGAGCGTAAACAGTCAGCACAGCTCTTATATACGTCACAGAAAGTAGGTTGACCCTAGGAAGATCGGATCTCCGGATTGGTTCAGCTGGTTGTAGTCTGTAGTCTTCCGCCATTGGCTCAGTTGTCTGTCCATCATCGTAGGATCTTCTTCGGGCACACAGTGTTCGGTTAAAAAAGGGAGATTATGTGTGTAATGTGGGAGCTATCCTGTAGGGGACCCCACAGGCTTTACTGTGAGTTGTAGCCATGTAATTAGCAGTAAGTTAGTCACCTGCATACGAAATAACAATTCCTTACAGTAGGCGTGACAATATGTTTTCATAAGGATTTTATCACAACTAAAGTGGCCAAATATCTTCTTAAAATTAAGCACATTAATCCTCTTTACAACCGGTGTAGAGCCTAACTGGCATACATTGGGCGGCACGTGAGTTTCAAGTTTCGTGAAGATCATTTTCACCATAAAAATGCACCTTTATAATAAAGTATTACATGCATAATCACATTCGTGGTGACTTTTGAGAACAGTGTTTTTCCGCTAATTGATTGCATTTTGGAACATTTGCGATTATAGAGTATTGCTGCGCTTATAATGTGAAGAAATAGCCTAATTGTTTATCAACATTTTAAGCTAAACGTTCTGATCTGTTGAATCAGCCTCATTGCTTTAAAAAAAAAAATATGCGGGTGGTTGTATTAATTTGGGATCTATTAGATCCCACAACTGTCCCAGACTATGTTTGGAATAATTTTTTGTCATACAGAAACCCCAAATGTTTGACCAATAGAATAGGTCAACTTTTGTACTATGGGGGATAGTAGATTGACATAGGTTAGAGCATTTGCTGTTCGTTAGGCCTACTCATCTTGTTTGCTGATGAAAAGTAAATATGGACAGTTCTTTTACCATCTTCAATATGCGCCTCGGCATTCGATAAGAAGGATGCACGCAGTTGTGTCCCGATGTGTCTGTCTTCACTTGTAGCCTACTTTGGAGCTGAGATGCTTATCTGAAGACATCCCTTCAAGAGGACCTTTTCTTGAAGGGCACTTAAGTACACTCTTCTCCACAGCTTTACTGTGTTTGTTGGGACTGGGGTGATCAGATGTCTTTCTTCTGCATGGAATCGAAAATGTTGATCTCTCTGGGTAAGCTCGCCATCCCGGTGTACAACTGAGCAAGAGGACAGGTACATTACAGTGTTTAGTTTGAGAAGTCCTCAACTGGCAGCTTCATTAAATAGTACCCGCAAAACACCAGTCTCAACGTCAACAGTGAAGAGGCAACTCCGGGATGCTGGCCTTCTTGGCAGAGTTCCTGTCCAGCGTGTGTTCTTTTACCCATCTTAATCTTTTCTTTTTATTGGCCAGTCTGAGATATGTCTTTCTTCACAACTGCCTAGAAGCCCAGCATCCCTGAGTCGCCTCTTCACTGTTGACATTGAGACTGGTGTTTTGCGGGTACAATTTAATGAAGCTGTTTTTCAAACTAGAAACTAATGTACCTGTCCTCTTGCTTCAGTTGTGCACAGGGGCCGCCCACTCCTTTCTATTCTGGTTAGAGCCCGTGTAACAGTATAACTTTAGACCGTACCCTCGCCCATACCCGGGCGCAAACCAGGGACCCTCTGCACACATCAATAACAGTCACCCACGAAGCATCGTTACCCATCGCTCCACAAAAGCTGCGGCTCTTGCAGAGCAAGGGGAACCACTACTTCAAGGTCTCAGAGCAAGTGACGTCACAGATTGAAACGCTATTTAGCGCGCATCGCTAACTAAGCTAGCCGTTTCACATCCGTTACACTCACCCCCCTTTTGACCTCCTCCTTTTCCGCAGCAACCAGTGATCCGGGTCAACAACATCAATGTAACAGTATAACTTTAGACCGTACCCTCGCCCATACCCGGGCGCGAACCAGGGACCCTCTGCACACATCAATAACAGTCACCCACGAAGCATCGTTACCCATCGCTCCACAAAAGCCACAGCTCTTGCAGAGCAAGGGGAACCACTACTTCAAGGTCTCAGAGCAAGTGACGTCACCGATTGAAACGCTATTTAGCGCGCACCACTAACTAAGCTAGCCATTTCACAATCGTTACACCCGTTTGCTCTGTTCTGTGAAGGGAGTAGTACACAGCGCTGTACGAGATCTTCAGTTTTGGCAATTTCTCACATAGAATAGCGTTCATTTCTCAGAAAAAGAATAGACTGAGTTTCTGCTTTCAGTTTCCAGCTACAATAGTCATTTACAACATTAACAATGTCTACACTGTATTTCTGATCAATTTGATGTTATTTTAATGGACAAAATATTTGCTTTTATTTCAAAAACAACATTTCTAAGTGACCCCAAACTTTTTGAACAGTAGTGTATCAACCCTACAGTCAAGGTAAATATGTTTACCCTTCTCTGCAACTGCGTGTGTGAGTTTGAGTGAACGAAAGGGAGATCGAGACAGAAAGGGAGAAAAAAGGGTTGTGCACCTGAAAATATGACAAGGGCAAGTTAAAATGTGATTTATTTGCTTTACAAAGTGTACACTCAGATAATATATTTATTGTTTCTGCTAAATACAATTAAATCAATCCTTCTATCTGTCAAAGAGATTACTTCAATGGTGTCTCCTCTCTCTCCATCGGACCGTGGCCGTCCTCAGTTTGATCATATCGCTTGCTGGTTTTTGTGACTGCACTTGAAGGAAATTTTCCATATTGACTGACCTTCATGTTTTAACGAAATGATGGTGTCACACCCTAATCTGTTTCACCTGTCTTTGTGCTTGTCTCCACCCCCCTCCAGGTGTCGCCCACCTTCCCCATTATCCCCTGTGCATTTATACCTCTGTTTGTCTGTTGCCAGCTCGTCTTGTCAAGCCTACCAGCCTGTTTTTCGTACTCCTGTTTGCTTGAGCGACTGTTTTCTAGTTATCCCGGTTTTGCTCATTCTGCCTGCCCTGACCCTTGCTGCCGTTCTGTACCTTTTGACACTGCCCTGGATTACTGACCTAAGCCTGCCTGCCACTCTGTACCTTACGGACTCTGCCCTGGATTACCGATCTCTGCCTGCCCTTGATCTGTCGCTTGCCTGCCCCATCTAAACGGGTGGCATGTTGGACACACACGCACACAGGTAGGCTTAAGTTAATAAAGCATTACAGTGCTAGTCTGAATGTAAAAGGACAGTGTAACAATTGTGTTCCTCTTTAGGCTGATGGAGCTGTAAATGAGTCAGGACTTGGATTTAGAAGAATGTAACGACTCATTTTATGTCTGAAGCAAACATGATTGAGGTACATGGGTGGCATGTTAGACATGCACGTACACACACACAGGAGAAGGATAGTAGGAGTCTCAGTTTATTATAGTACAAGGGGCAGACAGTCGTAATCTAAGTCAGGCAAGAACAGGACAGAAGGCGATCGGTGGGTCAAGACCATAGCATCTCTAGTAAATTCCTGAGTACAGTACTTGGAGGCTATGCTGTGCGAAAAAAGGTAGAGGAGGTGGACGAATGTAGTTTATTTGGGGAGGTATCAAACAGGAACTACCCCTCTCTCTCCAACTTGCAGTGCAAAACATAGGGTTTCAGTTACTCGGCACCAGTGGCGCTTATTTCAGGAGGTATTTCTTTAATGGCACACTGTACAGTTATACTGCAGTCTTTTGTTGTTAAGGATGGCATTTGGCGTCTGTCCTTAGGCCTGAATTCATGCGTCCACTGCTGTCTGCGCGCATCTCGGCTACTCATCTCTGACCAGGGGACAAATGGAAAAATTTAATATACCACCCTTTTTCAAGTCTATTTGCTAATTTTTCATGCCTCTGACATGCAGTGGTGAAATACCCTACTGTATTTATTGTCATTTTTGTTTTCATTGTGTTACCGGTACAGCGTAACCAAGCTATTTATTTTGCCTACCGCCTTTCATCCCTGATTTTTATTAGAAGTTTTGTTTGCACATAGCTTCACATGAAATTACTTCCTGCATGACAGAGCCTATATATGACACACTGTACAAAACAATTAATCATGTTGAATAGGCGTAAGCTTTTTTCATCAATGCTTCGTCATTTGCATTCAGTCACATGCATTCACAAGTTGTAACATGGCTGATTGTGCTATCTTCATGTCATAGCAACCAGCGCTCTATGCGTGCGAATTAAATGTCATAATCTTGTTTGTGTCTGTAGTATTCTAGTTTAGTGCCATGAAGTAGGAGTTTCTGGGGAAAAAGAAGGCTAGTGCAGCTAAGTGTCGATGTCTTATGTGTCAGCTAGTTCAAAGGAGGTTACATGTGGTAAATGTTGACTAAAAATAAAGTTGGGTCATAAAATGGGAAGGTGAATAAATTAACCTGCCGATAGCATACAGACAAGATTAATTTAATTCGGCCTAATGTATGTAATGTAATGTAATGTAATTCGGCCTAGTCTATGTATGCTGCCACAACAAGCAGGTGCATGTTGGAGTTGATATTAGTCCCAAAAAATTGTCAGACTAGTCACCCAAGTCATAGACCGTTCTCTCTTCTACTGCACGGCAACTGGTACCAGAGCGCCAAGTCTAGGTCCCAAATGCTCCTTAACAGCTTCTACCCCCAAGCCATATGACTGTTGAACAATTACTCAAATGGCCACCTGGACTATTTACAATGACTTGGTACCGGTACCCCCTGTGTATAGCCTCGTTATTGTAATTTTGAGTTACTTTTATTAAAATTTTTACTTTATTTTGTGAAATATTTTCGTAACTCTTTCTTAAACTGCGTTGTTAGTTAAGGGCTTGTACCTGTTGTCACACCCTGATCTGTTTCACTTGTTTGTCTCCACTCCCCTCCAGGTGTCGCCCATTATCCCCTGGGTACTTTTGCCAGTTCGTCTTGTTTGTTCAAGTCAACAAGCGTTTTCTCAGCTCCTGCTTTTTCCCAGTCTCTTTTTCTCGCCCTCCTGGTTTTGACCCTGTCCTGACTCTGAGCCCGCCTGCCTTACCACTCTGCCTGAGCCTGCCTGCCATCTGTTACCTTTGCCCCTACTCTGGATTTACCGACCTCTGCCTGACCTGAGCCTGTGTCGTCCTGTACCGTTGCCCCACAACTCTGGATTATCAATCCCTGCCTGCCTTGAGCTGTTTGCCTGCCCCTGTTGCTGTAATAAACATGGTTACTTCAACAGTCTGCGTTTGGGTCTTAACTGAGACGTGATAGTTATATTCGGTGCATGTGACAAATACAATTTTATTTGATTACACGTGTTCCGCTCCGAGCCATTCTCCCCAACTAAGGTGCCACCAACCTCCTGTGTCCCATTGACTATAATGGGGGACCCTGTTTTCTGCAATGGCGGTCTGCCTTGAATTTGAAGTCCTCAATGAGAGGGAGCAGTCGTTCTCCCCTGGATAACTGATAGCACGTGAGCTGCGCAGATACAAGTCACATGATCTATTAGTGAACAGTTTCATCATGTGTTCGCTGTCAGGTCACTTGTATCTGCTTTGTGATTGGACAATACAGAACGCTATGTTGTATGGGTGAGAAGTATGTTTGCCCCCTAACTCGTATGTACACAGTCAGTTTCTAAACCCAGAGGCGCAACATTGCAAGATTTCCGGGAACGCTTACAAAACATACCAAGCAGACCAGGCCATGGTTTGAGAAGTCAATGAGAGAAGGGAGCAACACTTCTTTAGCTGTTAATTTTCTCAAATTCAAGGCATAACCTAGTGAAAGTGACAAACTGACACATTAAACAAATTAAATAAATAAAAATGTTATAGTGATTTCGATTTGATGCGCAGTTCAGCGTGAGACGACCGTAAGACCCGACGTGTTTCTATGCATGAGCTTAGCTAGCCAATGTTGCATGACAATACCTACAAGCGTGATCGGGGATTTCTATTGGAAAAGCAGTTTCTGCTCTTACTGTACTCTTTGATAGTGTTGTACTGACACCTACAAAGAGATTTGATCACATTCGCCATTGCTATTTCCTTTAGCTACTGTCTTGGCCTAATTGAATACCTGTACAACGTCATAAAACGATTTCTGAGTAAAGGTTCAAAGCATGCTGCTTCATTTTTAGCTGTTGGCCATATATTAGCATTGCTATAAGTATCATGTGCCTTTGTATATAATAGTACTGTATAGTGTTGTTTCATTAGTTAGCTAGCTAACCAATACTTGCAAATAAAGACATTATTGTCACCATAAAAGTTGACTGATGGGTGTTTTTCAGGTGGAGTTGTAATGCTTGTGCACAGTTTAATGATGTGTCTAATTTACAACCGGAAACGTGTATGTATGGCATCCAAGTTCATAAATCGAAATATTTTTGTCATGCCTTTTCAGAAAAGGTGCATGCAGATATTTAGATACATTTTAAACAATGGTTATAGAGCCCCACAGTGGCGGTGTCATAACATAAAACAATCCTGTATGGTGAAGAAACGATTGGAACCATTTCCCTGTTTGACTGCTACATTTTATGGGTATTATGACTCATAATGTGCTACTCTATAAATAAGGCCCCTGATCTGCTTGGTGTCTTGATGTTGCGCCCATTGACCTTTTTATTTTTTTCTCATGTAAAAATGATTCTGTTTCTGGTTAAGCTATTTCTAATCTTTTGACTTAATGGGTCACACCAGAGATATTTGTAGCTATTAAACAGTTGGAACCACGATAGCCGACATTTTGTTGACATTCGCATATTATATATAGATTTTTCTATTTATTTGACTTTTTTTTCTCCCCAATTTCGATCTTGTCATTGCGGCAACTCCCCAACAGGCTTGGGAGGCAAAGATAGAGTCATATCGAAACATAAACCGCGCTTAACCCGGAAGCCAGTCACACCAATGTGTCTGAGGAAACACAGACAACAGCACAAATAACAAGAAGGTAGAGACAATACATAACACAAAGCAGCCACAACTGTAATTAAGTGTCCATGATTGAGTCTTTGAATGAAGAGACTGAGATAAATCTGTCCAGTTTGAGTGTTTGTTGCTGCTCATTCCAGCTGCTAGCTGCAGCGAACTGAAAAGACGAGTGACCCAGGGATGTGTGTGCTTTCGGGACCTTCAACAGGATGTGATGCCAGAACGGGTGTATGTGGAGGATGAGGGCTGTTATAGATATCTCAGATAAGGGGGAGTGAGGCCTAAGAGTTTTATAAATAAGCATCAACCAGTGGGTCTTGCGAAGGGAATATAGAGATGACCAGTTAACAGAGGAGTGTATATAGTGATATGTCCTATAAGGAGCATTGATTGCAAATCTGATGGCCGAATGGTAAAGAACATCTAGCCACTCGAGAGCACCATTACCTGCTGATCTATAAATTATGCCTCCGTAATCTAGCATGGGTAAGATGGTCATCTGAATCAGGGTTAGTTTGGCAGCTGGGGTGAAAGAAGAGCGATTGCGATAGAGGAAACTAAGTCTAGATTTAACTTTAGTCTGCAACTTTAATATGTGCTGAGAGAAGGACAGTGTACTGTCTAGCCATACTCCCAAGTACTTGTATGAGGTGACTATCTCAAGCTCTAATCCAGAGATGGGCAACTTCAGTCCTCGAAGTGTGACACCAATCAGGCCTTTCTCCATCCCTAGCAAACACAGCTGATTAATCAAATTGCGTTCTAAACTGATGTTCATGATTAGGTGATTGGAGGCAGGTGTGTTAGCTGTGGCAAAACTGTGACACCAATCAGACCCTTGAGGACTGGAATTGCCCACCCCTGCTCTAAACCCTGAGGTACTAATCACATCTGTGGGGAGAATGGCATTCTTCTTACCAAACCACATGACCTTTGTTTTGGAGGTATTTAGAACAAGTTTAAGGGTAGAGAAAGCTTGTTGGACACTAAGAAAGCTTTGTTGTAGAGCATTTAAAACAAAATCCAGGGAGGGACCAGCTGAGTGTAAGACTGTATCAGCAAATAAATGGACGTGAGAGCTTCCTACTGCCTGAGCTATGTTGATGTAAATTGAGAAGAGTGTGGGGCCTAGGATTGAGCCTTGGGGTACTCCTTTGGTGACAGGCAGTGGCTGAGACAGCAGATTCTGACTTTATACACTACACTCTTTCAGAGATAGTTAGCAAACCAGTACAAGACCACTCAGACACCAATACTCTTTAGCCGGCCCACAAGAATGGAATGGTCTGCCTGCAGGGAGAAACTTTGTAGCGGGGCATGGAAAAA
This sequence comes from Oncorhynchus nerka, assembly GCF_034236695.1. Lineage (NCBI taxonomy): Eukaryota > Metazoa > Chordata > Actinopteri > Salmoniformes > Salmonidae > Oncorhynchus > Oncorhynchus nerka. The sequence goes on from NC_088397.1 coordinate 35,070,046, forward strand.
AAAGAGAGAAGCATTTACTAAGATGGCGCAGGCGCAAGGATAGGCATAGTTTGCACTGGGTGAAAAGTGATTGCATTGGTTTTGGAACCAGGCTGCCCCCTGGCTGATGGCGAAGTAGGCTCAAAACAAAAGTGATGTAGGTCTGCACCAGTTGTGTAGTGCAATTTTTTTTTAGGTGAGGTAGTGCATTTTCAGATGTTGATGAAGTCATTTCCTCAATCAACATTTCTACCAACTGATGTAGCCTATCATTATATAGAATATGCATAAAATGCAAGGTCTGTCTATGGCCACATTGTCTCAAGAACATTTTCTATTTTTAATACCCTCAAACACCAAGTTTATCAAGGCACAATGTGAGACCCAGATGCAGATGGTTGGAGTCTTACAATGTTTATTAATCCAAAGGGGTAGGCAAGAGTGGTCGTGGACAGGCAAAAAGGTCAAAACCAGTTCAGAGTCCAATAGGTACCGAAGGGCAGGCAGAATCAATGTCAGGGATGCAGGGGTCAGAACTGGGAGGACAAAAAGAATAGGAAAGGAGTGTGGGGAAAAACACGCTGGTTGACTTGACTAAACATACAAGACGAACTGGCACAGAGAGACAGGAAACGCAGGGATAAATACACTGGGGGAAAAAAGTTACACCTGGAGGGGGTGGAGACAATCACAGGAACAGGTGAAACAGATCAGGGCGTGACAAAGTTAGGCATACTGAACTTTCACTGTCAATTGTAAATTATAGTTCTTCACGTTTTGCCGGTGACACTGGTATTTGATTGATCTCAACCAGTTGCATGGGAATATACTATGCATTTCAATCTTCATTAACTACTTTTTTGTGAGTGAATTAGAGCAGATGGAGTTAACGGGTTTCTTGTATTTTGTTTCAATCAAGCATATCCTGCCTAGTGGCACGCTCTGAGTTTTGGTGCATTTTTTGGGTGACTATTCAACTTCTGCTAACCATCCGGAAATCTCATAAGATATGAGGCAGTGTTTTTGGTGTAACAGTACTGTTATAGGCCTACTATGCTACGTTATTACTGTATATTTGGTTCTGTTATGTAAAATACAAATTCATCATTATGTGATCTTGCAAGACATTGATTCAGCTTTGATTTAACTTTACCTCTTCTCACAATGGTGCTCATTTAGTAATGTTCTATTTGTAATAAGTGATGAGTAAGACTATTAGGCGTAGGCAACAGATCTTGATAAGTGTTATTTTAAATGTTTGGAGTGCCCTTCATGGTTCTGAAAGGATAGCACCAGGATTGTGCAATGATGTTCTATAAGTTGAACCAACTTGTGGTGCTGAATGATAGCTCTGCCATTTGGCCAGTTCAGGAAAAATAAGTGCAGTATAGCCTAATAGGCTATTTCAACTATTTCGTATAGCTATACGTAGGCTATAGCCTCATGTAAATACAAATACATATAGCTTAATTTCATTGCACTGTTTGTAGGAGAGCTTAAATTGCGAGTAGGCATGTAATTGCGTTGTGTAGCTTACACTACACTGTATCATAAATAAACATTGATTCCATTAGTTGAATGCATGGTTACAATATACCCTATTAGAGAATAAAAGAAAAGAGGTGAACTATCAATTAATATAATTTATTTGCATAGATTGAAACATGCTATCAAATCAATTGACCAAGTAGTTAACACATCATTAATACATAAAATTGCAGGAAACAGCTTTAAAACAGCCATCAAATCTTTAGTGTGGTGTATTCACACATCTCGATAAACTATAACCTAAATGTATTATTACCTCCAATTCATATTTCCAATTTCCCACGATGACATACCAAGCTAGAATGGGGCCCTGAGTCTCAACCAATTGCCAATATAGGCTAAATATCTCAAGCAGGGCTACAGCAACTTCTAGAGAGGGTCAGGCTCCTTGGGCTTTGCGGTGGCCGTTCTGCTTTGGTTGTCCTCAGCAGAACGGTGTCGCTATAACCAAGAGGTTACATATCGTTCTGGGTTCCACTGTGCAAGAGGGAGTCTGGAGTTTTATAAAACATACATTTCACAAGGTGAAATTAGTTAACATTTTTCAATGTTCTGATTGGCTAATGTGCACACACACAGTTCTTCATCATTCTCACCACCACCAGAGAGAAGACAGGGAAGAAACCACACTTTGCCTATCTATTTGGTTGGTCATTCTATAATTGTTCATGCAATTGTTTGTAGTAATTAAATATAATTAATTTTTTCAGAAATCCTCCCCTCAGCAGCCTCAACTGCTTTGCATATTTCTGTTTGATTTGAGCAGGGCGCTCCTCACTCGAGGCTTCACTAGTCACGTTTAGGGCCATAGGCTGGTTCAACCCCAGCCAGCTTAATAGAACTCTATAGATATATAGACTCTATATATATATATATATATGACTCTATAGAGTCATTCAACTGAGACTGCTCTTCTCTGTATCACAGAGGCCCTCCGCACTGCTAAAGCTAACTCTCTCTCCTCTGCTCTCATCCTTCTAGACCTATCGGCTGCCTTCGATACTGTGAACCATCAGATCCTCCTCTCCACCCTCTCCGAGTTGGGCATCTCCGGCGTGGCCCACGCTTGGATTGCGTCCTACCTGACAGGTCGCGCCTACCAGGTGGCGTGGCGAGAATCTGTCTCCTCACCACGCGCTCACCACTGGCGTCCCCAGGGCTCTGTTCTAGGCCCTCTCCTATTCTCGCTATACACCAAGTCACTTGGCTCTGTCATAACCTCACATGGTCTCTCCTATCATTGCTATGCAGACGACACACAATTAATCTTCTCCTTTCCCCCTTCTGATGACCAGGTGGAGAATCGCATCTCTGCATGTCTGGCAGACATATCAGTGTGGATGACGGATCACCACCTCAAGCTGAACCTCGGCAAGACGGAGCTGCTCTTCCTCCCGGGAAGGACTGCCCGTTCCATGATCTCGCCATCACGGTTGACAACTCCATTGTGTCCTCCTCCCAGAGCGCTAAGAACCTTGGCGTGATCCTGGACAACACCCTGTCGTTCTCAACTAACATCAAGGCGGTGGCCCGTTCTTGTAGGTTCATGCTCTACAACATCCGCAGAGTACGACCCTGCCTCACACAGGAAGCGGCGCAGGTCCTAATCCAGGCACTTGTCATCTCCCGTCTGGATTACTGCAACTCGCTGTTGGCTGGGCTCCCTGCCTGTGCCATTAAACCCCTACAACTCATCCAGAACGCCGCAGCCCGTCTGGTGTTCAACCTTCCCAAGTTCTCTCACGTCACCCCGCTCCTCCGCTCTCTCCACTGGCTTCCAGTTGAAGCTCGCATCCGCTACAAGACCATGGTGCTTGCCTACGGAGCTGTGAGGGGAACGGCACCTCAGTACCTCCAGGCTCTGATCAGGCCCTACACCCAAACAAGGGCACTGCGTTCATCCACCTCTGGCCTGCTCGCCTCCCTACCACTGAGGAAGTACAGTTCCCGCGCAGCCCAGTCAAAACTGTTCGCTGCTCTGGCCCCCCAATGGTGGAACAAACTCCCTCACGACGCCAGGACAGCGGAGTCAATCACCACCTTCCGGAGACACCTGAAACCCCACCTCTTTCAGGAATACCTAGGATAGGATAAAGTAATCCTTCTCACCCCCTTAAAAGATTTAGATGCACTATTGTAAAGTGGCTGTTCCACTGGATGTCTTAAGGTGAACGCACCAATTTGTAAGTCGCTCTGGATAAGAGCGTCTGCTAAATGACTTAAATGTAAATGTAAATGTAAACTCTGCTAGTCACGCTTTGACCAAGTTCTATGGGTCAAATGTAAGGGTATTAATACAGTTGTATTACACAACAGAATGACTGTGTAACTTGGATATCCACTGTCACACTAAGGCCAGTGCAAGATGAGCTGTCATGGTGGGGGGGAACAGTTACAGACCGACTGTCTCCACACGATCTCATGCAGGCTCAGTTAAAGGATGCAGCTGTATCGAGAATCTTGGAACGGAAAAGTCAAAGGACGATGCCTAAACCAACAGAATGTCAACGAGTTATACAAAGTGAAACAGTTACTGCAAGAGTGGAACAGGCTCAATGTCTCACCAGATGGATTATTACAAAGGAAAAGAGCAAAAAGGACACAAGTTGTGGTACCAAGTCTGTATAGTACACTGATTTACAAGTACTTACACACACGCTGAAATGGCCCATCTAGGAACAGAAAGAGTGTTGAACTTAGCACTAGAAGGCTTTTATTGGCCACGCATGCAACATGACATTGAACACTTTATTACTAAAGTGTGTAAGTGTATCAAACAAAAGAAACCCAGTGTAATAACTAGGGCCCCGATGCAACATGTACGAGCTACAGCTCCTTTCCAGATTATTGCAATTGACTGTGCATTTGGAGAAAAGCAGAGGGGGCTACGAGTATATTTTAGTTAGTTTAGATACCTACAAAATTTGCACAAGCCTACCCCACCAGAAATAAGTTAGGATTTTTTTTCTCACAAAGTTTGGCCTTGTCAAAAATTCATGATGATCAGAGAAGAGAGTTTGACAATTAGTTATTTAGAGTCTTGCAGGACTGTAAGGGAAATAGCCAATTCCAGAACCTCTCCATATCATCCACAGGGGAATCCGGTGGAGAGATTTAACCGTACACTGTTATCAATGTTGCGCACACTAGATAAAGAGAAAAAGGCCAACTGGGGTGATTATCTGAATAACGTCATTCATGCATATAACTATACCACCAGTGATGCTACTGGGTTCTCACCATATTTCCTGCTATTTGGAAGGGCTTCACTGCTACTTGTTGACCTTGTCTTTGGGTTACATATAAAGGAACAGGAGAAATCATACCAGGATTATGCTAAGAAGTGGTAGCAACAGATGGCGGAAGCCTAATGACATCGCCATTAGAAACATGGAGTTATCAACAGCAAAGGGAAAAGCCTACTACGATCAGAAGAAAATTAGGTCTGGTCTCAGGGGATCATGTCAGAACGTGGTTGGCTGGGAAAGCTAAGATCACACTGAGAGGACCCAAATACATGTGGTGGTAACCAGGAAAGGTGATGGCAGCCCTGTCTATGAGGTCAAACCCGCGAGGGGTACAGGCAGGGCCCGGGTTCTGCATCACAATATGCTCATGTCATGTAATTCCCTACCATTTGAGGAACCTGTTGAAACACCCAGTAGAGGTCTTTGGAGAAGGGAACCACCCCTTCTCCACAAGGGGAAGCAGAAAAATGGGGAGCGCGCTGAGTCTGAGAGCTCAGATGAGGATTCTTATCCAGTTTTCATCAATAGGTCACATAGGGATGAAGAGAGCAGACAGAGTAGCACACAGCTAGTATCAGATAATGGTGAGGAACGGGGTCAGACTGATAAACTTCACTGTGAAGGAGTGCCAACCAGTCCTCAGAGAGAGGAGGAGAGAACGGGGGTAAATATGGAAACAGCCTAGGGCTCAGACTCAATCATCTCATGATGAAGTGGACACCTGACAGCTGGACTCCTGGCAGAGGAGGCCCAGAGACATTCAAACCTATAACACTTTAGGGCTGCCCAGCTCTTATCAGGACACCAACTAGAGATGTGTGTATATATTTTCTTGTTTACCTTTACTAATCACAGTGTGATAATGTTTGGTAGGGGTTGCGTCTTTGCCCATAAAGGTAGACTGGACATGTCTAGATAGTTATATGGCTGTTAGGCCAATTTTCTCAGTTGTTCTCATGACCAGTACTTACATCCTCTTTGTTTTGAGGCCAGTGAAATGTTTGGGACATTTCATTTTTGCAGGGGGTGTTATAAGGCTTAATACAGTTGTATTCCAGCCACTAGGTGGTACTCTGGTGAAGCCCATGGGAAATACAGAAATATAGTTTAAGTGAATTGGGCAGAGGAAGAATAAGAAACAAAAAAATGGCTGTAAACTGCTGTTACATGTGCTGACATGAAGAAAGCCATACCTTTGTGTTGTAGTTTATATTATAAGCTCATAGAAAGGGTAACACAAACTCACAAATGATTGGTTGACAATAGAGCCTCCCACAATGCAGGATGAAGGTGGTGAAGAGGAACTGCAGAAATTTGCAGTCAAAGCTTAATGACCTTTGACTGCATTAACTTTTGTGATCAGTGAAAGTCTGAAAATGTATATTCTCATAATGAAAGGCAACAAAAGTTAACTGCTTTCAAGACTAAGCTGAAACTGCAAGTTAAAATGTGCCTACATTTTTGCATAGATTCCAATTGATTTGTTCTGGTTCCAAGTGGAAAACTCGGAGAAACGCTGTGTTCGTGTGCTATCAGAACGTACCGAGTTATAACGAACGTATTTACCTAGATTCTTATTGGTTGATTCTGGTACTTTCAAATGGAAACTCAGAGCCCATGTTTCCGAGTTGACTTGAACGCCGCATCAAACATGTACTATGTGACGCACACAACGTCATTTCTTGATAACCAAAATGGAGGACTACTCATCCAAGCAATCAGTTGAAAATCTTGACAATCCTCCTAACAGTCGCTTGTTTCTCGTAACAAGTCGATCAGTTTCAGATGATGTTATTCGAGAGAAATTTTCTGTATTTGGAGAGGTCCAAGGTGTATGGGTGGTTAAGGACAAACAGACGAAAGAATCGAAGGGGATCTCCTATGTGAAATTCGCGAAGTCTTCGGAAGCATGCACCGCAATGGAGGACATGCATGGAAAATGCCTGTTAGACGGAACGAAGCCCATTAAGGTTTGCATGAACATACATCTAAACTTAATGACCTCATCCAAGTTTCTAACATTCACTATTTATTTTCTTAAGTATTTAAAAAAAAAAAGATTACATGCTGGGCCCTGTTCACCGATAGCGATGCAATGTTTTACCCGTATTTTAACGATGCACGTTTCCTGCAACTGCCCGAAACATCAAGCAGAGAAAATGGTCGCCACAGTACTTCGTCGAAGGTGAATACATATAGTATGGAAAGAAAGGGAGCGCTGTTCTCGGATCAGCTTTCTCCGTTCAAATCTTTCCTCGAAGGTGCATCATGCAGAAATCGCTTCGCCATTTCCTGGTTGCATCTAATAGTTCGCAAACAATGTATGTCTCGAGAATCCATTGTTCCATCAAAACCGCCCTGACATATTTTCAATAACCAGGGCCGGATGCAATTCCACAATACTTAATGATGGACATTAACTGAATATTTTTTTAATACCACAAATGACCGAAATAAGTGGCTAATCTGACACTGACAAATTGAGATCAATCTGGTCTTGAATTCAAACAAACAATAGCTCAGGAAAATGACGCAACACAGATTGTACAATAGTTGTGTGTGTGTAATAGTATAATGGTGTGTGTTTGGACACACCTACTCATTCTAGGGTATTATTATTTTTTATTGTTTTACTATTCTACATTTTGTAAAATAGGAGTGAAGACAACTGATATAACACATGGAATATGTAGTAACCCAAAAACATTGACACAAATCAAAATATTTTATATTTGAAATTCTTCAAAGTTTTAACACCTTTTGCCTTCACAGCTTTGCACAGTCTTGACATTCTCTCAACCAGCTTCATGAGGTAGTCAGCTGGAATACATTTCAATTAACAGCTGTGCCTTAAGTTAATTTGTGGAATGTCTTTCCTACTTAATACATTTCAGTCAATCAGTTGTGTTGTGACATGTTAGGGGTGGAATACGGAATATAGTTTTATTTGGTAAAAGACCATGCCCATATTATGGCAAGAACAGCTCAAATAAGCAAAGAGAAATGACAGTCCATCATTACTTTAATTTCTCTGGGATATGTGGGACTGTAGCTTGCCAACAGCCAGTGAAAGTGCAGGGCAATCTACCAGACACCTGACTCGTTCCTCTCTCATTCGGTCCCTAGGAATGCACCTGGGAGTGCATTCTGACCGAATGAAAGAGGATGCCGATCTTAATAAGAACAAATATGTACAGTCACGGGTACAGACTTAAGTCAAACTCGTTTGTAATGAAAAACCTAGACTTCCTATTCAAAACCTAGTATATGGTCAAAATTGGGGGTACTTGGAGAGACTATCTGTAATTATGGACTTTTTATTTTATGCTACAATGTCATTACTCATTTACATTTATTTGCATTAATAAAAGCCCTACTTGACTAACTTACTAATGTGTATGTGACCAATGAAATTTGATTTGATTTAAAGGATCATTCCATGTCATTTCAGCAAGCCATGACACCCACAATCTGATTGTTCTGAAATTGTTTCTTTAGTTAAATGGATAAGGTTAGCATTCCTGCAACATTATTTTGTTGAATTATAATTTTCTGAGAAATTAAGCCATTGATTGTACCCAAATTGCTATTAAATAAAAAATAGAGTACATATCTAAATTGGACCAAAACATTTTCTTACTAAACATGAGGATTCTGAAGAATTGTCAAAAGCCACCCACGCATACTCGTTGTGTTGGGTGTGTCCAATTTAAGTTCTGTGTTTGACAAGTAGTATGGAGCTGTGGCTCGGTGTATTGTTTCTTCATACTATGTAATGCATTCTCAGTGAATGTGGTGATGGTTTTTTTCCCCGTTCAGAAAAAGTCATTGAAGTCTTCTGACCACTAGATGGTGCTGTTCCTGCTATTAGTAGATTAAACAAATCTGTATATATAAATGTGTATCTATACACTGCTCAAAAAAAATAAAGGGAACACTCAAATAACATCCTAGATCTGAATGAATGAAATATTATTCTTTACATAGTTGAATGTGCTGATAACAATCACACAAATTATCAATGGAAATCAAATTTATCAACCCATGGAGGTCTGGATTTGGAGTCTCACTCAAAATTAAAGTGGAAAACAACACTACAGGCTGATCCAACTTTGATGTAATGTCCTTAAAACAAGTCAAAATGAGGCTCAGTAGTGTGTGTGTGGCCTCCACGTGCCTGTATGACCTCCCTACAACGCCTGGGCATGCTCCTGATGAGGTGGCGAATGGTCTCCTGAGGGATCTCCTCCCAGAGATCCCAGACCTGGACTAAAGCGTCCGCCAACTCCTGGACAGTCTGTGGTGCAACGTGGCGTTGGTGGATGGAGCGAGACATGATGTCCCAGATGTGCTCAATTGGATTCAGGTCTGGGGAACGCTCGGGTCAGTCCATAGCATCAATGCCTTGCAGGAACTGCTGACACACTCCAGCCACATGATGTCTAGCATTGTCTTGCATTAGGAGGAACTCAGGGCCAACCGCACCAGCATAAGGTCTCGCAAGGGGTCTGAGGATCTCATCTCGGTACCTAATGGCAGTCAGGCTACCTCTGGCGAGCACATGGAGGGCTGTGCGGCTTCCCAAAGAAATGCCACCCCACACCATGACTCACCCACCGCCAAACCGGTCAGGCTGGAGGATGTTGCAGGCAGCAGAACGTTCTCCACGGCGTCTCCAGACTCTGTCACGTGATTATTGTGAACCTGCTTTCATCTGCTAAGAGCACAGGGCGCCAGTGACGAATTTGCAAATCTTGGTGTTTTCTGGCAAATGCCAAACGTCCTGCACGGTGTTGGGCTGTAAGCACAACTCCCACCTGTGGACGTCGGGCCCTCATACCACCCTCATGGAGTCTGTTTCTGACCGTTTGAGCAGACACATGCACATTTGTGGCCTGCCGAAGGTAATTTTGCAGGGCTCTGGCAGTGCTCCTCTGGAGGCGGAGGTAGCGGTCCTGCTGCTGGGTTGTTGCTCTCATTCGGCCTCCTCCACATCTCCTGATGTACTGGCATGTCTCCTGGTAGCGCCTCCATGCTATGGACACTACGCTGACAGACACAGCAAACCTTCTTGCCACAGCTCTCATTGATGTGCCATCCTGGATGAGCTGCACTACCTGAGCCACTTGTGTGGGTTGTAGACTCCGTCTCATGCTACCACTAGAGTGAAAGCACCGCCAGCATTCAAAAGTGACCAAAACATCAGCCAGGAGGATGAGACTGAGAAGTGGTCTGTGGTCCCCACCTGCAGAACGACTCCTTTATTGGGGGTGCTAATTGCCTATAATTTCCACCCGTTGTCTATTCCATTTGCACAACAGCATGTGAAATGTCTTGTCAATCAGTGTTGCTTCCTAAGTGCACAGTTTTACTCCACCACTACCACATATCTACATTACTAAATCCATGTGTCTGTGCCAATGTTTGTAGCTTCAGTTTCCGTTGTTCCATGAGGTGTTTTTTTAAAATCAAATTTTACTGCTTGTGTCAGTTCTTGGTGGAATAGAGTTACATGGTGTCATGGCTCTATGTAGTACTATATGTCTCCATAGTCTGTTCTGGACTTGGGACTGTGAAGAAATCTCTGGCATGTTTTGTGGGGTATGCATGGGTGTCTGAGCTGTGTGCCAGTAGTTTAGACAGACCGCTTGGGGCATTCACCGGGTGAGCTATACCTTTTTTAAAGTAAAGATTCACCCATTTTGAATGTAATATTTATTTTTGTACATCTCTGAATGTCGTTCTATCCATTCCCTGGGTCACTTCATGTTTTTATCTATATCTTAGCCATTCGAGCAGGCAGACATTTGGCCAGTGTGACGTAGCATTGCAATAAAGCCGCTCTCACCACACTGGAAGCTATTTAAATGTGTAATAGTTCATTTAAAAACAAAAACAAATTACATACCTTATTTACATAATTATTCAGACCCTTTGCTATGAGACTTGAAATTGAGCTCAGGTGTATCCCTTTATCATCCTTGAGATGTTTCTGCAACTTGATCGTGGTCCACCTGTTGATTTGGAAAGGCACACACCTGTCTATATAAGGTCCCACAGTTGACAGTTCATGTCAGAGCAAAAACCAAGCCATGAGGTCGAAGGAATTGTCTGGAGAGCACCAAGACAGGATTATGTCGAACAGATCTGGGGAAGGATACAAAAAAATCTGCAGTATTGAAGGTCCCCAAAAACACAGTTTGGAACTACCAAGACTCGTCCTAGAGCTGGCAAAACTGATCAATCGGGGTCGAAGGGAGGTTACCAAGAACCCGATGGTCACTCTGACAGAGCTGCTGATAGGAGAACCTTCCAGAAGGACAACCATCCCTGCAGCACTCCACCAATCTAATTGGGCCTTTATGGTAGAGTGGCCAGACTGAAGCCATTCCTCAGTAAAAGGCACAACCGCCTGCTTGGAGTTTTCCAAAAGGCACCTAAAGGACTCTGACCATGAGAAACAAGATTCTATGGTCTGATGAAACCAAGATTAAATTCTTTGGCCTGAATGCTAAGCATCACATCTGGAGGAAAACTGACACCATCCCTATGGTGGTTCGTGGTGGTGGCAGCATCATGCTGTGGGGATGTTTTTCAGCTGCAGGGACTGGGAGATTAGTCAGGATTGAGGCAAGTGGCGCTAAGTTCAGAGATCTTTGAAAACCTCTATAGCGCTCAGGACCTCAGGCTGGGGAGAAGGTTCACCTTCCAACAGGACAACGACCATAATCACACAGCCAACACAACGCAGACGTGGCTTTGGGACAAGTCTCGGGCTTGAACCCAATTGACCATCTCTGGAGAGTCCTGAAAATAGCTTTGCAGCAACACTCCCCATCCAACCTGACAGAGCTTGAAGATCTGCAGAGAAGAATGGGAGAAACTCCACTAATACAGGTGTGCAAAGCTTGTAGCGCCATACCCAAGAAGACCTTAAGGCTGTAATCTCTGCCAAAGGTGCTTCAACAAAATATTGAGTAAAGGGTCTGAATATTTTTTCTAATATTGCAAAAATGTCAAACTGTTTTTGCTTTGTCATTATGGGGTGTTGTGTGTAGATTGAGGAAAACCCCCCACAATTGAATCCATTTTAGAGTAAGGCTGTAACGTAAGAAATTGTGGAAAAAGTCATGGTCTGAATACTTCCCAAATGCACTGTATACAAGTTATTCATTTTGACTGAATATGACTACTGTTTCAGGTGTTCATTGCCCAGTCAAGGTCCTCTGGTAGACACAGAGATGTGGAGGATGAAGAGCTCACCAGAATATTTATAAAGATTCCCAAAACATTCACAGAAGAAGATCTGAAAGACACATTCAAGGTACGAGGTCCCATTGCATTGCATTTTATCACTTGGTGAAATATTTCTGGCCTAAGTGACCACCCGTACATTTTAGTAATTTAGCAGACGCTTGCTCAAGGGCACATCGACACACCTTGTCGGCTCGGGGATTTGAACCAGCAAACTTTCCGTTACTTGCTCAATGCTCTAAACACCTGCAGCCCTTAAGATAGCAGACCAATATAGATAATTCTTCTTTTTTTTTTTTTTGCTTGTAGGAGTATGGGGACATAGAATACTGTGTGATCATAAAGAATAAAACCACAGGGGAGAGCAAAGGCTTGGGATATGTGAGGTATCATAAGCCATCACAAGCAGCCGTTGCCATTGAGAACTGTGATAGAGGTAAGCAGGCATCAGCCCTTTCATTGAAGCCCCAGAACAGATAACTTGAGTTTAAAACACTTTCCCTTTCAATGATTTCACTGTAGAATTTCATTTGTATCAATTTAACCCATGTCTGTGCAACCAGCCTACAGGGCTGTTCTTGCTGAGCCCCGAAGCAAGAACTTATCTGCAGATAATGACTATCACAGCAGTGGCAGAGCAGAGCACATGTCAAGTGACCTGGGAATGAACCCCTATTCCTTTGGAGTGTGTATGTGAAGTACTTCATTCTGATTCAGAATGTCACCTTTGCTTTCATTTGCATTTGCTTTAATCTAGCTGTGGTCTGACATCTGTCTGTGTTCCCTACCTGACAGCTGACCCTGGCAGTTATGCCGTAACTGACTACCGATCCAATGACCTCATCACCAGGTGCCTAATGGTATCCTCGAGAGCTAGTGTTACCCAGGAGCAGATTTATGGCCTCTTTGACCTCATACCAGGGATGGATTACTGTGAGATGCAGCGGGATCATTGTGGGCTCAACAAAGGTATTATACATTGATAATTATGTATTTAATAGGGGAAGATGTGGTTAAATAAAATTTGAGTCACACATTGATTTATCAAGAGTAACACTTTAGACATTACTATAAAGACATCTATAAACTATGTTCATAATGCTTATAAGACATTCTGGAATAAGCCTACTCATTATTTTTGTTAATATACATATTATTTGACATTTTTATGTAGTGTTACCCACAAAGATTAACACTCCTAATTTTGTATTTAAATTGTTCACATTAATGTTTGTTGCTCATGATGCATTTAAAACGTTTTAACGCCCCCGCCCCCCAGGACATGTTGTGATTCGCTACAACAACCTGGGCTCTGCCCTCTACGCCAAAGAGAAGCTGAATGGCTTTGAGTATCCCCCTGGAAACCGCCTCATCGTGGCCCACATAGAGGATGGAGAAGACAGGACCAGGTACAGACTTATCATTTGATGGTACACTTAAAATGTGTCAAATGTCTTGATTTTTGTCTATCAATAATGATAATAGATTTATTTGAAAGTAATACGCATTAAAGCATGATCTTTAGGTTTATTTGATCTTGTACATATTCATTGCTAAAGACCTACTTCAGCCATCCACTCACCCAATTTATGACATGATTTACCTGAGACTGGAAACTTTCGACGTCAGTTACTAGGCCATAGTTAGTTGTGTTTAGTTGTCGCCAATGTTGTCGAAAGATGGTGTAAGTCAATTTAGTTTATTAGGATCCCCATTAGCTACTGCACATGCAGCAGCTACTCTTCCTGGGGTCCACATACAAATACATGACAAAGTACAGAACAGTTAGACAAGAACACAAGATATTACATAAAATGATATATGTATTAGAAGTCGACCAATTATGATTTTGACGGCGATACCGATTATTGGCGGACCAAAAAAAAAGCAGATACCGATTAATCGGCCCATTTTTAGTTTTTTGTAATAATGACAATTCCGACAATACTGAATGAACACTTTAACTTAATCTAATACATCAATAAAAATCCATTTATCCTCTAAATAATGGAACATGGTCAATTTGGTTTAAATAATGCAAAAACAGTGTTGGAGAAGTAAAAGTGCAATATGTGCCATGTAAAAAAAGCTAACGTTTGAGTTCCTTGCTCAGAACATGAGAACATATGAAAGTTGGTGGTTCCTTTTAACATGAGACTTCAATATTCCAAGGTAAGAGGTTTTAGGTTGTAGTTAATATAGTATTTATAGGACTATTTCTGTCTATACCACTTATTTCATATACCTTTGACTATTGGATGTTCTTATAGGCACTATAGTATTGCCAGTGTAACAGTATTGCTTCCGTCCCTCTCCACCCCTAACTGGGCTCGAACCCGGAACACATCGACAACAGCCACACTCGAAGCAGCGTTACCCATCACTCCACAAATGCCGCTCCGTTCTCTCGATCCTGAATAAAGTACAGAGATCCTTGATGAAAACCTGCTCCGGAGAGACCTGAAAATAGCTGTGCAGCGACGCTTCCCATCCAACCTGACAGAGCTTGAGAAGAATGGGAGAAACTCCCCAAATACAGGTGTGCCAAACTTGTAGCGTCATACCCAAGAAGACTCGTGGCTGTAATCGCTGCCAAAAGTGCTTCAACAAAGTACTGAGTAAATGGTCTGAATACTTATGTAAATGTGATATTATCAATGCATCGTTCAGCCATTTTGGTTCCCTTGCTCATGGTAGAGCATCTTTACTTGTCTGATGGTGGGCAGCAGCATCTGGAAGACAGGAGGGAGCAGCGTCTGCTGGGGGAGCTGCTCGGGTTAGAATAGATTAGTTGAAAAAAAAATAGATTTAGTTGAAAAGCACACTGTCAGGTCTGGGGAAAAATAGCTCAAATAGAAAAGGCTTTTCTTCCCAGAATAACTTTGGTAGCCTTCAAATCAGACAACAGGAACACAAAAAAAATCAGACTGGTTTCGGTCCATATCATAGGTCATCTGCCGCCTTACAGAATCTCTGTTACTGTCCAATGCGGGTATCATAATTTAGTACTGACAATATTTAATGGCGTGCAAACGAAAGCTTGACTTGCAATAAACAAAATGTCACAAACAAGAATTCAGTGGAGTGTTTTTTCATGTTACTACAACATGAATAGAATTATTCAATTTCATTCCACTGTGCGCACTACCATGACGTTGAAGGAGTTTAAATAAGCTGGACTGGGGTGCACCGAGCTGTGGCCCATGACGTGAATAGGTGAAAGTTGTGAGGGATGAGCGACCTGGTCATATTGTCAACAAGACGTCATGGTTAATTGTTCAGAAACATACTTTATGGAAAATACATGTATGTGTTAGACTTTTACAAGTTGTCATGACTTCTGTGAGGATCCGAAGAATCAGGTTACAGTGGGTCCGCTCTATAGCACCCTCTTTCCCATAGGGAGAGGGGTGAAGTTGGCCGTTTTATGACCTCATAGAAACTTTCTCTTCTTTGTCATGCGATATTGAGGGAGAGAACATCTGTGGAACAAAGGGAGTCCTCCAACCAAAACTCCAACATCAATAGATTGGGGAATGAAACAATATTTCATTGTCCAAATATTTCATTGTCCCCCCCCCCCCCGAGCAGGCAGATGGTGTTGAACCGGACGTCACGAATGGTTAGACTCCACCAGACCAGCTACGTGCAGCGCCAGCAGTACACGTTGAAATGGTTAAGAAGTCTACAAAACTTAAGACCACATTCAGTCTGCAGCTGTATATGTAAAATAGTCTACGAAACTCAACCGAAGACGTGAGGAGGACATTTCTCTATCGAACGACCATTGGTACGTCTGATGTAACTATTATAACTAGAGGTCGACCGACTCATCGGAATGGCCGATTAATTAGGGCCGATTTCAAGTTATTACAATCGGAAGTCGGTATTTTTGGACACCGTTTTGGCTTTAAAAAAAAAATGCACCATTTATTTAATCTTTATTTAACTTGGCAAGTCAGTTAACATTCTTATTTTCAATGACGGCCCAGGAGCGGTGGGTTAACTTTTTATGGCTGCAGGGGCAGTATTGAGTAGCTTGGATGAAAAGGTGCCCATTGTAAACGGCCAGCTCCTCAGTCTCAGTTGCTAATATATGCATATTATTATTAGTATTGGATAGAAAACACTCTAAAGTTTCCAAAACTGTCAATATTGTCTGTGAGTATAACAGAACTGATATTGCAGGTGAAACCCTGAGGAAAATCAAAGCAGGAAGTGGCTTCTATTTTGAAAACCCCATGTTCCATAGCCTCCCTTTGCTCCATTTTAAAGGGATATGAACCAGATTCCCTTTCCTATTACTTCCTCAAGGTGTCAACAGTCTTCAGACATAGTTTTAGGCTTTTATTTTGAAAAATGAGCCAGAACGATAGCATCGCGTCAAGTGGTCACATGAGTTTTGCTCGCACAACAGAGTTTGGATAGGTATTGCTTTTCCCTCTCCTACTGTGAAAGACATTTGCGGTTGCTATATTATCGACTATATATTTTTAAAACTACCTGAGGATTGATTATAAAAAACGTTTGACATGTTTCTGTGAACATTATGGAAACTGTTTGGAATTTTCGTCTGCGTTGTCGTGACCTCTCTTTCCTGTGGATTTCTCAACAACGCGCCAAACAAACGGAGGCATTTTGGATATAAAAATAATCTGTATGGAACATTTGTTGTGTAACTGGGAGTCTCGTGAGTGAAAACATCCGAAGATCATCAAAGGTAAACGATTCATTTGATTACTTTTCTGATTTTCGTGACCGAGCTACCTGATGCTAAGTGTACTTAATGTTTTATCGTGCGATCGATAAACTTACACAAATGCTTGGATTGCTTTCGCTGTAAAGCATAATTTCAAAATCTGACACGACAGGTGAATTAACAAAAGGCCAAGCTGCGTTTCCCTATATTGCACTTGTGATTTGATGAATATAAATAATTATAGTAATTTATTGTATGTAGCGCTATGCTATTCAGCGGTTGTTGATGACACTTATATCCCGATAGTGGGATTGCAACCATAACTAGTTAACTGCCTCGTTCAGGGGCAGAACGACAGATTTTTACCTTGTCAGCTCGGGGGATTCAATCTTGCAACCTTACAGTTAACGCCCTAACCACCTGATTACATTGCACTCCACGAGGAGCCTTCCTGTTACGCGAATGCAGTAAGCCAAGGTAAGTTGCTAGCTAAACTTATCTTATAAAAAACACTCATTCAATTATAATCACTAGTTAACTACACATGGTTGATATTACTAGTTTATCCAGCGTGTCCTGCGTTGCATATAATCGATGCGGTGCGTATCGTTGCGCCAATGTGTACCTAACCATAAACATCAAGGCCTTTCTTAAAATCAATACACAGAAGTTTATATTTTTAAACCTGCATATTTAGCTAAAAGAAATCCAGGTAAGCAGACAATATTAACCAGGTAAATTGTTTGGGCTGCCTAATTTGCCAGAATTTTACTTAATTATGTCATAACATGAAGGTTGAGCAATGTAACAAGAATATTTAGACATATGGATACCACCCTTTAGATAAAATACGAAACTGTTCCGTATTTCACTGAAAGGATAAACGTCTTGTTTTCGAGTTGATAGTTTCCGGATTTGACCATATTAATGACCTACGGCTCGTATTTCTGTGTGTTATTATGTTATAACTAAGTCTATGATTTGATAGAGCAGTCTGACTGAGCGGTGGTAGGCAGCAGCAGGCCCGTAAGCATTCATTCAAACAGCACTTTGGTGCGTTTTGCCAGCAGCTCTTCGTTGTGCTTCAAGCAATTGCACTGTTTATGACTTCAAGCCTATCAACTCCCAAGATTAGGCTGGTGTAACCGATGTGAAATGGCTGGCTAGTTAGTGGGGTGCGCGCTAATAGCGTTTCAAACGTCACTCGCTCTGAGACTTGGAGTAGTTGTTCCCCTTGCTCTGCATGGGTAACGCTGCTTCGAGGGTGGCTGTTGTCGATGTGTTCCTGGTTCGAGCCCAGGTAGGAGCGAGGAGAGGGACGGAAGCTATACTGTTACACTGGCAATACTAAAGTGCCTATAGGAACATCCAATAGTCAAAGGTATATGGAATACAAATGGATAGAGAGAAATAGTCCTATAACTACAACCTAAAGCTTCTTACCTGGGAATATTTAAGACTCATGTTAAAAGGAACCACCAGCTTTCATATGTTCTGAGGAAGGAACTTAAACGTTAGCTTTCTTACATGGCACATGTTGCATTTTTACTTCTCCAACACATTGTTTTTGCATTATTTAAACCAAATTGAACAGGTTTCATTATTTGAGGTTAAATGTATTTTTATTGATGTATTATATTAAGTTGAAAAAAGTGTTCATTCAGTATTGTTGTAATTGTCGTTATTACAAATAAAAATCTGCCAATTTTTAAATGAGTAATTTAATCATCGTAATAGTTAATCAATTTGATAAAACAATCGTCATCACATTAATGATAGCCAAGACGCAACATAATTTATGCCCTGTGCGAGGAATCTAAGAGAGAATGAGGCATTGTAAAGGTTCTCTCCACTTTAGCCTTTATGTATCGCCATCAAAGATTGGCATCGGTCTAGTACCCCAGTGCTTAGCAGAAGCACATGCAAAATATGGCTAATATGAAGGGACAGGTGGAGAGAACCGAGCAACTATCGACAAAAGCAGGAAATGAAAACATTCTGCTAGCCGAGGACCTGTTCTTTGAAAACTGAACAATTTTAAAAGTAATTACAAATACTTGACAATGAACGAGCACAAACTTTAAAACAAAATAGTTTTTTACAGGAACAACTTCGATTTAGCCCAAACTAAATACGATGAAGGCCACGCTAAACTAGATAAATCTGTCATTATCTACAAACAGGAGCGCGCAATTTGATAACATGCAGGCAGTTTTGATGAACGTTACTCAAAGCAAATGCTGCAAACCAAAGACTATCAGTATATGAACATGGTGACTAAGTTGGATGCCAAATCAGCAGAACTCATTGAAGTCGCTGATCAAATGAATGATGAGAGAACTCATGTGATGAAGATGGGAATATTGATTTCTAAACAAGCGGAGGAAATCTCATCACGGCTCTCGGTCCATACTCAAGACCTTCATCTGCAAACAATGACGGATACGTATGAGGCCGAACGAAGCAAGTGCGACACTCCGGTGTCTGAAATCAGTACTCTAAGCAATCAAGTGTACTCTACTATGCAGCAGAATACCACCCTTAGGTACCATCTGGTGGAATTTCAGAATGGTCATGCGCTACAGTGTGACTACCCAACCAAGCAACCGGAGCCCGTACTCAATGGAGTGAAGATGATAGGTTTCAGACTTTGCCTCTCTCGTGTGTCACTAGGTCTTCTCCTCTTGGTCGTTCAGGTAAAGAGCAATATGGTGCTTCTTCGCCAACAACGCCAAAGCTTGGCATCTCCTCTTGGCCTTTCGGCCCCAATTTCCCCACAGGATGCAGCGAACCCTCTCCACCCGCTTGGCATGGAATGCCATGGCAAACTCGTCAACTTTCCCACCTTTGACCCAGTTCCAGGTCAGCCAAACAACACTGAGACTTTCCTAGCTGACATAGAGGATGGCTACCTGAACGCTGCGGTTTCTGATAGGCTTTACCTGTTGAAGTGAACGTCAAATAGACACGTGACTGTTAATTCGTCTAGAACAGCAACACGTGCAAAACGACTACACTAAACTTGCCACCGCTTTGAAATTAGAATTCATTGGTTCTGTGACTTGCAAACACGATAGCTCCCTGGCTAACACTGTCAAACAAGCTCGGAATGAACACCCACAAGCTTACTATCATAGGCTTCATTCAGCTTACTTTGGTCTACTCACTGAAACAGGAATGGAAGAGCTGTTACCATTCAAACAAATGTTTGTCGAACATGTATCCCACCTTCATTACCTACTTTGGCAAGCCAACGTGGGCTGCACCGCCCATCTCACAACTCAAAGAGCTTGCAAGCACAGCTTTTGAGGCATCAAAAGCACGCAATGCTAGGAGCTCTGACATCTTGGTTTTGGAGTTTGACCATGAGCACTCACTCCAGTTAGAGGGTGCATTATCAGATATTGGAGCGTTGAGAGCTGCTGCACCACAACTGTTTCTGCCATGATACAAATACCCACTGCGGTCAAAATAATAAATAAAGTATGTCTATCAAAACGACTGCCGCTACAATCGACCTGATCGCTACGTTCCTGCACCCAACCCACACAGTGTCATAGCACACGGGTAACAAAAGGTTTGATACGACCAAAACGTGACCAATGTTCCCTGGAATTTCTACTATGTGAAGAACCTAAAGCGAGTCACATTTTGGAAAAGGGAAAAAGATCAGACACGGTGGCTAGACTGGGAATTGCTGGACAAGTCCACAGGAATTAACACCTGTCGCAAGGACGTTAAAAATCGTATTTCTCCTGCTCTCACTCGAGACCCTATCCAGGGCTCGCTCGATCAAGAAACAAGCCCACAGGCTTTGTCTATAGACTGATACAAAGGTTGCAAAGAAAGAGGTCAAAATCTTGGCAAAAGCCAAGCCCGCTCAAAATCCATGAAGTTTGCTTTCACCATGAATAGAAACGGAACATCACGTTAAGAATATGTCCATTAAATGCAACTCAAAACAGCCATACCTGGAAACAGTCCTGAAGGACTGCTTAACCTGTCATGCGCTAATTGATTTGGGCTCGACAATATTGCTCATCATAGAACAATGTTAGAGAGATCTCTAAAGGGCTTTGAAGCCGACTAAACATTGGTTATAAAGGGAACGATGCGACAATTCACTCAAGACTACCTCATCTCTCACATTGATAGTTATGCTAAAACATCCGGGATGTATCGCTTGTTCAACCTGTGTATGTTACCAGCCTTGAATCTGAACAGAGAGGAGCGGACAAGCCTCTCGACGGGGATAACCTTAGAACACATCTAAGATATCACTGAGGTGTACCACGCTGGTTGTGAAAGAAGTCCAGTGGACTTTCCACCTCCAACAAATGGCAAAAATAACCATTCTTTGCCATGTGTAGGTTCAACTACATTGCAACTAGTAAAATGCTCTAATCGTGTTCCGGTAGGATAACATTTCAGAATAAATTGGTAGAATAACTGGTCCTCTTGAGTACAACTACCAATGCCAGCACAGTCATTCCAGACCCAATCAGTAAGAGGGTTAGAGACCTCACAAAACAAATTGCTATTGATAACAGCGACAGAGGAGATGGTAGCAACTCAGATTGCAACACATGTAAGGGAATCTCCAGAACACTCTTCTGATGGTTAACTCACATGCCACTAATAAATAGAACCCTCCATTGTGAGGTTAGCTCCTCCGTGGATAACATAGGTATGATGGAGTCTATTTTATAGCTATCACCACTACAATGGTGTAAGACATTGATGTGTAGTAAAACTACTACAGGTCCCCTTAACACATGTCTTGAGGCCGACATCAAGTCTTACTTTCCAAGTCAATGCCTGGAGGTCAGTATCTGATGACGTCAGACTCATTCTGAACAGGTTGCAGCCTACCCGAATACTTGGTCATTTCCCTTGGATGCATTGGCGTCAAAATAGACCAGCATCCCTGTGGAATGCAACTCAATATTAGGAAGGTGTTCCTAATGTTTTGTACACTGTGTATAATAGCCGATTTGGCCATATTAGCTAGCTACTAGTGTCTCCCCGTGCCCCTTGAGCTTTATAGTCCCCTTCGTCAAAGTCCTCGCAAACACTGTCTGTTCTTCTTCTGTGGGGTCTTCCACTGGCTGTTGTTGCCGGTACGGCCTTAAAACACCATATCGATACAGCTAGCATGCCCGAAAGTAAATGTTGCCAGCAACACAGGCAACCTTTTCTGCCACACATTACCAAAAACCTGCCCACTGTTTGACAATGAATACAGTTTGAAAACTATATGAGGAAAATTAAATGGCAAAATGAAGCATTGCGATTGATTTATCGAATTTGAAGTTGAATTTTGACAGTCTTGAACCACAGTATGGATGGAAAAGCATTGTCAATTGCCAATTGATAATATTATTTTTTTGTCACAAGGAAATGAAATGGCTAACATTTGAAAAACTTTCATTTAATCATTTACATTATATTTTTAAATGTCAGTGGATAGTACCATGGAAATGAAATATCAAACACAAATTGCTATTTCCGTTTCAAATGGTCAGACATTATGCATACTCAATCATGAATATTATAATGCAATATCTTTTGCATTTCAATTAGAATTTTATCACATGCATACCCATTTACAAAAATGAATAGCACACATGATATTGATTTATCATTCTCCCATTTACATTTCCAATTGAGTTTAGTCAGCAAAATGCTTCCATATCTAAATACTTTCTTGTTTGTTTTTTAAATTCTGACAACTGAGCAATGTAAAATATAAATATTTAGGAAATGTCGCCGAAGGCGCAGGATCTTGGAGTTATTTTTAATGTACAAAATCAAACGTCAGTGGCCGTTGGCCTATGGCAGTTCTAGTGTTAAAACTGGCCTTAAAAGCCTTCTTAGTTAAAGCTGTGTTCCTTGTCCGTTGAAGTGTCAACTGTGTTCTTTGTCAGTGGCCCTGGCTAGTTTGTCTCGTTTTAATTTATTTTATTGCACTCACTGCATTGTTTTTCAATGAAAGCGTGTTATAAATGATTGTTAATAGTATTAACTACAATTGGATACACGCAGCTTAATTTCTCTCACAACCAGTTTCCCTAGAAGTAGCAGTACTCACAAGAAAAAAAGTTTTTTATCGATAGTATGAATGCATCAAATTGGATGTCTACTTTATGTGGTTGTCACTGTCCCTACCCGTCCTTTCGAGTACATTCTAGAAATGCTGAAAGATATATTTTTAAAAACAACTCTAGTGGGTCACCATTGTAAGACAATTGTCATGTCGTTTGTTAGTCCTGTCGGGAAGATGGCAATGCAGCTGGTTGCTGCTCAGATGATGTCAATGGTGTGGAATGGTCCTACCACCAGCCAGCAACTGATGAAGATGAGCACAGTAAGCAACGGTGTTTGTTACATAATGGAAACAGTGTTTGAATGTACTTGCACTTTGCAGTTATTCTAGTATCAAGATTGGCATAGATCCTCAGAGGAGCTCACAACCACAATTAAAACATCTAGTAGACAGGTTGTACATTTTCTAGATCGTAGATTTTCAATTATTTGCTTTTGGGATGTTGGGTACTCTATTAATCTCTTGATGTGACGTGTCTCAGGGTTACCGCACAGCCTCTCCGATGCCCCGCGTCCAGACAGATGTATCACTTCCCTCCCTGAAGAACCTGGCACCCCCAGATAGCCGGGTTAAGGAGCGTCTCTTTGTGGTCTTCAGCCCTGCACCTCTTCCCATGGACGTCCTGGAAGATGTCTTCTGGTATGGAAGAACTTAAAATAGCTAAATTGAGTCCTTCAGTTCACAATCCCAATGAGTCCTTGCACTGATAACAACACATTCATTGAAGGTCTTATAAATTGCTGCTTATCAACATTATTTTAATATTTGTAAACCAAGATAATTAAATGCATGTATAAAGCCTGGTGTTCATGGTTTATATAGGATTAGGACCATCACCCCTGGTGAGACAAAACCAAGACTCTTCAGTGAAGAGCACTTTTTGCCAGTCCTGTCTGGTCCAGCAACGGTGGGTTTGTGCCCATAGGTGACGTTGTTGCCGGTGATGTCTGGTGAGGACCTGCCTTACAACAGGCCTACAAGCCCTCAGTCCAGCCTCTCTCAGCCTATTGCGGACAGTCTGAGCACTGATAGAGGCACTGCTCTGAAGTCCAATGGAGGCGAGCTTTACACCATTCCAGCTGACGCTTGGCATTGCGCATGATGATCTTAGGCTTGCTCGGCCATGGAAACCCATTTCATGAAACGCCCAACGAACCGTTCTTGTGCTGACGTTGCTTCCAGAGGCAATTTGGAACTCTGTAGTGAGTTTTGCAACTGAGGACAGATTATTTTTACGCTCTACACCACTTGGCGGTCCAGTTCTGTGAGCTTGTGTGGCCTACCGTTGAGCTGTTGCTCCTAGATGTTTCCACTTCACAATAACAACAAGTTGACCGGGCAGCTCCATCAGGGCAGAAATTTGACAAACTGACTTGCTGGAAAGTTGGCATCCAATGAACTCTTCAGTAAGGCCATTTTACTGCCAATATTTGTCTATGGAGATTGCCTGGCTGTGTGCTTGATTTTATACACCTGTCAGCAACCGGTGTGCCTGAAATAGACAAATAGACGAATCCAGTAATTTTGAAGGGGTGTATATACACTGCTCAAAAAAATAAAGGGAACACTAAAATAACACATCCTAGATCTGAATGAATGAAATATATTTTATATTATATTTATTTTTTCTTTACATAGTTGAATGTGCTGACAACAAAATCACACAAATTATCAATGTAAATCAAATTTATCAACCCATGGAGGTCTGGGTTGGAGACACACTCAAAATTTAAAGTGGAAAACCACACTACAGGCTGATCCAACTTTGATGTAATGTCCTTAAAACAAGTCAAAATGAGGCTCGGTAATGTGTGTGGCCTCCACATGCCTGTATGACCTCCCTACAACGCCTGGGCATGCTCCTGATGAGGTGGCGGATGGTCTCCTGAGGGATCTCCTCCCAGACCTGGACTAAAGCATCCGCCAACTCCTGGACAGTCTGTGGTGCAACGTGGCGTTGGTGGATGGAGCGAGACATGATGTCCCAGATGTGCTCAATTGGATTCAGGTCTGGGGAACGTGCGGGCCAGTCCATAGCATCAATGCCTTCCTCTTGCAGGAACTGCTGACACACTCCAACCACATGAGGTCTTGCATTCGGAGGAACCCAGGGCCAACCGCACCAGCATATGGTCTCACAAGGGGTCTGAGGATCTCATCTCGGTACCTAATGGCAGTCAGGCTACCTCTGGCGAGCACATGGAGGGCTGTGCGGCTCCCCAAAAAAATGCCACTCCACACCATGACTGACCCACCGCCAAACCGGTCATGCTGGGGGATGTTGCAGGCAGCAGAAGTTCTCCACGGCGTCTCCAGACTCTGTCACGTCTGTCACATGTGCTCAGTGTGAACCTGCTTTCATCTGTGAAGAGCACAGGGCGCCAGTGGCGAATTTGCCAATTTTGGTGTTCTGGCAAATGCCAAATGTCCTGCACGGTGTTGGGCTGTAAGCACAACCCCCACCTGTGGACGTCGGGCCCTCATACCACCCTCATGGAGTCTGTTTCTGACCGTTTGAGCAGACACATGCACATTTGTGGCCTGCAGGAGGTCATTTGGCAGGGCTCTGGCAGTGCTCCTCCTGCTTCTCCTCGCACAAAGGCGGAGGTAGCGGTCCTGCTGCTGGGTTGTTGGCCTCCTCCACGTCTCCTGATGTACTGGCCTGTGTCCTGGTAGTGCCTCCATGCTCTGGACACTACACTGACAGACACAGCAAACCTTCTTGCCACAGCTCGCATTGATGTATCATCCTGGATGAGCTGCACTACCTGAACCACTTGTGTGGGTTGTAGACTCCGTCTCATGCTACCACTAGAGTGAAAGCACCGCCAGCATTCAAAAGTGACCAAAACATCAGCCAGGAAGCATAGGAACTGAGAAGTGGTCTGGTCACCACCTGCAGAACCACTCCTTTATTGGGGGTGTCTTGCTAATTGCCTATAATTTTCACCTGTTGTCTATTCCATTTGTACAATAGCATGTGAAATGTATTGTCAATCAGTGTTGCTTCCTAAGTGGACAGTTTGATTTCACAGAAGTGTGATTGACTTGGAGTTATATTGTGTTTAAGTGTTCCCTTTATTTTTTTGAGCAGTGTATATACACACTATTATACTACTAATATATATATACACTGCTCAAAAAAATAAAGGGAACACTTAAACAACATGCCTTAAACAACAAATATGCCTCTCTCTTTGCGCTGAGCATTAAGGAGATGGATTGGGGTTAAGGCCCTGCGACAGCCGTCCAGGGCGTGTAATTGTACGTCAAGCTGCTTCACGCTACAGGACTTGGGCGCCTGTCTCTATGGGCCGTTCTGGCTCGGGCAAGGCTTACTGTAGGAGGCTCTCTCTCACCTAGACTTTGAAACCTTGCTCCCTTAGTCGCAGAGCATCACACACTGTTTCCATGCTCTGGAGAAGGTCGAAATTAACCTGGGGACGAGGTCACGACTGTACATGGTTTAAACATACACACACACACACACACACACTGACTAATGTCCCTAAAGACATACAATATTTAGTTACCTAATGGTTAACAAACTATTTCATAATGTTTTCTAAGCAATCAGGCCTAATAAAGTACTTACTGATGGTTCTTTCTGCAGTCGATTTGGTTCCCTTGTGGAGGTGCACCTCGTGCCTGGGAGGAACGTAGGCTACATGAAGTACGCAGAGAAAGAGAGTGCGGGCGAGGCTATGGCTGCTTTGCATGGTAAAATGGTGAACGGAGTGAGGATGAAGGTGATGCTGGCTGACCCGCCCAGGGAACCAAGGGAGGAGTCCCACAAACGCCCGCGGACATACTAGCCAATTCCTAGGTAAAAGAGGTAAGTCAGTTTCAAAGTTAAGATTAATGTATTATTTTAATGCTAAATTAACATTGTTAACCTTAACCCTTAAATTATTAATTCTGTAAAGCTTTTCAATTATATTTTCTTAATTATGCATGTGTGTGTGTATTCCATTATGATAATGTTCTTTTAGTGTAAGATATTTGAAACGACCGCCTGAAATTTCAGCCTATTAAGGTGGGATGGCGTTTTGGCCTACCTGGTGACATCATCCAAACCTCTCTACCAATAACATCTATTTTTCTGGTTCCCACTCCCTATTCAGACCATTCACTCCTAGAATAAAAAATCATTGTTGCTTGTGAAAATGCTATTTGCTAAGAAGCTATTTTTGTTTTTCAATCAAAATGGTCAAAAATAATCACATTTAAGGTGCTTAATTTTTACCCAGAAATTATTTAATATTGAGAGAAAAAATGGCTGCATGTGACCTTTTTTAAGTATTAGTTATATTTTACTACCAACTCAACATTTTTTATTTAAATTCGTGCAACGGTTGCTTTTTTCGCGAATGCGATTTTGTTAAATCAACCCCCGTTTGGCGGAGTAGGCTGTGATTCAATGATAAATGAACAGGCACCGAATTGATTATATGCAACGCAGGACAAGCTAGTTAACCTAGTAATATCATCAACCATGTGTAGTTAACTAGTGATTATGGGAAGATTGATTGTTTTTTATAAGGTTTTCAGCATGCCACGCAGTTTCCTCGTGAATGCAATGTAATCGGAGTCCAAAAATGCTGATTACGATCGTTATGAACTTGAAATCGGCCCCAATTAATCGGTCGACCTCTAGTACACGTGAAATTGTGTAATTACGAACATTTTCCCCTACGAGCTGTGCTGCTTCTCTGTGTAGCCTGCGTAGCATAGCTTGTCGAAGAAACCGCTTTATTCCTTGCAAAACTGGTTGTTTACACTGGTCTCATAGCACCATCAACTAATATGACACGCAAGCATTTCGCTATACCTACAATAACACCTGCTAAATATGCGACCAATAAAATGTTATCTGAAAGTTTGATTGACAAAAATGGTACAATGATTAATTACAGCGTAATTACACACTTCCAAAGGGTAGTATTTTCTAACGGAGCGCGTGGCCTGAGTCTGGTGAGACTACCCAAAAGTTTACTCCCTCAGATCAGATTGATGGCGGCTGGTAGTCACAGTTTGAATTGAGTGACAATGCCAGGGAAGGCTTTAGAAGCCACATGTCTCACTGTACCCTGAATGTTTTTGTTTCTGCAGAGGTGACCACGGACATGACCACGGACATGACTGGACATGACAACGGACATGACTGGACATACTGAGACGATGACACGACCAACTACTGCAGACATTGATTTCTGTACCTTTTTGTGACATTGCCACTAGCATCAAACTTGCAAGACGTTTCTTTTCATAATGTGAGGTATGATGTCAGTTAGGACTTACAGTAGTGTAGTCACAGTTAATACTACTTACGATATATACTCAAGCTTGTTCACCATGTATGTACCCTGAATTGCTCAATAAACAAAAGGATAAGTTTGTCTGGTCTGTTAATCATTGATTGCATTTCAGACACCATAATATCTCTATTATACAACGGGTGGGTCTAATCCTAAATGCTGGTTGGTTAAAACCACATTCCAGCCGGTGTCTTCCACAAGTTAACACCGGCTAAATCTATGATGTTAAAATGCCTATTTACTCTTTTCAATCTGACTGTGCAATCCACTGTCTCATCTGCCCATCCAGGCAAATTATAAAGTTGATCTCCAATATAAAAAGCATCTAGACATTCTCACATTCTTTTAGACTAACATTTCGTTTTCAGCAGCGGGGATTTGTATAAACCTTGCTGTCTGTCTCCAACGTGCAACAGCTGCCCCATAGTAATGAACATGTCGGAACGAGACAGGCGTTTTTCAGCCAGTCGAAATCGTGAATGGGCTAGCATAATTATTTTGTGTATATATACAAAGACGTGAATTTGAAAAAACGTCAAACGAAATGAAGTGCAGCTAGTTTGATATCTTGCCAGCTTCAGTTTGAAGTGATTGTGTTAACTTCTTATGGCTGAGGTCCCGTTAACGGGATCGAAATGACAGCAGCCAGTGAAAGTGCAGGGCGCCAAATTCAAACAGAAATCTCATAATTAAAATTTCTCAAACATGTATTTTACAACATTTTAAAGAAACTTGTTAATCCCACCACAGTGTCCGATTTCAAAAAGGCTTTACGACAAAAGCACACCAAACGATTGTTATGTCAGTACCTAGTTACAATAAAACACAGCCATTTTCCCAGCTAAATAGTCACAAAAAGTAGAAAGAGAAAATGAATCACTAACCTTTGATTTTCATCCGATGACACTCATAGGACTTCATGTTACACAATATGTTTTGTTCGTTAAAGTTCATATTTATATCCAAAAATCTCAGTTTACATTGTCGCGTTACGTTCAGTAATGTTTTGCTTCCAAACATCCGGTGTTTTTGCAGAGCCACATCTATTTACATAAATACTCATAATAAACATTGATAAGAGATAGAAGTGTTATGCATTGAACTTTAGATAAACTTCTCCTTAATGCAACCGCTGTGTCAGATTTCAAAAAAGATTTACCGAAAAAGCACACAATGCTATAATCTTGAGTACAGAGCTCAGAGACCAGAACAAGCCATACAGATATCCGCCATGTTGTGGAGTCAACAGAAGTCAGAAATAGCATTATAAATATTCACTTACCTTTGATCTTCATCAGAATGCACTCCCAGGAATTCCAGTTCCAGAATAAATGTTTGTTTTGTTCGATAAATTATGACTATGTCCAAATACCTCCTTTTTGTTCGCGCCTTTAGTTCACAAACCAAATTCACGATGTGCAGGACAGACAAAGTCCAAAAATTCCATTACAGTTCGTAGAATCATGTCAAACGATGTATAGAATCAATCTTTAGGATGTTTTTAACATATCTTCAATGTTTCAACCGGTGAATTCCTGTCTTTAGAAATGCAATGGAACGCAGCTACCTCTCACGGGAGTGCACGTGATCAGCTCACGGGCTTCTGGCAGACCTCTTACTCAATCAGCTCTTATTCTCTCCTCCTTCACAGTAGAAGCCTGAAACAAGGTTCTAAAGACTGTTGACATCTCGTGGAAGCCTTAGGAAGTGCAATTGGACCACATTTACACAGTCTTGGATAGGCAAAGATGAAAAACTACAAACCTCAGATTTCCCACTTCCTGGTTGGATTTCTACTCAGGTTTGTGCCTGCCATATGAGTTCTGGTATACTCACAGACATTCAAACAGTTTTAGAAACTTAAGTGTTTTCTATCCAAATCTACTAATAATATGCGTATCTTAGCTTCTGGGCCTGAGTAGCAGGCAGTTTACTCTAGGCACCTTATTCATCCAAGCTAATCAATTCTGCGCCCAAGCCATAAGTTAACTGGGTTGTTGGCTCTCTGAACAACCGTGTCCTGACGTGAGAGCACATTTTCTATGCCAGGTCGAAATCATGCCTCATTAGCTCATTGTTAAATACATAAATGTTACTAGACAACAGCTTATGCAAATTCAGCTACTTTGTTGTTATTCTGGCTGCACTGTTTGACCTGACTGTAAATTATCTGTAGTTGGCTGGCTAGCAAGCAAGGAATAATAATTTTGCCAGCATGTCAATGGAACATTTAGAACGAATGACTGGGTGACGTGTCTATTGATACAGAACAAAAAGACTGAACGACTGGGTCGCTACACGGCTTGGGTAGCAAACCTAGATTTGTGTCAAGACTATATGTCCTTTTCGGGCATTATCACTTAATGATAATACGCTAAGCATTCTAAGCTACGGGAGGGTCTACTCCTACAATTTTGGGCCGATTGTTCATTTTATGCTCAAAAGAAGTGCGTCATCCTCTTGCATCCATTAGGCTACTTTATATCCCGCTGTATTTTATTTTAGTTGACAAGGCAAGCCTATTAAAGTGCTGGTCTAGCTACTCGAGTATAACAATCATCACTCCCAGATGAACATGATTCACTTCTCGCCCAGTCCCTAGGAGACATAGAGCCATTCGGATCGTGAGCTGAAAGAGGAGAGTTGTCAGGAGGAGACGTTGGGGCCCTTGCTAGTGGTTAGATGAGTGTCATTTGGGCTGCAAAGCTCACTGGGCAAAGGGCTTTTAACTATCTAAGATTACTCTTGTTATTATTATATGATTATTAGTTTATTTTTTTGGTTTTTGTGTTTGGAATGGCACTGTTACTACGGGATATGATGCTGTTATAAAGCATTTGATGTAAGTGTTGGAAGGCCCCAAATGTTAATTTGACTGGACATTCCATATTACCATGGCAAATTATGCGTCACAATAGTAATGTAAAAAAAAAAATGCAATCCACCATGGTCTTACGTCAGCGCGTCGATTCCGCCTCAACTGATTGAGAAAAGAGAGCTATGGAGGAGTGATGCTGTCTGACATGAGACGATGGCAATCCACAGTACAGTATCAACTGCTATGCTGGACTTATAGCCTAGGGTGGGCCCTTGCGCAAAATCTTCAACAGCCTCTGACATGTTTTCCCCAACTCTTAAACTAACCCTCAAATGCAAGGTATATAATGTGCCACCAACTCCTGTGATCCACAGAAGATTATAGATAAACTTTTCAAAGTGTGCACAAGATGAAAGTACATGCATGCCACACATGCATACTTGCTTACTTACTTACTTGCTACCAGTGCTTTGATAAGGTTATTTACTGATACTTTCCTGTGGATATATTGTCTCATTCAAACCGTCAAAAGGACCAACCGCACGGACAAACAGTAAAGTAAAAACTATAATTTTATTAAACATTCTTTGTGGAAGTTTTACAAACAAATGGCATTAATCTGTGAGCCAGAGGTATCACAGTCTCAGGCAAGGCAAAATCCAATACAAAAGTGACACCCTTTTGTATTTTTGATGTATTGTGGTGGCAGTATCATGTTATGGGGATGCTTGTCACTGGCAGGGACAGTGTTGTGTTCATGAGTGGTCCAAGTCTCAGCCCTGACTCCAAACCAAATTTACAGAGCCTGACCAATTTTGACAAAAACAATAGATATACAGGTAGCTGCCAAAATAAAGGAAAGGAAAAACTTGAGTAAATGTATGGAGACAGCCAATTCTAAAGTCGAACGGGCGCGAGCAAGATGAAACGTAATTGCGCGAGTAAAAACGAGTCAAAAGAGAAGAAATGTAGTCGAGCA
Organism: Oncorhynchus nerka; assembly: GCF_034236695.1. Classification (NCBI taxonomy): domain Eukaryota; kingdom Metazoa; phylum Chordata; class Actinopteri; order Salmoniformes; family Salmonidae; genus Oncorhynchus; species Oncorhynchus nerka. The sequence continues at coordinate 35,101,995 of NC_088397.1, forward strand.
GAGGACGGGTTCACACGATTGTAGGCCAGCGTGGTGTGCACAAATTTAACTTGAGCGCTTGCAAGTGTGACTTTAAGTGCGCAGAACCACATTGCCATATGCAGTAAATTATTTGGAGGCCAGAGGCTTTTGTTCCCTTGAAGAAATACTTCAAGACATCACCACAGATCTCCTCTCACCAATTTTCCTGTTTGCTCTCCAAAATCCATTTTGCTCTCGCAACTGCTTACTATTTTTTTATAACAGGAAAGTTCTTGCCAGTGAATATAGCCTGTAGCAGTCTACTGAAAAGCAAATGGTCAGGTTTTTGGGCCAGTCATGGCTTGAGTGATCTCTTACCGCTTTTTTGACCACAGAAGATGGAAGGGGATGGTGAACGTTGGCTGATGATGTAAGTTTGATTCGTTTTTCACTAGAGAAACAGACCAGCTAGCTAATCAACTATGATTTCAAATTTGAATGTAGTTATTTTGTCTTTTGTTATTAAAGCAGACTATTGATGAGCCAAGCTAGGTTAATGTCAGTTAGCTAGAAAGCGAACTAGCTAATGTTAGTCAGCTAACATTTAACCCTGTGGTTTAACCAAAGGTAGTATCGTTTTCCATAGTCTCTGGTTTAACTAAGAGCAATGTAGATATGTTGAGGAAGGGTTTAATAGAGGAGGAGGACTTGGAAGACCAGCATGACTGAGTGGCAGGAGAGGGGGGAGCAAGGGGCCCCAGGATCTTGTTTCCTTTGAGGAGTTTATAAGTTTGGTTGACTCACATGTTACTGAGAGATGTGATTATCATTACGACTTGATGCAGTGGTACATAGATTTAAAAGAAAATCTATGACACGTATGTTTCTTTAATTGAAATGTATGTAATAAAAATAAAATAATTCACCATTTCATGGTGTGTCTAAGTTGTTACAGTATGTCTGATATTTGTCTCAAACATTGTTTCCCCCTGCTGGTGTCAAGGTCGGACCAGGTCTCATGAGATTTTATCTCAATGAGACTAACTTGAATAAATAAAGGTATACAGTTTTGCTTTGGTACTGCAGTTCAGTTTAGCTGATGCCTGGCCCAGAAAGAATAATTTCCATTGGCGGCCAGATTTGAAATTTCCTTCATCACCTTTTTCCACAAAACACCCACTGAATTATTCAGTTAATTATTACAGAGGCCGAAAGTATATATATATTTTTTAATCACATAGACTAAGTTATTTTATATTCATCCAATGTCTGTCATGTTTTCGTTGCTGCTTGCGCTGAGTGCTAGTGCCATGCGCATCCAGTATAAACTCGATGCAACCTGGAATCGGGATAATGAGAACATACAGGGAAGACCCTCACTGGGGTAGCCAAAAGGGTCAGGCTCCGAAACAAATAGGGAATATTTATAACCGCTAGCCGCATAATTCGAGATTGAATTACTTTTACCCTTGTCAGTTTGTGCAATAAATGAGAATGACCTCAAATCATTTCTCTCTCCATCCCTCTTTCCATGCAGGTCCATTGTCACTAATATGTGGTGTTGGAGTTTGTCTCTGCTCAGCTGACAGACAGGAGATACAGGAATCCATTCTGTTCCAAGTAGGTTACATTGGCTTTCCTCTATACACAGCACTCTGGGGACTACTCCGAAGTATTGGTATTTTATTAGGAACCCCATTAGCTGTTGTAAAAGCTGCAGCTACTCTTCCTTGGGTTCACACAAAACATGAAACAATACAGAACATCATTGGACAAGGACAGAACTACATACACAACTATGTGTGCCTTTTAAAAATTGTATGTGTTGATATGTAGACTATCTAGGTCAAGTAGGGGAGAGGCGTTGTGAGGTGTTGCTTTCTGTTATTTGAAGCCAGGTTTGCTGTTTATTTGAGCAATATGAGATGGAAGTTCCATGCAATAAGGGCTCTATATAATACTTTGTGTTTTCTTGAATTTGTTCTGGATTTGGGGACTAAAAAAAGATCCCTGGTGGCATGGCTGGTGGGATAAGTGTGTGTCAGAGCTGTGTGTAAGTTGACTATGCAAACAATTTGGGATTTTCAACACATGAATGTTTCTTATAAAAATAAGTGATGCAGTCAGTCTCTCCTCAACTCCTAGCCAAGTGAGACTGGCATGCATAGTATTTATATCAGCCCTCTGATTACAATTAGGGGCAAAACGTGCTGCTCTGTTCTGGGCCAGCTGCAGCTTTATTAGGTCTTTCTTTGTAGCACTGGACCACAAGACTGGACAATAATCAAGATCCAAGCACTAAAGCAATGATTTGTACCAAATACAATGCTCTTAGTTTTAGAGATGTTCAGGACCAGTTTATTACTGGCCACTCATTCCACAACAAACTGCAACTATTTAAGGGTTTCAGTGACTTCATTAGCTGTTGTTGCTGATGCGTATATGGTTGAATCATCAGCATACATTGCAGGTCATTGGTAAAAATAGAAACGAGTAGAGGGCCTAGAGAGCTGCCCTGCAGTACACCACACTTTGCATGTTTTACATTAGAGACGGGTCCATTAAAGAAAATACTTTGAGTTCTATTAGATTGCCATATCGTGGATTCAGAGCTGAGGTTGAAAAGCCATAGCAATTAAGTGTTTTCAACAACAGGTTATGGTCAATAATATCAAAGGCTGCACTGAAATCTAACAGTACAGCTCCCACGATTTTCTTATTATCAATTTCTTTCAACCAAGTAATTTGTGTCAGTGCAGTAAATGTTGAGTGCCCTTCTCTATAAGCATGCTGAAAATGTGTTGTTAATTTGTTTGCAGAGAAATAGCATTGTATTTGGTCAAACACCATATTTCCAAAAGTTTGCTAAGAGCTGGCAGCAAGCTTTATAAGTCTGCTGTTAGACCCAGTAAAGGCCGCTTTACCACTTGGGTAGCGGGAATACTTTGGCTTCCCTCCATGCCTGAGGACACAGACTTTCCTCTGTGCTCAGATAAAAAAATATGACAGGAGTGGCTATAGAGTCAGCTACCATCCTCAGTAGCTTTCCATCTAAGTTGTCAATGCCAGGGAGGTTTGTCATTATTGATCGTTAACAATCATTTTTCCACCTCTCCCACACTAACTTTACAAAATTCAAACTTGCACTGTTTTTATTTCATAATTCTTTTATTTTTATGCTTGAATATAATTGCTCACTGTTTGTCATGGGCATTTCCTGCCTAAGTTTGCCAACTTTGCCAATGGAATTATCGTTAAAATAATTGGCGACATCAAATGGTTTTGTGATAAGACATCTGATTCGATGAAAGATGGAGTTGAATTTGTCTTTCTGCCCATAATTTCATTTAACCTCTTTTAGATCAGTGTCCCGCTAGGATTCCACCACGACAACATCCGGTGAAATTGCAGAGTGCGAAATACAGAAAACACAATATTAAACATTCATGAAAATACAAGTGTCATACATCATTTAAAAGCTTAACTTGTTAATCCAACAGTGTTCAGATTTCAAAAAGGCCTTACGGCGAAAGCATTCGATTGTCTGAGGTCCGCGCCCCACGCCAAAATACTTTTTCAAACCAGCACAGGTGTCAAAAAATGCCAAATAGAGATTAAAATAAATCACTTTTGAAGATCTTCCTCTGTTTGCAATTCCAAGGGTCCCAGCTACACAATGAATGACCGTGTTCAATAAAGTCCTTCTTTATATCCCAAAAATGTCTGTTTAGTTGGCGCGCTTGATTTAGTAATCCACTCATTCAACATGCATACAAACAAATCCAAAAAGTTATCGGTAAAGTTTGTCCAAACAAGTCAAATGATGTTTCTAATTAATCCTCAGGTATTCTAATATCTAAATAAACTATAATATTTACGACGGCGAATAGTATGTTCAATAGGGAAGATAAATGATAAGTGAATGCACCAATTTGTAAGTCGCTCTGGATAAGAGCGTCTGCTAAATGACTTAAATGTAAATGTAATAAATAACAAAAAGCGCGCTCACTTTCACGAGCGCAACAAGACTGTTTTTCTAATGCGGGACACCTTGGAAAAACTACAAATACGCCTGAAACTCTTTCTAAAGACTTGACATCTAGTGGAAGCCATAGGAACTGCAATCTGGGAGGAATTATTTTGTATTTCCCATAGGCTGGCATTGAAATGGCCTGTGACCTCACTAAAAAAAAACATTTCGGGTGGATTCTCCTCGGGTTTTCGCCTGTCATATTAGTTATGTTATACTCAGACATGCTTTTAACAGTTTTAGAATCATCAGAGGATTTTCTATCCAATGCTATCAATTATATGCATATCCTAGCTTCTGGGCCTGAGAAACAGGCAGTTTACTTTGGGCACGTAAGTCATCTGAAATTCGGAACAAAAACCAGTCTCCCGAAGAAGTTAAAGTACTCAAGTTTTATATCATTGATCTTGGTTTCATAATAAAGTTTATTCTTTTTGTTGAGTTTAATCACATAATTTCTCAATTTGCAGTAAGTAAGCCAGTCAGATGTACAGCCAGACTTATTAGCCACTCCTTTTGCCCCATCTCTTTCACCCATACAATTTTTTAATTCCTCATCAATCCATGGAGCCTTAACAGTTCTAACAGTCAGTTTCTTAACAGGTGCATGTTTATCAATAATTTGATGTAGCAATTTCATAAATTCATCAAGTGCAGTGTCTGGATGCTCATTAATCACATCAGACCAACAAATATTCCACATAAGTCACAGCAAAATCTTTTGAATGATCTCTTATATACTTTTTTACACCCAGTTGTTGGTCCTTTAGCTTTTCTGGATAAAGCCACTATATTGTGATTTCTGCATCCAATGTGTATGGATATAGCTTCAGAACAAAGTTCTACAGCATTAGTAAAAATGTGATTGATAATGTGGTTGATCTTGTTCCTATAGTGTTTGTAAAACACCCTGGTAGATTGATTAATAACCTGAACCAGATTACAGGCACTGGTTACAGTAGGAAGCTTCCTCTTGAGCGGACAGCTTGATGAAAACCAGTCAATATTCAGGTCCCCAAGAACCTGCAACCACAACACTTCAATAACACTTGACATTAGATCTTCTCTAAGCATTACAGGGATATGGCTCTGAATGAATATATATATACAGTGGGGAGAACAAGTATTTGATACACTGCCGATTTTGCAGATTTTCCTACTTACAAAGCATGTAGAGGTCTGTAATTTTTATCATAGGTACACTTCAACTGTGAGAGACGGAATCTAAAACAAAAATCCAGAAAATCACATTGTATGATTTTTAAGTAATTAATTTGCATTTTTTTTGAAGCCACTGTGTTCTTGGGACCTTCAATGCTCCAGAAATGTTTTGGTACACACAATCCTGTCTCGAAGCTCTATGGACAATTTCTTTGACCTCATCGCTTGGTCTTTGCTATGACATGCACTGTCAACTGTGGGACCTTATATAGAGAGGTGTGTGTCTTTCCAAAACATGTCCAATCAATTTAATTTACCACAGGTGGACTCCAAGTTGTAGAAACATCTCAATGATGATCAATGGAAATCGGATGCATCTGAGCTCAATTTCGAGTCTCTTAGCAAAGGGTTTGAACACTTATGTAAATAAGGTATTTCTGTTTTTTATTTATAATACATTTGCTAAAATTTCTTAACCTGTTTTCACTTTGTCAGTATGGGGTATTGTGTGTGGATTGATGAGGGGCAAAAAAAACATTTAATACATTTTAGAATAAGGCTGTAACGTAACAATTTGGGAAAAAGTCAAGAGGTCTGAATACTTTCCGAATGCACTGTATGTATCTCTCCACATTCCTCAAACTCCAGTTTCCTACTTTAGGTTACCTTTTTACCCATGTCTATGGATTGTACAATTACTTTTTAAGTTTGGACTTCCACTCCTACTAAATCTATAATATCTCCTGTATTGTTCTGTTCTCTTTATAGATTATGCTGATGCCCCATTGTAAGAACCTGGAGATATTCACTGGCTCTGAGGGAGGTGATGTTGCTACAAACAATGCTTGGGACAGCTTCCAGCCCTACTGTTATCTGGAGAACAGCCAGAGAGTGGTCAAGACATCTGCCACAACTCCATCTTTAGTGTGTCAGCTCTGCTGCACCTGGGCACTAAAGGTATGGCACTGCACTCCCAACAGTTGTGAATGCTTAAACATACATGTATGCTCATTTGTGTTTCTTAAAGTGTCAATTAGCAGTTGAAACAATAACAAAGTGAACTCCCCGCTGCCATTTTTGTGAAAAGCTGAGGGATGGGGCTGGAGAAATGTAACCACTCCCAGAGCTATCGATGCACCATTGGAGGAGACGACCCGTCTCCTCGCCTCAGACCTCCAATGGGTTTTGAGAAGGATGCAAGGAGTTGAGCAGAGATGAATTGTATCTGTTTGCACTTACATTTACATTACATTTAAGTCATTTAGCAGACGCTCTTATCCAGAGCGACTTACAATATATCTTTGTTCTGCTTGTGCTCTTTCAACAGATTGATCTGGCTTGCTGATAACATCTGATCTGATGAGACTCCCGATGTGATTTGACTCCTATATTAATGACTTCAATAAAACTTCCAATGCCAAATTGAGATTGGTATTCTGCAATTGATACACAATGGTAGTTCCCAGTCAGACAATAACTATAAAACCAATGTTTTCCTCAGTGAATGTGTTTTGCCCTCAGTCCTCCTTTTGAATGTTATGTGTACTGATTCAGTTCTAAACGACTGTCAAATCCATCCTCACTTACTCGATCACTGCAACGGAGTGTCTGGTCTTCTGAGATGGTCCTTGACTGCCGCCTGCCCTGCATCGAAGTCCTGCAGGACAAGGAAGCGTGCAGGAAAGATCATTGCCGACCCCTTCCATCCCCTCTTCCAAAGACTCCCCTCTGGCAAATGGTTAAGGTCAATCACGACCAAAACCTCCCGCCACCTGAACAGTTTCTTCCCCAGCGCCGTGGCCCTCACCAACTGGCCACCTGGTCCACGGATCATCCGCTCATCCACAGACTATGTACCTTGCACTATCATCCCAGAACTGCAAATTGTTCTTCGCATCTCTTACATGCATCATTTATGTAGTGTAGCTTATAGCGTAGTTTAACGTTTTTAGCTTAATGTTCATTGTATAAACACTGGATCTGCATCTATATTTGGTCTGCCAGCACCATTTCAGAGTCAAATTCCTGTACATGTATTTGTCGAATAAAGCTGATTCTGACATGCTAACCTGAGTTTAGCTGATTTAGTATTCATGTCAGTTTACATTCTATTATTTGGGACTGGTTATGCATTGTATGCAGATTCTCTCCTTTGTGTCTTCATATTCAAATTCCCCATGTGCTGAGTGTCTCCCTTTGGGATTAATACCCTAAATATTGGATCCTGCCTTCAATTAGTGGACTTGTTTTATGGTGTTTGCTAGAGCTGATTGCTTTTCATTTTACAGATTGTTGTTGGCTAACCAGTAATTAGCTGGCTAACTTTAGCAAGTAGATTCCACTCAAGGTATAGTATATCTCAGTAGCGTGCCGTGGTTCTGGGGCCTGGGCCTTCAGTGAAGTCCTACACAGTCCCACCCGAATTAATCCACCTCTTATTACCATCATTATGATGCCATGGCTCTAGACACTATACATTTAGACAGAAACGCAGTATAACCAGGCGTTGCGTCACCTTGAAATTGACATTTTTATTCAGAGAATTGCAGGGGAAGAGTACAATCCCTTTTCATTGTGCAGCTTCGTTGCCCTGCGCGCTTGTTCGTTGAGCTGTAGATCCACTCGGGTGTCCCCAAACGTTTTCAAAAGCACCATTGCTTGTAAATGCCCAGCCGTACTTTGGTGTCTCGTTGCTGCCTTGGTTAGACAACTCAGGTTTGCAAAGCCAGTGTGGCTCCAAACACCAAATTGATCACTTGCACATAATAGGAATTCCCAGCAGTACAGTTTGCAGTGCTTCTCGGAGCCTGTGAGTCATTGATAGCGCCCATAGTTGAAAGTGGCGAACGAACCCCTTTCCCGCCTGTGACAGGCTTTGTAGAGTCGGCGTCTACCTCTCCTGACAATGTCTAACTTTTCTTGAAAAGTTTGTCTTGAGAATGGCGTTATAATTATATCCTCGACCAAATCGATATCTTCTCCTTCCGCCATTGTGGGTTGAAAAAACGGCTTAGTAGTACGCGAATTAATTCGTTGATAAATTTCAGTTTCCTAGTTCTGAGACCTGCCCATATAGGACCTACCTCTCAATATTGGTAATCCAATCAAAAGACGTGTACGCACTACGCGTGCTAGCTGGCTCCTGTGTAACACTGGAGCCAGCCAGCAGGCGTACAATAGCCAACTCTAAAGATGATTGGTTGACACTAAATGTTCATTTCCATTCACTTTTCCATTCACGGCCCACCACTGGTGTATCTATGTATTTCTTTTTAATTCCTTCCTGTGTGTACCTAGTTGTTCGGGTGCTTACTATTCAAGTCTGCTAGCAAGTTAAACAGACAGCTCTGTAGTGCATCTGTTTTGAAGGCACGCAAACGGAAGGCTCTTTATAGCCAATCACAACACTGGACTGGCCAATGGCAGTAATTTGAATCACGGTTCTTTGCTTACAGCTCTATGTGTATTGTTTAAGGGTGCAATATGCATAAATTGCTCTGCCATTTCCTGGTTGTTAAAATTATAGTTTGCCTTATTTAAGTTTGACAAAATGAACAATGTAGAGAATCATACCATCCAAACTCCTGGGAGATATCTTTCCAATAACCCCAAATATTGTATTTTCAGCTGTTTTGAAGCTGGTGTACAAAACCAGAAATAATACACTAAAGTTGTGCATGAGAAGCATAGAAATAGCACACACAAAACAGATACACTGCTTCTTAGGCTTGCTGTCAATGATGGTTGGGTTGCCCAAAAGTCACATATCTGCTTTGAGACTTTGTTTTATCTGAGCAATGGAGGAAACAGAACAGCTGCACCCCCATGTTTTTACCAGAAAAGTTTCATGAATCATTGGGTAATTTGTCATTTTCAATGATTGTTTTGAGCTAAGTCTAATAGTCAATTTTATATACACTGCTCAAAAAAATAATTGGAACACTTAAACAACACAATGTAACTCCAAGTCAATCACACTTGTATGAAATCAAACTGTCCACTTAGGAAGCAACACTGATTGACAAGACATTTCACATGCTGTTGTGCAAATGGAATAGACAACAGGTGGAAATTATAGGCAATTAGCACCCCCAATAAAGGAGTCGTTCTGCAGGTGGGGACCACAGACCACTTCTCAGTTCCTATGCTTCCTGGCTGATGTTTTGGTCACTTTTGAATACTGGCGGTGCTTTCACTCTAGTGGTAGCATGAGACGGAGTCTACAACCCACACAAGTGGCTCAGGTAGTGCAGCTCATCCAGGATGGAACATCAATGCGAGCTGTGGCAATAAGATTTGCTGTGTCTGTCAGCGTAGTGTCCAGAGCATGGAGGCGCTATCAGGAGACGTGGTGGAGGCCGTAGGAGGGCAACAACCCAGCAGCAGGACCGCTACCTCCACCTTTGTGCAAGGAGGAGCAGGTGGAGCACTGCCAGAGCCCTGCAAAAAGACCTCCAGCAGGCCACAAATGTGCATGTGTCTGCTCAAACAGGTCAGAAATAGACTTCATGAGGGTGGTATGAGAGCCTGACGTCCACAGGTGGGAGTTGTGCTTACAGCCCAACACCGTGCAGGACGTTTGGCATTTGCCAAAGAACACCAAGATTGGTAAATTTGCCACTGGCGCCCTGTGCTCTTCACAGATGAAAGCAGGTTCACACTGAGCATGTGACAGAGTCTGGAGACGCCGTGGAGAACGTTCTGCTGCCTGCAACATCCTCCAGCATGACCGGTTTGGCGGTGGGTCAGTCATGGTGTGAGGTGGCATTTCTTTGGGGGACCGCACAGCCCTCCATGTGCTCGCCAGAGGTAGCCTGACTGCCATTAGGTACCGAGATGAGATCCTCAGACCCCTTGTGAGACCATATGCTGGTGCTGTTGGCCCTGGGTTCCTCCTAATGCAAGACAATGCTAGACCTCATGTGGCTGGAGTGTGTCAGCAGTTCCTGCAAGAGGAAGGCATTGATGCTATGGACTGGCCCACCCGTTCCCCAGACCTGAATCCAATTGAGCACATCTGGGACATCATGTCTCGCTCCATCCACCAACTCCAAGTTGCACCACAGACTGTCCAGGAGTTGGCGGATGCTTTAGTCCAGGTCTGGGAGGAGATCCCTCAGGAGACCATCCGCCACCTCATCAGGAGCATGCCCAGGCGTTGTAGGGAGGTCATACAGGCACGTGGAGGCCACACACACTACTGAGCCTCATTTTGACTTGTTTTAAGGACATTACATCAAAGTTGGATCAGCCTGTAGTGTGGTTTTCCACTTTAATTTTGAGTGTGACTCCAAATCCAGACCTCCATGGGTTGATACATTTGATTTCCATTGATAATTTGTGTGTGATTTTGTTGTCAGCACATTCAACTATGTAAAGAAAAAAGTATTTAATAAGAATATTTCATTCATTCAGATCTAGGATGTTATTTTAGTGTTCCCTTTACTTTTTTGAGCAGTGTATTATATAATAAACTAATTGTATTTGTCCCCTGCCCTGTCGCCTTAAGATAAGCGATCAAAAACATTCAAGTTTTCCTTTGCTCCCTCATTCCACTGTTTTGGTTCAGTGACGTTAGAAAGCGCTATATGCATCACTGGTGTTTAAAATGAAAAGGCACCTACAAAATAAAATTGTATATCAAATCAAATTTATTCATAAAGCCCTTCTTACATCAGCTGTCACAAAGTGCTGTACAGAAACCCAGCCTAAAACCCCAAACAGCAAGCAATGCAGGTGTAGAAGCACAGTGGCTAGGAAAAACTCCCTAGAAAGGCCAGAACCTAGGAAGAAACCTAGAGAGGAACCAGGCAATGAGGGGTGGCCCTTTTGGCTGTACCGGGTGGAGTTTATAACAGAACATGGCCAAGATGTTCATAGATGACCAGCAGGGTCAAATAATAATAATCACAGTAGTTGTCGAGGGTGCAACCTCAGGAGTAAATGTCAGTTGGCTTTTCATAGCCGATCATTCAATTTCTCTATATCCATTGTGTTGTGCTGTTACATTTGTAATGTTGTCCAATGGTGTTAGTTTCATATATTTTGAGCTGCGTTCACCACGAGCGAATTCATCATTTCGCCTGGCCATGGTGCACACGGGCATTTCTGATAGGTGGGCTACAGCGAAGCCTTAAGGTTACCCCATAGCAGCAAACTGCATGTTCTGTAGCTCACAGGCTGTCAATGACTAAGCACCCAAGAATATTGTGAGAAATAATCAGGCCTAATATTACGTGATTAAATCTGAAAAAATTATCCTCCCCAAGCTGCTTACAGGCATTTACCACCGTTCTGCATTTGCCATCTATTTTCCCAATTCACATTCTTAAAATGGCTTAATTCATTTACAAAAGTAAGTCCTGGTTGAGCCCAATATGTGCTTTACAGTTACAATTTAGCCAAGCTGTGTCTATGCGCCTATGGACCTTGCAATGTGTAATTTGCCTGCAGCTCCAAATCAAAATCAAATGTTATTGGTTACGTACACATGGTTAGCAGATGTTAATGCGAGTGTAGCAAAAATGCTCCACGATCTCACTCTCTATTCCAGCACAGTCAGGGGTTCAGAGATGGCACAGGATAGGGATTCTCAATTAAGTTAAAATATCCTTGAATCTTGACTCAAACACACACACAAATGCATCATAGCTAAAATGTTGCAGTATGTCTGGTTTGGATGTGGTGACTGCTCTTAGTTTTGGGAAATGAACAAACTGTCAGGTATGAACCGTGTGGTGATTTTAGTTTGAAATGCTGTGACCACATAGCATTTTTCCCAGAGTTGTAGCTTTCCCTATGAGCTGGAGATTCACCGTGTTCAGGTGGCAGGTGATGTCAGTTAAAAATTCCAGCTTTAATATCCACTGTGGATCATCCAACTCTGGCTCCTCTCACCTTACTTCAAATCAAATTTATTTGTCACATACACATGGTTAGCAGATGTTAATGCGAGTGTAGCGAAATGCTTGTGCTTCTAGTTCCGACAAGGCAGTAATAACCAACGAGTAATCTAACCTAACAATTCCAAAACTACTACCTTATACACACAAGTGTAAAGGGATAAAGAATATGTACATAAATATATATATGAATGAGTGATGGTACAGAGCGGCATAGGCAAGATGCAGTAGATGGTATAGAGTACAGTATATACATATGAGATGAGTAATGTAGGGTATGTAAACAAAGTGGCATAGTTTAAAGTGGCTAGTGATACATGTATTACATAAAGATGCAGTAGATGATATATACAGTATATACATAGATGAGTAATGTAGGGTATGTAAACATTATATTAAGTAGCATTGTTTAAAGTGGCTAGTGATATATTTTCCATCAATTCCCATTATTAAAGTGGCTGGAGTTGAGTCAGTGTGTTGGCAGCAGCCACTCAATGTTAGTGTTGGCTGTTTAACAGTCTGATGGCCTTGAGATAGCTGTTTTTCAGTCTCTCGGTCCCTGCTTTGATGCACCTGTACTGACCTCGCCTTCTGGATGATAGCGGGGTGAACAGGCAGTGGCTCGGGTGGTTGTTGTCCTTGATGATCTTTATGGCCTTCCTGTGACATCGGGTGGTGTAGGTGTCCTGGAGGGCAGGTAGTTTGCCCCCGGTGATGTGTTGTGCAGACCTCACTACCCTCTGGAGAGCCTTACGGTTGTGGGCTGAGCAGTTGCCGTACCAGGCGGTGATACAGCCCGACAGGATGCTCTCGATTGTGCATCTGTAAAAGTTTGTGAGTGCTATTGGTGACAAGACTAATTTCTTCAGCCTCCTGAGGTTGAAGAGGCGCTGCTGTAGGGCACCAGTGTTGAGGATCAGCGGGGTGGAGATGTTGTTAGAGCTGTAGTCGATGAACAGCATTCTCACATAGGTATTCCTCTTGTCTAGATGGGTTAGGGCAGTGTGCAGTGTGGTTGCGATTGCGTCATCTGTGGACATATTGGGGCAGTAAGCAAATTGGAGTGGGTCTAGGGTGTCAGGTAGGGTGGAGGTGATATGGTCCTTGACTAGTCTCTCAAAGCACTTCATGTTGACGGAAGTGAGTGCTACGGGGCGGAAGTCGTTTAGCTTAGTTACCTTAGCTTTCTCGGGAACAGGAACAATGGTGGCCCTCTTGAAGCATGTGGGAACAGCAGACTGGGATACGGATTGATTGGATATGGCCGTAAACACACCAACCAGCTGGTCTGCGCATTTTCTGAGGACGCGGCTGGGGATGCCGTCTGGGCCTGCATCCTTGCGAGGGTTAACAGGTTTAAATGTTTTACTTACATCGGCTGCAGTGAAGGAGGGTCCGCAGGTTTTGGTCGCGGGCCATGTCAGTGGCACTGTATTGTCCTCAAAGCGAGCAAAGAAGTTGTTTAGTCTGTCTGGGAGCAAGACATCCTGGTCCACGACGGGGCTGGTTTTCTTTTTGTAATCCGTGATTGACTGTAGACCCTGCCACATACCTCTTGTGTCTGAGCCGTTGAATTGTGACTCTACTTTGTCTCTATACTGACGCTTAGCTTGTTTGTCTTGCGGAGGGAATAGCTACACTGTATTCGGTCATGTTTCCGGTCACCTTGCCCTGGTTAAAAGCAGTGGTTCGCGCTTTCAGTTTCGCGCGAAAGCTGCCATCAATCCACGGTTTCTGGTTGGGGAATGTTTTAATAGTTGCAGTGGGTATGACGTCGCCAATGCACTTGCTAATGAACTCGCTAACCGAAGCAGCGTATTCTTCAATGTTGTTGTTTGACGCAATGCGGAACATATCCCAATCCTCGTGATCTGATCGAAGCAATCTTGAAGCGTGGAATTAGATTGGTCGAACCAGCGTTGAACAGACCTGAGAGCGGGAGCTTCCTGTTTTAGTTTCTGTCTATAGGCTGGAAGCAGCAAAATGGAGTCGTGGTCAGCTTTTCTGAAAGGAGGGCGGGGGAGGGCCTTATATGTGTCGGGGAAGTTAGAATAACAATGATCCAGGGTTTTACCAGCCCTGGTAGCACAATCGATATGCTGATAGAATTTAGGGAGTCTTGTTTTCAGATTAGCCTTGTTAAAATCCCCAGCTACAATGAATGTTGTTTCCAGTTTACATAGAGTCAAATAAAGTTAGTTCAGGACCATCGATGTGTTTGCTTGGGGGGGGGGGCAATATACGCGGCTGTGATTATGATCGAAGGGAATTCTCTTGGTAGAAAATGCGGTCGACATTTGATTGTGAGGAATTCTAAGTCAGGTGAACAGAACTTGAGGACTTGAGTTCCTGTGTGTTATGATCACACCACGTTTCGTTAATCATAAGGCATAGCCCCCCGCCCCTCTTCTTACCAGAAAGATGCTTGTTTCTTTTTACTGGGATTAAATGTCAGGAATTGTGAAAAACTGAGTTTAAATGTATTTGGCTAAGGTGTATGTAAACTTCCGACTTCAACTGTATATTGGATATTCGGTTCTCTCTACAATAGCTCTTACACAAAGCATGCCATGAAAATGATATATTCTGAATCAGGGGAGGATGGACAAAAATACATGTTTTTTGTCCATCCTCCCGATTCAGAATATATCATTATCAAAAAACAAATTTGATAAAACAAATTTGATCCCGGTCTTTGAATAAATGCCTTGTGTCATTCAAAGATGCACTTCGTAGCCTACTCTGTAACTTAACCAGTTTCTGTTTCTACTGTGTGCATTAATTGTATTTTGTACACGCATCCAGATAGCTACTTTGTGTGGGGACTTTAATTTAGGGATGGGAGAGATTCTCTGAATATTTATTTGTATGGCTTTGGCAGGACAAGGTTATCGGGACAGTATTACGCTACGGTCACGAGACGCAGGCCTCCTAATTGTCCCTAGAATTCCTTAGCAAACAGCTGGAGGCGTGGCTTTCTCCTATAGAGCTCCATTTTCATGGAATGGTCTGCCTACCCATGTGAGAGATGCAGACTCGGTCTCAACCTTTGTCTTTATTGAAGACTCAGGTCATATGATTGAGTGTAGTCTGGACCAGGCGTGTGAAGGTGAACGGAAAGGCACTGGAGCAACAAACCGCTCTTGCTGCTGGTTCCCCTCTCTCCACTGGGATTCTCTGCCTCTAACCCTATTACAGGGGCTGAGTCACTGGCTTACTGGTGCTCTTCCATGCCGTCCCTGAGCGGTGCGTCACTTGAGTGGGTTGAGTCACTGACGTAGTCTTCCTGTCTGGGTTGCCCCCCCCCCCTGCAAAAGGTACAGGGATTGGACAGCTGAGGACTGGGTTAAAGTCATTTTCTCTGATGAATAATCTTTCCGATTGTTTGGGGCATCTGGAAAAAAGCTTGTCCGGAGAAGACAAGGTGAGCGCTACCATCAGTCCTGTGTCATGCCAACAGTAAAGCATCCTGAGACCATTCATGTGTGGGGTTGCTTCTCAGCCAAGGGAGTGGACTGACTCACAATTTTACCTAAGAACTCAGCCATGAATAAAGAATGGTACAAACACATCCTCCGAGAGCAACTTCTCCCAACCATTCAGGAAGTTTGGTGATGAACAATGCCTTTTCCAGCATGATGGAGCACCTTGCCATTAGGCAAAAGTGATAACTAAGTGGCTTGGGGAACAAAACATGGATATTTTGGGTCCATAGCTAGGATCAGTCAGGATGTGGCCCAGAAGTTAATTGACAGAATGCCAGGGCAGATTGCAGAGGTCTTGAAAAAGAAGGGTCAACACTGCAAATATTGACTCTTTGCATCAACTTCATGTAATTGTCAATAAAAGCCTTTGACACTTATGAAATGCTTGTAATTAGTGGGGAGAACAATTATTTGATTTTGCAGGTTTTCCTACTTATAAAGCATGTCTGTCATTTTTATCAACCAGTAAGAATTCCGGCTCTCACAGACCTGTTAGTTTTTCTTTAAGAAGCCCTCCTGTTTTCCACTCATTACCTGTATTAACTGCTCCTGTTTTAACTCGTTTTCTGTATAAAAGACACCTGTCCACACACTCAAACAGACTCCAACCTCTCCACAATGGCCAAGACCAGAGAGCTGTGTAAGGACATCAGGGATAAAATTGTAGACCTGCACAAACAAGGCTGGGACGGGGTACAGGACAATAGGCAAGCAGCTTGGTGAGAAGGCAACAACTGTTGGCGCAATTATTAGAAAATGGAAGAAGTTCAAGATGACGGTCAATCAACCTCGGTCTGGGGCTCCATGCAAGATCTCACCTCGTGGGGCATCAATGATCATGAGGAAGGTGAGGGATCAGCCCAGAACAACACGTCAGGACCTGGTCAATGACCTGAAGAGAGCTGGGACCAGTCTCAAAGAAAACCATTAGTAACACACACGCCATCATGGATTAAAATCCTGCAGCACACGCAAGGTCCCCCTGCTCAAGCCAGAGCATGTCCAGGCCCGTCTGAAGTTTGCCAATGACCATCTGGATGATCCAGAGGAGGAATGGGAGAAGGTCATGTGGTCTGATGAGACAATAGAGCTTTTTGGTCTAAACTCTACTCGCTGTCATAGTTGAAGTGTACCTATGATGAAAATTACAGGCCTCTCATCTTTTTAAGTGGGAGAACTTGCACAATTGGTGGCTGACTAAATACTTCTTTGCTCCACTGAATGTCATGCAATAAAATGCAAATTAATTACTTAAAAATCATACAATGTGACTTTCTGGATTTTTGTTTTAGATTTCGTCTCTCACAAGTTGAAGTGTACCGATGATAAAAAGTACAGACCTCTACATGCAAAAACGGCAGTGTATCAAATACTTGTTCTCCCCACTGTCACTTCAGTATTCCATAGTAATATCTGACAAAAATATCTGAAGACCCTGAAGCAGCAAACTTTGAAAATTAATATGTGTCATTCTCAAAACTTTTGGCCACGACTGTAGAATCGATGTTTAACTTCTGGTTGAAGTTAGCTACAAATACAAAGTTGCCAATGTCTTTCCAATTGTTACAAACAAGCGAAGAATGGAAAAAAAAGAAGATACTTCAAGTGAAAACTAGCTGTAAACGTAACAAAATGAATACTTATGTAAAAGTTTATTTAATAGATTTGCTAAAATAAAATTATGGAGTAGTGTGTAGATTGAGGTAAAAAAAAAAAAAACTTAAGCCATTTTAGAATAGGACTAACATAACAAAATGTGGAAAAAGTTAAGGGGTCTGAATACTCATGTTCATTCAACAGAGTTCTATTTCACGAATTGTAGGCTACTGTCTGTAATTGCCTCAATATTTCATGTGTGCAGTGCTAAATCTTGATGTAGTGCATTATAGGGTAAGAATTAGAGTAAGCTACTTTAATATTTGCAGCCATTGGTAAGATCTTTCTAGTGGCTGATCAATTGTCAATATTGTGGAATAATTCTAATGGTAAGGTACATTTTGAATGGAAAAAGCCGATCCGAGAGCAGCGTTTGCCTTTCTTTCGCTCCTATCAGTATCGACACATGCCTCAACGACACACTTAGCAAAGTTCTCTTTGTGTAGTGCTTTGGGAAACCATGTTACATTGTCGGCCGTTGTAGGAAAGACGCATTGTTAAAAATACACATAAGACTAAATTCCATCGCTGTCGGGAAACCGGGCCCAGGATGTATTCCCAGAGGTCTCTACGTCATGGGTCATTATTCTGTAAAACTCAATATATGCAGATTCCAAAAGCGTAAAATAATGAATTGCATGAACATGGAATTGTACTTAATTCAATCAGGGTTTTTTACACTAGAACCCACCTCCCCCTTGTACATGCTCGAAAGGAGTTGCACAATCTGTCATGGTATGGTCTAATAATACAAGTCAGGAGGATGCTTATACGATAGAACACAACATCAATATACAGGATTCAGGACAGCCAGAAAGAACTGGTGATTCCACATGAACCAGTTTCAAGAACATAGTTTGAGATGTACCCCCTCTCAAATCCTTTTCACTCTCTTAGCAATCAGGACCACTGAGGGGGGAAAGAAAATGCAGCAGCAACAAGATGTGAGCATCAGGATGTTTTATTGTGAATCTGTTTTAGTAATCTCTTATTCATAGTCCATGAGGCACTGTTCTACTAGAAGTCATCATTGTCAGTCATCCAGGTCCAGTGTGTTGAGTTCCTCATCCAGTTCGTCCAGGTCCTCGCCAGTGAAAAGGTTCTCGTCCACAGGCACGGGCTCTGCTTCCTTGTCGTCGAGAGTCTCGTCTTCCCCATCGTGACCATTCTCCTCCACACCTCCACAAGCCCCGTTCAGCTGGTCATCTGGGAGAGGGCGCAAGGCACAGGTTCAGAACATCACATCTGCTCAGTCAAAGGCATCAGATATATACGCAGCATCTGTGCTGTGACCCATGAATGAAATTGCAATGGTAGGTGACGTGTCAAGAGAGTCATTCAACTTTGTTCAAGGGGCATATGGGATTAGAATGGACATTTTTGGATTTAAAAATAATTTTATATAGCCATTGATTCCTGAAGAATTTAACTTATAAATTCCCCATGAGTTTAGTTAAATTGTCATACCCCCATCAGAACCCAAAATATAAGCTTGTTTTACTCCATTGTTTACAATTACATTGCTTACAAACAAACACTGTATACGCTTAAAAGGGGAAATCCTCAGTTGAAACAAAGCATTCTCCCTGCCCATTTCAGCAAAAAGCTATGGGATGGGGCTGGAATTCACTCAAAATCATAAACAGAGCTATGGATGCAAGGACTGACCATCCATGATATCAAAATGATAGTTTTAAAACTGGGGTTGGCACCGCTTCAGGGAACAGAACAGAAAAATTTAATTGAGTAACAGTATTGGAACCGGGAACAAAAGTGATCCATACTCCGGAATAGAATCGTTATTTTAAAAAGAATGGAAATCAGTTTATAACATTTTACGTTCCAGGCATTTTTTTCTAGCCCTGCAAGCTGAAAATATTTGTCATTGTGTGCGCGCAGGCTCCCTGCCCTTCCCCCTCCAAAGTATAGGCTACTGTACTGATGTTAAAACCGTGAGAAGATCGGGAGCTTTTTTATTAGCTAGAAAAGAATGGATTAACTTTTTGAATGCTACTTAAAGATTACTATAGGCCTAGTTATTACATTTCACATTCTATTTATTCATTACAAAAAAGATAAGACGTGTTTTTAATTCTGGTGCCGCTGTACACACACGCTTGTAAGCTAGCTCAAAGGAGAGTCAAAGTTCCTTCATAGAAGCTGCTTCTCCTAGGTATAATTCTGTGGACCTAATTGAGATAATGCATGTCATAAGATGCTTCAAGCCTGCTCTTCACTCTCTACCCATCTGTAAAATGTCAGTCACATCTTGTGCCATTTTAACCATGTTTTACTTCGCTTACAAACATAGGAGTAAGACAAGCTTATATTTTGGATTCTGATGGGGTACGACAGCTGAACTTAAGCTCATGAGGCATTTATAAAGTACTATTCTTCAGAAGTCAATGGGTATATATCATAAGTCTGAAAGTAGATGTACCAACTACAGATTGTCCCTTAAACTATATTGAGAGTTTACCGGCTTTCGACAGAAACAAGTGAATCTCAGATTGCCCCTTTAAAAGGCTGAGGGCCAATTGTATGATAGAAAAAGGTTTAAAGCCATACAGTACTGTGCAAAAGTTTTAGGCAGGTGTGAAAAATGCTTTAAAGTAAGAATGCTTTCAAAAATAGACATGTTAATAGATTATATTTATCAATTAACTAAATGCAAAGTGAGTGAACAGAAGAAATATCTTAATCAAATCCATATTAGGTGTGACCACCCCTTCAAAACACCCTACTTCAAAACAGCATCAATTCTTATAGGTACGCTTGCACAAAGTCAGGGATTTTGTAGGCATATAATCAGGTGTATGATTAAACAATTATACCAAACAGGTGCTAATGATCATCAATTCAACATGTAGGTTGAAACAGTCATTAACTGAAACCGCTGTGTAGGAGGAATAAAACTGGGTGAGGAACAGCCAAACTCAGCTAACAAGGTGAGGTTGGTGAAGACAGTTCACTGTCAAAAGTCACACACCATGGCAAGACTGAGCACAGCAACAAGACAAGGTGGTTATACTGCATCAGCAAGGTCCCTCCCAGGCAGAAATGTCAAAGCAGACAGGGACTTCCAGACGTGCTGTGCAAGCTCTTTTGAAGAAGCAAAGATACGGGCAACGTTGAGGACTGTACAGTCGTGGTCAAAATTCTTGAGAATGTCACAAATATTAATTTTCACAAAGTCTGCTACCTCATTTTGTATGATGGCAATTTGCATATACTCCAGAATGTTATGAAGAGTTATCAGATGAATTGCAAAGTCCCTCTTTGCCATGCAAATGAACTGAATCCCCAAAACACATTTCCACTGCATTTCAGCCTTGCCACAAAAGGACCAGCTGACATCATGTCAGTGATTCTCTTGTTAACATAGGTGCGAGTGTTGACGAGGACAAGGCTGGATATCACTCTGACTCGCTGATCGAGTTCAAACAGACTGGAAGCTTCAAAAGGAGGGTGATGCTTGGAATCATTGTTCTTCCTCGGTCAATCACGGTTACCCGCAAGGAAACACGTGCCTCCATCATTGCTTTGCACAAAAAGGGCTTCACAGGCAAGGATATTGCTACCAGTAAGATTGCACCTAAATCAACCATTTATCGGCTCATCAAGAACTTCAAGGAGAGCGGTTCAATTGCTGAAAATCCAGCAAGCTCCAGGACCGTCTCCTAAAGTTGATTCAGGGGAACCACCAGTACAGAGCTTGCTCAGGAATGGCAGCAGGCAGGTGTGAGTGCATCTGCACGCACAGTGAGGCGAAGATTTTGGAGGATTGCCTGGTGTCAAGAAGGGCAGCAAAGAAGCCACTTCTCTCCAGGAAAAACATCAGGGACAGACTGATATTCTGCCAAAGTTATTGGACAGCTGAGGACTGGGGTATTTTTTATAAGTCATTTTCTCTGATGAATCCCCTTTCCGATTGTTTGGGGCATCCGGAAAAAAGCGTGTCCGGAGAAGACAAGGTGAGCGCTACCATCAGTCCTGTGTCATGCCAACACTTCGCAATCAGAAGATGTCCAGCAGTGACATCAGCTCAGAACTTGCAGAAAACAGTGGGACCCTGGTACACCCATCTATTGTCCCAAGAAGTCTGGTCAGAAGCAGCCTTCATGAAAGACATGCAGCCTTCACGGAAGACCTGCGGACAAAAAGCCAT
The DNA here is from genome assembly GCF_034236695.1 of Oncorhynchus nerka. Taxonomy (NCBI): domain Eukaryota; kingdom Metazoa; phylum Chordata; class Actinopteri; order Salmoniformes; family Salmonidae; genus Oncorhynchus; species Oncorhynchus nerka. Next base: position 35,123,358 of record NC_088397.1, read on the forward strand.
TCCCTCGACGTGGAAACAAGGCCAAGCGACTCAAATATTCCTTAAAACACAGGAACTGGAGTGCAGAAAAATGGCAGCGGGTGCTCTGGGCTGATGAGTCAAAATTTGAAATATTTGGCTATAGCAGAAGGCAGGCAGTTCGCCAAAGGGCTGAGGAGCTGTGCATGAATGAGTGTCTGCAGGAAACAGTGAAGCATGGTGGAGGTTCCTTGCAAGTTTAGGGCTGCATTTCTGCAAATGGAGTAGGGGATTTGGTCAGAATGAACTGGAAGTACAGGCAGATACTTATCCATCATGCAATACCATCAGGGAGGCATCTAATTGGCCCCAAATGTATTCTGCAGCATGACAACGATCCCAAACATACAGTGAAAGAAGAACAAGGAGTCCTGGCCCCCACAGAGCCCTGATATCAACATCATCGAGTCTGTCTGGGATTACATGGAGAGCGAGAAGCACCCGGAGGCTGCCTAAATCCACAGAAGAACTGTGGTTAGTTCCCCAAGATGTTTGGGCCAACCTACCTGCCGAGTTCCTTAAAAAACTGTGTGCAAGTGAACCTAGAAGAATTGATACTGTTTTTAAGACAAAGGGTGGTCACACCAAATATTAATTTGATGTAGATTTTTCCTCTTTTCACTCACTTTGCATGTTGTTAATTGATAATCTATTAACATGTCTATTTTTGAAAGCATTCTTATTTTAAAGCATTTTTTCACACCTGCCTAAAACTTTTACGCAGTACTGTACATGTTATGGAAAACATTTGGGATAGAAAGATAAATGCTATAAAAAAAATTGAGATCAAGAATGATGTGGCTTCCATTCATTTTATTGGCAGAATAATTTCAAACACTCACCATTCGTTTCCTTTGTTGGCTTCGATTTGGCTGTGAATCTGTCAACTGCAGCAACAGTTATCCCGGTGTTATCAACTTCCTTTGGAACAAACCTGGCTAGATCAATGTCCTGGAACTCCTGAACATCTTCAACCTGTGGGGAGGTATAACCAGTATCAATTAGGTCGACTAATTAACTTTTTACTTTGGATGAATTGCGTGCCCATATAGTGAACTGCCTCCTACTCTGTCCCAGATGCTAATATATGCATATTATTATTACTATTGGATAGAAAACACTCTGAAGTTTCTAAAACTGTTTGAATTATGTCTGTGAGTCTCATATGGCAGGCAAACTTCCAAACAGGAAGTGGAAATTCTGGGGCTGGTTAATTTTCAACTCATCGCCTATTCACATCCCAGTAAGATATGGATCTGTTCGCACTTCCTACGCCTTCCACTAGATGTCAACAGTCAGTAGAACGTGGAATGAAGCCTCTAGTGTGATTTGGGGCCGGATGGCAGATATTTGAGTCGGTGGACTGGCAAAATGCCAGTTCCTGGTCAGGCGCGTTTCTCATGATATCGCCATGCGTTCCATTACTCTGTAGACAAAAACGAATGCTCCGGTTGGAACATTATTGGATATATATGATAACAACATCCTGAAGATTGATTCTCTACTTAATTTGACCAGTTTATTCGACCTGGAATATAACTTTTTAAAGTTTTCGTCCGAGTTCGCCTGGACTGGCACCAGCGTTTGAACACTAAACGTGCTAGCAAAAGTAGCTAATTGGACACCAGTAATGGACATTATCGAACAAAACAACGATTTATTGCAGAACTAGGATTCCTGGCACTGCATTCTGATGAAATATCAAAGGTAAGCGAATATTTATGATGTAATTTCGTATTTCTGTTGACTCCAACATGGCGGAGAAATGTTGTGTACCTCTGAGCGCCGTCTCAGATTATTGCATGGTATGCTTTATCCGTAAAGTAAAAACAAAATCTGACACAGCGGTTGCATAAAGAACTAGTGTATTTTTAATCTTATGTAAAACATGTATCTTTCATCAAAGTTTATGATGAGTATTTCTGTTATATGACGTGGCTCTCTGCAATTACTCCGGATATTTGAGGCATTTCTGAACATGGCGCCAATGTAAACCGAGATTTGTGGATATAAATATGCACATTATCGAACAAAACATAAATGTATTGTGTAACATGATGTCCTATGAGTGTCATCTGATGAAGATTATCAAAGCTTAGTGATTAATTTTCTCTCTATTTCTGCTTTTGTGACTATCTTTGGCTGGGAAAAATGCCTGTGTGTTTTTTGGAATTTGGTGGTGATCGAACATAAATGTATGTTGTGTTTGCTGTAAAACATTTTAAAAATCGGACATGATGGGTAGATTAACAAGATGTTTATCTTCCATGTGCTGTAACTTGTTCATGTGTGAAAGTTAAATATTTCCAAAAAATATTTGAATATCCTGCGCTGCCTTTTCAGCGGAATGTTGGGGTTACTAGTCCAACGCTCTAACCACCTGCCTTACATTGCACTCCACGAGCTGTTACGCGAGTGCAGCAAGAAGCCACGGTAAGTTGCTAGCTAGCATTAAACTTATCGTATCAAAAACAATCAATCTTAACATAATCACTAGTTAACTATACATGGTTGATGATATTACTAGTTTATCTAGCGTGTCCTGCGTTGCATATAATCGATGCGGTACCTGTTAATTTCTCATCGAATCACACCCTACTTCGCCAAACGGGTGATGATTTAACAAGCGCATTCGCAAAAAAAACGCTGTCGTTGCACCAACCCTAAACATCACTTTCTTCTCCAACACATTTACTTTCTTCTCCAACACTTTGTTTTTGCATTATTTAAACCAAATTGAACATGTTTTCTTATTTATTTGAGGCTAAATTGATTTTATTGATGTATTATATTAAGTTAAAATAAGTGTTCATTCAGTATTGTTGTAATTGCCATTATTAAAAATAAATTAATGAACTTAAAAAAATTGTCAGATTAATCGGTATTGGCTTTTTTTGGTCCTCCAATAAATGGCTATCGGTGTTGATAAATCATCATCGATCGACCTCTAGTATCAATGTTATGCATATGTATCACTTCATGGTAATGAAATCTGGTGAAGCGCCAACACATCCTCAAGCTACTTCAATAAAGATTTCATGAGTATCCTGAGATACAGGCCTATTGAAAAATCTGCTTTATCAGGCTTACCTCAAAGTCATCATCGTCCTCAACATATTTTATGTCATCAGCCTCCTCATCGTCATCATCAGCCAGATCTGGGCAAAACTCAAATACTTGACGGCCGCTAACCTACACAACAACAACTTGTATTAGTATTAAAATGTTTTCAACTCATCTGTAAGATGTGATACTGCAATCAAAATATATGATTATTTTGAGCTTTGGCGACATCCTCTGGTAGAAAACAAAATCAAAGCTCACCCCAAAGGACCTGCCAGCTTTGAAATCAGCTTTCTTTTTCTCTATGTCTTGCTCTGCCTTGGCCACTTTTTCTTGCCTTTTCCTCTTTTTCCAGGCCAAGAAGGTCTCCAGAGTTATTCGGGTGACATTTGGTCCAAGGGCAGATCGCTGATAGACAAAGTAATTGTTTGGTAACATTTCTTAAACAGTAAAAGCCCACGGAAACGTCACAGGATCTCAATCTCAGCACTGTCATTGAATAAGTCACAAGTTAGATAAACTTTTTTTTTTAAGTATGTTGGTCTCAGAGTGAATGCAAACATTAACAGAGTTAACAGCCAGTTCTGGCATCCATAGCTCTTTATGCCTTTCAGAGTGGATAAAGTAGCGAGGCTGCCGATTGAAACAAACATTGTGGCTTTAAGTGTAATATGGGCCAAATAATAATATCTCAAGTAGGAAGTTGAATTTGTGAAAAAAATTGGTCACATCTACCTCATTCTCTATCAACTCTTCCATTGAGATTTCATCTTCCTTTTCATCCTTCTTCTTGTCTTTCTTTAGCACAAACCCAGCAGGTAATGCATGGCGGTACATACAAGTGTCAGCTCCACTAGGACATACCCAAAACCAACCATATTTGTTGTTTTCAATGGCATCAAGGAAATGCTTGCAAACCTACAAGACGACAAAAGCAGAAGTCAGTCTAAAGTCAATGTATCCTAATATACAGTGCATTTGGAAAGTATTTAGACCCCTTGACTTTTCCCACATTGTTACTTTACAGCGTTATTCTAAAATAGATTCAATTGTTTCACCCCCCTCAATCTACACACAATACCCCATAATGACAAAGCAAAAAGATAGACATTTTTGCAAATTGTTGGAAAATAAACTGAAATATTACATTTACATAAGTATTAAGACCCCTTACTCAGTACTTTGTTGAAGCACCTTCGGCAGCGATTAAAGCCTATAGTCTTATTGGGTATGACGCTACTAGCTTGGCACTTCTGAATTTCTCCTATTCTTCTCTGCAGATCATAAAAGCTGTGTCAGGTTGGATGGGGAGCGTCGCTAAAGATATTTTCAGGTCTCTCCAGAGATGTTCGATCGAGTTCAAATCAGGACTCTGCCTGGGCCACTCAAGGACATTCAGAGACGTGTCCTGAAGCCACTCTTCTTGGCTGTGTGCTTAGGGTCGGTGTCCTGTTGGAAGGTGAACCTTCACCCCAGTCTGAAGTCATGCGTGCTCTGGAGCAGGTTTTCATCAAGGATCTCTCTGTACTTTGCTCCGTTCATCTTTCCCTCAATCCTGACTAGTCTCCCAGTCCTTGCCACTGAAAAACATCCTGACAGCATGATACTGCCACCAACACCATGCTTCATCGTAGGGATGCTGACAGATTTCCTCCAGATGTGACACTTGGCATTCAGGCCAAAGAGTTCAAACTCCATCAGACCAGGGAAATTGTGTTTCTCATGGACATTCCACCTGGCCACTCTACAATAAAAGTCCTGATTGGTGGAGTGATGCAGAGATGGTTGTCCTTCTGGAAGGTTGTCCCATCTCCACAGAGGAACTCTGGAGCTCTGTCAGAGAGACCATCAGGTTCTTGGTCACCCTGACCAAGGCCCTTCTCGCCCAATTGCTTAGTTTGGCCCGAGCAGCCAGTTCTAGGAAGAGTCTTGGAGGTTCCAAACTTCTTCCATGTAAGAATGATCGAGGCCGCTGTGTTCTTGGGGACATTCAATGCTGCAGAAATGTTTTGGTACTCTTTCCCAGATCTGTGCCTCGACACAATCCTGTCTCGGAACTCTACGGACAATTAATTCGTCCTCATGGCTTGGTTTTTGCTCCGACATGCACTGTCAACTGTGGGACCTTATATAGACAGGTGTGTGCCTTTCATGTCCAATCAATATAATTTTTCACAGGTGGACTCCAAGTTGTAGAATCATTTTAAGGAAGACCAATGGAAACAGGATGCAACCGAGCTCAATTGAGTCTCACAGCAAGGGGTCTGAATACTTATGTAAAATTGCAAAAGTTTTCGCTTTGTTATTATGGGGTATTGAGTGTAGATTTATGACATTTTTTTTTTACATGTAATCCATTTTAGAATAAGGCTGTAACAAAATGTGTAAAAAGGGAAAGGGTCTGAACATTTTCCGAACGCACTGTATAGTAGTGATGAATCTTAGCTCTTAGAGGGATGTGCCAAAACATACAATTTGAGTTTTTGAGCTTTGAGCTTTTTTCTTTTCAGCTTCTCCGTGCTTCTGGTTCACAACCTCCTCCAACTTCTTCTCATCCCAATTATCCATGGTGTCTATACAAAACAGGATAAATAGTCAGCTCTACAAAACCCAGCAGAGATATCAGCTTCTTTTTATCAGTTTCTTCACTGCTGACAACACTAATGGTTAGAAGACACAAACCTTTCTCAAGCTCGTCATCTCTCTTGTCAACATAGAGGCTCCGTTTTTCACACTTCCTCTCGAGTGTCAAATCGTGGGAGAACTTGCACTTGTCTCCTTTGGTGCATTGGCCTTGCTTGAAGAAGGCACAAAGAACTGACTTTGGGTCCACCCCTGCAGAATTAAGAGGAAAATATAATTACTGAATGTTTCTTCTTGCGCTCATTACCTCAGGGTCTTTCCTGCCACTGTTGCCAGTTAGGTGGATTTAATAGAATAACTACACATTAAGAAAAAATTATTCTCTTTTGTTATTGTAACCCAACACAGGGAAACAATATTGGGTAATTATTTAAATTATGTACAGTACAAGTCAAAAGTTTGGACACCTACTCATTCAAGGGTTTCTTTATTTTTTACTATTTTCTACATTGTAGAATAATAGAAAAGAAATCAAAACTATGAAATAACACATGGAATCATGGGTTAAACAAATCAAATCAGAATATATTTTAGATTCTTCAAAGTAGCCACCCTTTGCCTTCATGACAGCTTTGCACTCTCAGCATTCCCTCAACCAGCTTCACCTGGAATGCTTTTTCAACAGTCTTGAAGGAGTTCCCACATACACTTGTTGGCTTTTTTCCTTCACTCTGCAGTCCAACTCATCCCAAACCATCTCAATTGGGTTGTGGTTGGGTGATCATGGAGGCCAGCTCATCTGATGCAGCACTCCATCAATCTCCTTCTTGGTCAAATAACCCTTAAACAACCTGGAGAGGTGTTGGGTCATTGTCCTGTTGAAAAACAAATGATAGTGGGACTAAGCCCAAACCAGACATGATGGGGTATAGCTGCAGAATGCTGTGGTAGCCATGCTGGTTAAGTGTGCCTTGAATTCTAAATAAATCACCTACAGTGTCACCAGCAAAACACCCCCACACTTCACAGTAGGAACCACACATGTGGAAATCATCCATTTAACTGCTCTGCATTGGTTGAAGACAATGCGGTTGGAACCAAGAATCTCACATTTTTACTCATCAGACCAAAGAACAGATTTCCACTGGTCTAATGTCCATTGCTGTGTTTCTTGGCCAAAGCAAGTCTTTTCTTCTTATTGATGTCCTTTAGTAGTAGTTTCTTTGCAGCCTCCCCTGAACAGTTGATGTTGAGATGTGTCTGTTACTTGAACTCAAGCATTTATTTGGGCTGCAATTTCTGAGGCTGGTAACTTCAATGAACTTATCCTCTGTAGCAGAGGTAACTCCGGTGCTTCCTTTCCTGTGGCGGTCCTCATGAGAGCCAGTTTCATCATAGCGTTTGATGGTTTTTGCGACCGCACTTGAAGAAACTTTCAAAGTTCTTATTTAAGCTGTTCACACCATAATATGGACTTCGTCTTTTAACAAATAGGGCTATCTTCTGTATACCACCCCTACCATGTCACAACATAACTGATTGGCTCATTAAGGAGAAAAGAAATTCAACAAATTAACTTTTACCAAGGCACACCGGTTAATTGAAATGCATTCCAGGTGACTGCCTCATGAAGGTGATTGAGAAAATGCAAAGAGGGTGCATAGCTGTCATCAGGGCAAAGGGTGGCTACTTCGAAGGATCTAAAATCTCAAATATATTCTGATTTGTTTAACACATTTTTAGTTACTACATGATTCCATGTGTTAATTCATAGTTTTGATGTCTTCACTATTATTCTACAACTTACAAACTAGTCAAAATAAATAAAAACCCTTGAATGAGTAGGCGTGTCCAAACTTTTGACTGGTACTGTACAACATAAACATTAACATTTATTACAAACTCATTCATTGAAACATGTAATACAATCTGTAAGAACTTCATTAACATAACAGTAAACATCTAATTTGTTAAAGGTGTTACAAATGCTTTTACATGTTAGTGTTAATCTTGTAATTTGATGCATTGCAATAAACCTTTCTTTCGAGACAACTTAGAGGAAACATTGGAAATTGTGTTAATTGAAACTTGATATAACCCTCCTGAGAAAACAATCCACTAATGGAATGAATAATTTAGAATTTTAACATCCGTCATTGCAAATAAGAACTTAAAAATAAAATATCTTATAGTATCTCCGACACAAAACCGCAATGATGCAACTCTATGCACACTTGATGGCTTTTCTGCCTGGTGCATGAAGATGGTCTGAAATTGCTCAGTTTATATCATAATAACTTTTTGCACCTTTGCCCTGTTCTAATTCTTGACAAACAGTAGTGGGTAGTCCACATAGACCTAATCAGTGATAAAGCCTGACATTAGGAGTTTGTTAAGCATTCAATAGGGTAAGGTTGCAAAATGTCCTTTTATATTAAACAGAGCATTTTTCAGAATATATGTACGAGAGGAAACTTTGTAGCTGAATACAGAAGACATTTCCATCCTCACCTTTAGCGACTTTCTGAGCAGCCACCACTGGCTTGAAAAGCTCGTTCAGCTCATCTAACTCTTTCTTCTTGTCACCCTTTCTGTTCTTGTCCCCTTCAGCAGCAACCTAGGAAAACAGGATCTAGTTAGTCACAAGTCCACAACAGGAACCAGGTTTGCTGGCCTCCTGACCTAATAGCAAGCTATATCTTATAGCTTAAGCTTACCTCAATTAGCCCGACTAACCGGTGCCTGTATATAGCCTAACTACTGTTATTTTTTCACTCTTTTCACTGTTTTTTATTTTTATTTCTTTACTTATCTATTGTTCACCTAATACCTATTTTTTTACTTACATTTTTTACTGTTGGTTAGGGCCTGTAAATAAGCATTTCACTGTAATGTCTACACTTGTTGTATTCGGCGCACGTGACAAACTGATTTGATTAGGTCAGCTTTACACACATTTACATTTTTCAGAAGGTGCCTTGTTTTGCCAGAATGTTGAATGAAGTGTCATTTGGACTTACTCTGCCAATTGTCCACTTTGTTGGTCGTATGCCATTGGACATTTTTGACAAAATATCTAAAAATAGCTTAAATAGGAAAGTATACCAGTTTCATTTAAGGACCAGGATGTTGACAACTGTACCATACAGATTGCAAAATAGTTGGGAAGAGATTTTTGATGTACCAATTCCATGGTACAGGGTGTATGAGTTGATATATAAAACAACGCAATATTCAAGACTTCGTGCTTTTCAGCTAAAATTATTATATAGAATTCTTGCCACCAAAATGTTGAATATTTGGGGCAAGAATTCATCGAAGCGCTGCAGATTTTGTTGTGAGGATACAGAATCAATGGACCATTTATTTTGGTATTGCCCTCAGGTAGGTAGCCGGTTTCTGGTCTCAGGTTCAAGAATGGCTGAAAATGCATAGCATTGATCTAAAATTGACCCTAGAAATAGTACTGTTAGGAGATCTCGAGATCTCAATTACTAATTACTAACTAATACTCAATTACTAACTAATACTCTTAGTAAAAGTATTTATCTTCAACATACAATCTGTAGATTCTATTTGATTAGATAGATTGAAATTGTACGTTAAACATCGCAGCATAGTTGAAAGATACTTATTTTCCACCATAATTTGCAAATAAATTAATTACAATGTGATTTTCTGGATTTTTTTCTCCTCATTTTTGTCTGTCATAGTTGAAGTGTACCTATGATGAAAATTACAGGCCTCTCGTCTTTTTAAGTGGGAGAACTTGCACAATTGGTGGCTGACTAAATACTTTTTTGCCCCACTGTATATGTTATTGTTAGCAACTAGAGTGGGAAGTTCACACTCAGAATTAAGATGCTAGATCCAGGCAAAAATTAGGCTAGATGTGTCAATTCAAAGTAAATTAGCGAGAAAACATATATAGATTGATGTAGCCATAAGAACCTGACTTACGTAAATTTCTTCTCTAGTTGGAACAGAGCTATGCCAGAACGTGGACAGCACGGAATATGGCTAGGAAAATGTACCTCAATCCAGGGATAGATTATGTCACTGTACTCTTAATTTCTCCCAAATGATATTTGTTTAATCGATAAGATTGAAATATTGCCAATTTTTTATTAAACTGCCTTTTTCCATCAGCCTGATAGGCTAGCAAATGCTATAGCAGTCCATTGAATCCCAAGAAAATGCAACGCTTAGCATTGGGGGGTGTAGTAGCTACCTTAAGTGTTGTAAAATCCAGCGGATTGCTTTAACATTAGCTGTCCACATTCTGGCATAACACACTCTTCCGACTAGCTCTCAAAAACTTGAGGGAGCATTTTGCCTTCTCCTTACAGTTGTCAGAGTCACCCACAACTGGCTCGTGTGACCTACAATCCCGGCTGTTTTGAAGTTTAGAAACGTAAATAATCGTTGCTTGCGATACAGCTTTCGAAAACATTTAGCCCTTAGTGAGAAAGAAGCATTCAAATAAAAAATATACAATTACTGAAGCAGTGTTGCACAGATCCATACAGCTATGGGTGGCTCCATCCGACCTAACTACACCCGAGTTACGCTTACACACAAGTGTTTGGAGCACGCTAGATAGCTAATTAGCAGAGGTGGTCACTTCTGTGGTTGTGGTCCAAACACTTAAAAGACCCACCCTATCCCCTCAGCTCATTAAGTGGACACTTCTGATGACATCTCATGAGTATAAACTTACTCATTCATCCCACGATGATTGTGTTTTCAGCCACCAGTAACTTGTGGGTTATTTATATGCCCTAGAGTCAATTATGAGCGCACGTCTACTTAAATTGGGCGGCAGGGTAACCTAGTGGTTAGAGCGTTGGACTAGTAACTGGAAGGTTGCAAGTCCAAACCCCCGAGCTGACAAGGTACAAATCTGTCGTTGGGCCGCCATTGAAAATAAGAATTTGTTCTTAATTGACTTGCCTGGTTAAATAAAGGTAAAATATATTAAAAAATAAATATATAATTATTAATATACACCTACTGTATGATAGCTAGCAAATTAATTAGCTAACTAACGTTAGACTGCCTAGCTAGAACTTCTGCAGGAAAATGTTTTACTTCTACAATTTCCAAAAGATAACCAAACAAAAACATATTTACTTTTTACGAGATGTGTTTGTGCCTTCATGTGCATTCGCAACACAATTTCCAAATGATTTGCATTCGTTTTTACTTACACTTGTATGTTGACTTCTCCATTGATGTTGTTTTTACGTTTCGCAGACTTCTTATCTGATGTATAATTGTCACAAATTGAATTATGGGGAGTTTCAGGCACCGGAGTGAATATAATTGTACACTAGCAAAGCCGACTAAAAACAAGGGCTGAGGGGCTTACGTTGCAAACACGATATGTTCCTTATGTTTCCAAAACAGTACCACAAGCGATGCGTGTTAATGTTTACAACAAGCATCGGGCTCTTAAACCTCCGGGTGACGAGATACTATTGTCAATAGGCGCTAAAGCAATTAAGGTCCATTAACTAGGTACATTCGAACTAGAGAGAAGATGAACAAAGGCCGGGTTATTATGGCTATAGATTGATGTTCTAATGGCAAACATATCTGTAGAAATTACAAGTCAGGCCAGTGGTCATTAGGACAATTAATTGAGAAACAATACGACTGTAGGCCTAGCTGCTCAATCTTACCTTACTACCGGGAACTTGCTTGACTTGTTGAGAGACATTCTTGATAAATTTCTGTTGTTTTCCACCCTTTTTGTTCTTCAAACCAAATGTCTTGTCCTATATAGATAAACAAATTGAATATCAGCAATTTAATAAAGGACTTAACGTTAGTTGGCAGGCTACCTAGAAGAAACCTCAACGACAAAATAATGTTTCTGGCGCTAGCTATCGAAGTAGTTATAGTAGCTGACTAACTAGCTAACTTTACCGATAAATATGTGAGATAACTAGCTAGCCAACCTTTCATCTGTGTTACAACTACTAACTAAGCAGTTAATTCAAGCCGTGGACAGACGATCACACAACTTAGCTACACTTAACATTAATTCGAATAAATACGATTGTAACCATTACTAGTTACTGTCTGCAGCTAACAAGCTACATCATGCAAGCACAAGTTAGCTACCAGTAGCTACCACGTTCTTAAAAAAAGGGATTAGCATAAGAACGCTAACGTTCGTTGGGTTGGTACATAGCAAATAACGGTTGGAGAGTGTTCTTTCAACAATACGTGGTATAACTAGCTAGCTTCTAACGTTATCTGTCTAACTTACTAGCTTCACAAAATAACATTTGAATGTTACTGTAACTTAGCTAGCTAACTAGCTTAGCATTATCCCATGTAATTTGGATCTCGTGCGCAAAAGGGATTTCACCTCAATGATCTTTTCCTTCTTCTTTTCTTGCGTTTTTTTACTACCTGCGGCAGCTTGAACTGGTTTCTTCGGAGGCATAGTGAATGATGTAACTATATTTTTTGAATTATTATATTACGATAGCCACCGCTACATGCAGTACTAACAGGCCACTCCGTGACAACTTGTTACCAAGTTGACGCTGAATGATGTCAGTGGTAATTCTTCTTCTTCCTAGGTGTTTTTTGGGGGCGGTTGACATCCAACACAATGGTGCATTACCGACACCTACTGTGCTGGAGAGTTTTGACCATCGTTTAACGTCCTCGTTCCTCAACTGTTGTCACTCTATAACACAACCACAAAGTTAAAATCGTGGCTACATCGTACAAATTCATGAAATGTACACTAGAGGACGAACAAAAACACGTCTGCACTGCTACGCCAGCTTGGATTGAGGTATCTATCTTAGATTATAGGACGGCCGGGGTGTTAAGCATATCCCAATTTATGTCACCTAGCAGTACAAACTCTTACAATAGATGGGGGGCAATCAATTCACATATGGTGTCCAGGGCACAGCTCGGAGCTGAGGGGGGTCTATAACAAGCGGTAACAGCGAGGGATTTATTTCTGGGGAGATGGATATTTAAAAGTAGAAGCACAAACTGTTTGGGCATAGAACTGGATAGTATGATGAAAGAACTCTGCAGGCTATCTCTACAGTAGATTGCAATTCCGCTGCTTTTAGCAGTTCTGTCTTGACGGAAAATGTAATTGGGTATGGACATTTCCGAATTTTTGGTGGCCTTCCTAAGCCAGGATTCAGACACGGACAGCTAGGACATCAGAGTTGGCGAAGTGTGCTAAAGCAGTGAATAAAGCAAACTTAGGGAGGTGGCTTCTGATGTTAGCATGAACCCAAGGCTTTTACGGTTGCAGAAGTCATCTGAGGCATGTTGAGCAGGACTAGGGGCTCTACAGTAAAATAAAACAATGAGCTCTGCCCTAAACAACAGTATACATATTGACATTAGAGAAAGGCATAAAGTGTTGATTGGGAGAGCTAAGACAACAACGGGTAAACAGCTAGGACAACAACGGGTAAATGGCGATGAATGGGCAGAGAGGGTCAGTTTGCTTACACACAGGGCCGGCCTGAGTTCGAGGCTGTGGCCGACAGATAAACAGAATGAAGTACCGTGTTAATGAACAGTATTTCATTTTTTGTGTGCTATTTCTTACATTATCAGCCCAGGAAATGTTTTTTTGTTATTACATACAGCCGGAAATAACTTTTATATCAGAGCGGTGGTAACTAACCAGCATTACGACCGGGAATACGGCTTTCCCGAATTGGTTCCTTTGTTCGTACCCCGCAGGGCAATTTAACTGATTCCAGAGCCTGATCCAAAACACCTCCGGCTGAGAAGAGGTATTCGGAGTGGACTACTAGTCCGACTCAGGAGGCGCGCACACAATCCACTGCTTCAGAGTATATCACTCGCTAACGTTCAGTCTCTGGATAATAAAGTAGACAAGCTCAGGGCAAGAATCTCCTTCCAGAGAGACATCAGGTCTCTCTTGGAACATACTGTCTTTGTACATACAGCCAGCTGGGTTCTCAGTATATTGCGCAGACAGGAATAAAGCTCTCCGGGAAGAAGAAAGACGGTGATGCTTGTTTCACAATTAACCACTCATGGTGTGATTGTGATAACATACAGAAACTCAAGTCATTTTGTTCACCCGACCTAGAGTACCTCACAATCAAATGCTGACCGTATTACCTCCCAAGAGAAATATCTTCGGTTATAGTCACAGCCATGTATATTCCCCTTCAAGCCGATACCACGACAGCCCTCAAAGAATTTCCACTGGACTTTATGCAAACTGGAAACCACATATCCTGAGGCCACATTTACCCACTACCCACTACCCACTGCATCTCAGTGCTAGAGGGATCACTACAGACACCCCGGTTCGAATCCAGGCTGTATCACAACTGGCCGTGATTGGGAGTCCAATAGGGTGGCGCCCAGTGTCATCCGGGTTTGGCCGGTGTAGGCCGTCATTGTAAATAATATATTTTTCTTAACTGATTTGCCTAGTTAAATAAATGTTAAATAAATAAAATAGAGGCAAAAGAAACACACACCTATTTAGGCGAGGTTCTGGCTAGCGCTTGAAGTACACAAGTACAGCTTGTCTGTCGAAACGTTGGTAATTAAATTATTGCATCTGAGCTCCTAGAGTGTGCGGCTCTCCTTAAAAAATACACAATACACAATACACACATCTAAGTAAAGGAATGAAATTAGAATATATAAGTATATGGTCGAGCAATGTCAGAGCGGCATAGACTAAGATACAGTAGAATAGAATACAGTATATACATATGACATGAGTAATGCAAAATATGTAAACATTATTAAAGTAACTGGTGTTCCATTAATTAAAGTGGCCAGTGATTTTTTTTTTAAACACACACTTCAGTGGAACCCACAGGGCAAGACAGGAAGGAAGACATGGAGAAGGACTAATGAAGAAGAACGGAATCATCTCAAATTAAGTGAAGCAAACGGCCCAGAACAGGGTTCAGCAGTGATGCACTGTTGACACCTTATGCTTAATTTAGGAGCTCAAAGGAATGTCAACTCATATAGGGAGGGATTTCACCACCCCCTGCTGGACCAGAAGTAATGTTGCCAACACTGACCTTACATTTCTTAGGAGTTATAAGGAATAACTCTTCTCATCATTCAAGCCACGTAGGGAGGGATTTAACACCACCTACTGGATGAGAAGTGCTATTCACAATGGCCACAGACTCATCTACGCTCAACCGGTGCAATTTTCACAAGTATATGGTATAAAAAAAAGCTACAACAACAGATCATCAAATAGGCAGTGGTTTCAAAACTCTAAACACATTATCAAGTAGAGTACACCAAATCATAGTTACTTTTTCATCAACAAATACATGCATCACATTGCAATACATGTTCGTATAAAGTCATTGCTTTCCAATGCTCACATTACTTTTGTTATGATATTATTTTTCATTTGTTAATTACTTAATCCGGTGTTAACCTACAGATTTTTTACTGCTTTGTCTAATGCAGGATTGGAACACTACATCATGAAATTGTCTGTTTGTGAAGTATAACATGAGGGTAACTTAAATTGTACTAATTTATAAAAAACCTTTCTCTAACCTAGTGCATTATTTATCTGTAGGCTCCCCTACTGGTATATGTATATTAAAACACTTTCTAGATGCCATTACATTATATAGCCTATATATAACTTTTTCTCAGTGACTAAATATTCCATGAAAGCACCTCAAATAGTTTTGTTGCAGTGAATTAAAAAGTTGAAATGAGACAGATGACCTTATTTGCTGAGCAAGAGTGTACGCATCCAGGGAAAGTGTTGGAAAAAAACATTGCCGACATAAAGTAGTTTCTGTGAGAATTACACGAGGGGGGTTATATAGATTCTGGGGTCTATTGGATGAGGGGTGTACTGAACTGTGCCTATAGCATGTCAAAATTCCCTCAAACGGGAAATAGCCCTTGCCAACTGGCCTGAGGCGCTGTCCATTTCAGCACCACGGAGCTCCGCTAATTCCTGTCTCATGAGTGGAGATGCAGCAGAAGCCAGCTCTCCATTTAATGGTGCTGAATACAGCAATGCGTGCGCAGAGTCTTCCTTTCTACTTCCCGATTTTGCCAATTGTTTGGTTCCACTTTTTTGGTCTGCCATGCGTCTTTGACTATTGTAGATAATCCCTTTGGATTGATGCCTTTTATTTCAACAGGTTATGTCGTTTTGACCGCTGTTTTGTCCTGCGTAGTTTGCATTCGCCAGGTGGTTTATGCCCCAATAACTTTAGTTCTTTGATGTTGGCATTTAACCTGCAGGCTGTATTTAGGGCCTTTAATGTCTTTTAATTTTGTGAAGCTGTCGAGATGTCAAGAAGTTTCGATTTATGAGAAATTCTTCTTTCATGTAGTTGATTTATCAACACTGTAAAAAAAACGTTTAGTAGATTTTGTCAACAAAAAAATAAAATAATAATAATATACTCATGAAACTGTTTTCTATATCTGTGCACTAATATTTTACGTTAATAAAAAAAAATACAAAAACATGAAGACTAAATCCTAATTCAGAAGGCTTCTTAAAATCTAAGCATGTTGTATAAATCACTCCAAAGAGAGAAGAGTGTACTCAATGGGAGTCATTAGGATCTAATATTCTCCATTGTGAAGTTGTCATATGCTGAGGCAGTAAAGAAAGTAGAGGAAGATGGGGCAAGGGGGAGGGATCCTGAGAGGAGTAGTGTGATACATTGGAAGTCAAGGATCCAGTTACAGAGGGAGGTGTTTACTCCCAGGGACCTTAGCTTAGAGATGAGCTTTGAGGGAACTATGGTGTTGAATGCTGAGCTGTAGTCAATGAATAGCTTTCTCTCATAGGTGTTCCTTTTGTCCAGGTGGGAAAGGGCAGTGTGGAGTGCAATAGAGATTGCATCATCTGTGGATCTGTTGGTGCGGTATGCAAATTGGAGTGGGTCTAGGGTTTCTGGGATAATGGCATGATGTGAGCCATAACCAGACTTTCAAAGCATTTCATGGCTGCAGACGTGAGTGCTACGGGTCGGTCGTAATTTAGGCAGGTTACCTTAGTGTTCTTGGGCACAAGGACTATGGTGGTCTGCTTGAAACATGTTGGTATTACAGACTCAGACAGGGAGAGGTTGAAAATGTCAGTGAATACACTTGCCAGTTGGTCAGTTCATGCTCGGAGTACACGTCCCGGTAATCTGTCTGGCCCAGTGTCCTTGTGATTGTTGACCTGTTTAAAGTTCTTACTCACATCGGCTGCAGAGAGAGTGATCACACAGCCGTCCGGAACAGCTGATGCACTCTTGCATGTTTCAGTGTTACTTGCCTCTTGCATGTTTCAGTGTTACTTGCCTCGAAGCGAGCACAGAAGTTATTTAGCTCGTTTGGTAGGCTCGTGTCACTGGGAAGCTCTCGGCTGTGCTTCCCTTTGTAGTCTGTAATAGTTTGCAAGCCCTGCCACATCCAACGAGTGTCGGAGCTGGTGTAGTACGATTCGATCTTAATCCAGTATTGATGCTTTGCCTGTTTGATGGATTGTCAGAGGGCACAGTGGGATTTCTTATAAGTTTACAGGTTAGATTCCCAATCCTTGAAAGCGGCAGCTCTACCCTTTAGCTCAGTGCAAATGTTGCCTGTAATCCATGGCTTCTGGTTGGGGTACGTACGTACAGTCACCGTGGGTCCCAAGTTCTCTGTGCACTTATTGAAAAAGGTAGTGACTGATGTGGTATACCAATGCCATCGGAAGAATCCCGGAATATATATTCCAGCCTGTGCTCGCAAAACAGTACTGTAGGTTAGCATTTTGGATCATCTGACCACCTTTTGAATTAGAAACATTTTTCAGCACTTTTTTGTAAACATGGCCAAAAATGTTTTTTTTTTAAGGACTATCGGCCATGTTCAGGAAAAAGGGCTGAAAAATATGTTTGCAAATTTGTGACACGTTTCTGGGTAACGAACTTGAAACTTATTTTTCACCACTTTTTCGAAGAACTAGCGGCGTGTGACAGAGGGCCTAAAAAAATATTTTCGACCATGCCAATGAAAAAGTGCTGAAAAATATGTTTCAAATTTGTGACCCAGAAACGGTGTCTCCTGTCAAGCCGAACTAGCGGAATTCCGGATGGGACCTAAAAAGAGATTTTAAACCACTTTCATGAAAAAATGCAGAAAATTTGTGTTTCAAATTTGTGACCCAGAAACGGTGTCTCCCGTCATGCCGAACTAGCGACTTGCCAAACAGAGCCTAAAAAAGACTAGCGGACTAGCGGCATGCCGGATGGTACCAAAAAAATGTGGTTATTGTTTGATAGGAACACTGTGAACACTGTGGACAATTTTCAGCAAGTTTCAACCATGAAATACAGAAATAAACACATTTCCACAAACAAGATCTAAATCATGTTTGATGCACTCTGGATGTAATTTTTTGTTGTTGTACTGTTTAAACTAGATGATATGAACACTGTGGACAATATTCAGCAAGTTGCAACCATGAAATACAGAAATAAACACTTTTCCATAAACAAGGTCAAAATCATGTTTGATGCACTCTCTAAGTAAAAATCTGTGCAGTGCTGTTTAAACCAGATGATAGGAACACAGTGGACAATTTTCAGAAAGTTTCAACCATGAAATAATGAAATAACCACTTTTCCATAAACAAGGTCTAAATCATGATTGATGCACTCTGTAGGTTAAAAACAATTCAGTACTGTTTAAACTAGATGATATGAACACTGTGCACAATTTTCAGCTGCAAAATTGAAATACAGAAATAACCACTTTTCAATAATCAAGGTCTAAATCATGTTTGATGTACTCTGAATGTATTTTTTTTTTGCTGTACTGTTTATTCAGGATGACATGAACACTGTGGACAATTTTCTATCAAATGTCAACAATGAAAGACAGAGATAAAAACATTTTCCCAAAACAAAGTCTAAATCATGTTTGATGCACTGTGGATGTATTCTTTTTGCTGTACTGTTTATTCAGGATGATATGAACACTGTGGACAATTTTCAGCAAGTTGCAACATTGAAATACAGAGATAAAAACACTTTTCCAAAAACAAGGTCTAAATCATGTTTGATGCACTCTGAATGTATTTTCTTTTAATGTACTGTTAATTCAGGATGAAATGAACACTGTGGACAATTTTCAGCAAGTTGCAACATTGAAATACAGAGATAAACACTTTTCCAAAAACAAGGTCTAAATCATATGTGTGATGCACTCTGGATTTTGTTTTTGCTGTACAGGTTATTCAGGATGATATGAACACTGTGGACAATTTTCAGCAAATTTTAACATTATTTCATTTATGAACATTTGAACATCTTGGCCATGTTCTGTTATAATCTCCACCCGGCACAGCCAGAAGAGGACTTTTCCACCCCTAAATCATGTTTGATGCCTGGTTCCTTTCTTTGGTTTTTTTCTAGGTTTTGGCCTTTCTAGGGAGTTTTTCAACTAGCCACCGTGCTTCTATGCACCTGCATTGCTTGCTGTTTGGGGTTTTGGAGGCTGGGTTTCTGTACAGCACTTTTCCAGAAACAAGGTCTAAATCATTTGTTTGATGATTCTGAAGTAATTTTGTTTTGCTGTACTGTTTATTCAGGATGATATGAACATTGTGGACACTTTTCTATTTTCAACATTGAAATAGAGAAAAAACACTTTTCCAAAAACAAGGTCTAAATCATGTTTGATGCACTCTGGATGTATTTTTTTTGCTGTACTGTTTATTCAGGATGATATGAACACTGTGGACACTTTTCTGCAAATTTCAACATTGAAATAGAGAAATAAACACTTTTCCAAAAACAAGGTCTAAATCATGTTTGATGCACTCTGGATGTATTTTGTTTTGCTGTACTGTTTATTCAGGATGAAATGAAGACTGTGGACAATTTATTTATCAAATTTCAACAATGAAATACAGAAATAAACACTTTTCAAAAACAAGGTCTAAATCATGTTTGATGCACTCTGGATGTATTTTTTTTGCTGTACTGTTTATTCAGGATGATATGAACACTGTGGACACTTTTCCACAAATTTCAACATTGAAATAGAGAAATAAACACTTTTCCAAAAACAAGGTCTAAATCATGTTTGATGCACTCTGGATGTATTTTGTTTTGCTGTACTGTTTATTCAGGATGAAATGAACACTGTGGACAATTTTCATCAAATTTCAACATTGAAATACAGAAAAAACACTTTTCCAAAACAAGGTCTAAATCATGTTTGATGCACTCTGGATGTATTTTGTTTTGCTGTACTGTTTATTCAGGATGATATGAACACTGTGGACAATTTTCAGCAAGTTGCAACATTGAAATACAGAGATAAAAACACTTTTCCAAAAACAAGGTCTAAATCATGTTTGATGCACTCTGAATGTATTTTTTTTTTTCCTGTACTGTTTATTCAGGATGTATTTGTGGACAATTTTCAGCAAATGTACAATGAAATACAGAAATAAACACTTTATCTAAATCATGTTTGATGCACTCTGGATGTATTTTTTTTTGCTGTACTGTTTAAGGATGATATGAACACTGTGGACAATTTTCATCAAATTGCAACATTGAAATACAGAAATAAAACACTTTTTCAAAAACAAGGTCTAAATCATGTTTGATGCACTCTGGATGTATTCTTTTTGCTGTACTGTTTATTCAGGATGATATGAACACTGTGGACACTTTTCAGCAAGTTGCAACATTGAAATACAGAGATAAAAACACTTTTCCAAAAACAAGGTCTAAATCATGTTTGATGCACTCTGGATGTATTTTTTTTCCGCTGTACTGTTTATTCAGGATGATATGAACACGGTGGACAATTGTCAGCAAATGTCAACAATGAAATACAGAGATAAAAACACTTTCCCAAAACAAAGTCTAAATCATGTTTGATGCGCTCTGGATGTAATTTTTTTTGCTGTACTGTTTATTCAGGATGATATGAACTCTGTGGACAATTTTCAGCAAGTTGCAACATTGAATTACAGAGATAAACACTTTTTCAAAAACAAGGTCTAAATCATGTTTGATGCACTCTGGATGTATTTTGTTTTGCTGTACTGTTTATTCAGGATGATATGAACACTGTGGACAATTTTCATCAAATTCAACATTGAAATACAGAGATAAAAACACTTTTCCAAAACAAAGTCTAAATCATGTTTGATGCACTCTGGATGTATTTTTTTTGCTGTACTGTTTATTCAGGATGATATGAACACTGTGGACAATTTTCAGCAAATTGCAACATTGAAATACAGAGATAAAAACACTTTTTCAAAAACAAGGTCTAAATCATGTTTGATGCACTCTGGATGTATTTTGTTTTTGCTGTACTGTTTATTCAGGATGATATGAACACTGTGGACAATTTTCAGCAAGTTGCAACATTGAAATACAGAAATAAACACTTTTCCAAAAACAAGGTCTAAATCATGTTTTTTTTGCACTGTTTATTCAGGATGTATTTTTCAGCAAGTTTTGAAATACAGCTTTTTTGCCAAAAACAAGGTCTAAATCATGTTTGATGCACTTATTCAGGATGATATGAACACTGTGGACAATTTTCTGCAAATTCCAACATTGAAATACAGAAATAAACACTTTTCCCAAAACAAAGTCTAAATCATGTTTGATGCACTCTGGATGTATTTTTTTCCGCTGTACTGTTTATTCAGGATGATATGAACACTGTGGACAATTGTCAGCACGTTGCAACATTGAAATACAGAGATAAAAACACTTTTCCAAAAACAAGGTCTAAATCATGTTTGATGCACTCTGGATGTATTTTTTTTTGCTGTACTGTTTATTCAGGATGATATGAACACTGTGGACAATTTTCAGCAAATGCAACATTGAAATACAGAGATAAAAACATTTTTGCAAACAAGCAAATCATGTTTGAACTCTGGATGTACAGTTTATTCAGATAAACACTTTTTTCAAAAAACAAGAAATACAGAAATCTTTTTCCAAATCAAATGTTTGATGCACTCTGGATGTATTTTTTTGCTGTACTGTTTATTCAGGATGATATGAACACTGTGGACAATTTTCAGCAAGTTGCAACATTGAAATACAGAGATAAAAACACTTTTCCAAAACAAGGTCTAAATCATGTTTGATGCACTCTGGATGTATTTTTTTTGCTGTACTGTTTATTCAGGATGATATGAACACTGTGGACACTTTTCAGCAAGTTGCAACATTGAAATACAGAGATAAAAACACTTTTCCAAAAACAAGGTCTAAATCATGTTTGATGCACTCTGGATGTATTTTCTTTTGCTGTACTGTTTATTCAGGATCATATGAACACTGTGGACAATTTTCAATCAAATGTCAACAATGAAAGACAGAGATAAAAACATTTTCCCAAAACAAAGTCTAAATCATGTTTGATGCACTCTGGATGTATTTTTTTCCGCTGTACTGTTTATTCAGGATGATATGAACACTGTGGACAATTTTCAGCAAGTTGCAACATTGAAATACAGAGATAAAAACACTTTTCCAAAAACAAGGTCTAAATCATGTTTGATGCACTCTGGATGTATTTTTTTTCCGCTGTACTGTTTATTCAGGATGATATGAACACGGTGGACAATTGTCAGCAAATGTCAACATTGAAATACAGAAATAAACACTTTTTCAATAACAAGGTCTAAATCATGTTTGATGCACTGTGGATGTATTCTTTTTGCTGTACTGTTTATTCAGGATGATAAGAACACTGTGGACAATTTTCATCAAATTCAACAATGAAAGACAGAGATAAAAACTTTTTCCAAAAAAACAAAGTCTAAATCATGTTTGATGCACTCTGGATGTATTTTTTTTGCTGTACTGTTTATTCAGGATGATATGAACACTGTGGACAATTTTCAGCAAGTTGCAACATTGAAATACAGAGATAAAAACACTTTTCCAAAAACAAGGTCTAAATCATGTTTGATGCACTCTGGATGTATTTTTTTTGCTGTACTGTTTATTCAGGATGATATGAACACTGTGGACAATTTTCAATCAAATGTCAACAATGAAAGACAGAGATAAAAACATTTTCCCAAAACAAAGTCTAAATCATGTTTGATGCACTCTGATGTATTTTTTTGCTGTACTGTTTATTCAGGATGATATGAACACTGTGGACAATTTTCAGCAAGTTGCAACATTGAAATACAGAGATAAACACTTTTCCAAAAACAAGGTCTAAATCATGTTTGATGCACTCTGGATGTATTTTGTTTTGCTGTACTGTTTATTCAGGATGATATGAACACTGTGGACACTTTTCAGCAAGTTGCAACAATGAAAGACAGAGATAACAATATTTTCCCAAAACAAAGTCTAAATCATGTTTGATGCACTCTGGATGTATTTTTTTTCCGCTGTACTGTTTATTCAGGATGATATGAACACGGTGGACAATTGTCAGCAAATGTCAACATTGAAATACAGAAATAAACACTTTTCCGAAAACAAGGTCTAAATCATGTTTGATGCACTCTGGATGTATTATTTTTGCTGTACTGTTTATTCAGGATGATATGAACACTGTGGACAATTTTCTATCAAATGTCAACAATGAAAGACAGAGAAAAAACATTTTCCCAAAACAAGGTCTAAATCATGTTTGATGCACTCTGGATGTATTATTTTTGCTGTACTGTTTATTCAGGATGATATGAACACTGTGGACAATTTTCAGCAAGTTGCAACATTGAAATACAGAGATAAACACTTTTCCAAAAACAAGGTCTAAATCATGTTTGATGCACTCTGGATGTATTTTTTTTGCTGTACTGTTTATTCAGGATGATATGAACACTGTGGACAATTTTCTATCAAATATCAACAATGAAAGACAGAGATAAAAACATTTTCCAAAAACAAAGTCTAAATCATGTTTGATGCACTCTGGATGTAATTTTTTTGCTGTACTGTTTATTCAGGATGATATGAACACTGTGGACAATTTTCAGCAAATTTCAACATTGAAATACAGAAATAAACACTTTTTCAAAAACAAGGTCTAAATCATGTTTGATGCACTGTGGATGTTTTTTTTGCTGTACTGTTTATTCAGGATGATATGAACACTGTGGACAATTTTCAGCAAATGTCAACAATGAAAGACAGAAATAAACACTTTTCCCAAAAACAAGGTCTAAATCATGTTTGATGCACTCTGAAATGTTTATTCAGGATGATATGAACACTGTGGACAATTTTCATAAATTCAACAATGAAATACAGAAATAAACACTTTTCCGAAAACAAGGTCTAAATCATGTTTGATGCACTCTGGATGTATTTTTTTGCTGTACTGTTTATTCAGGATGATATGAACACTGTGGACAATTTTCAGCAAGTTGCAACATTGAAATACAGAGATAAAAACACTTTTTCCAAAAACAAGGTCTAAATCATGTTTGATGCACTCTGGATGTATTTTTTTTGCTGTACTGTTTATTCAGGATGATATGAACACTGTGGACAATTTTCAGCAAGTTGCAACATTGAAATACAGAGATAAAAACACTTTTCCAAAAACAAGGTCTAAATCATGTTTGATGCACTCTGGATGTATTTTCTTTTGCTGTACTGTTTATTCAGGATGATATGAACACTGTGGACAATTTTCTATCAAATGTCAACAATGAAAGACAGAGATAAAAACATTTTCCCAAAACAAAGTCTAAATCATGTTTGATGCACTCTGGATGTATTTTTTTGCTGTACTGTTTATTCAGGATGATATGAACACTGTGGACAATTTTCAGCAAGTTGCAACATTGAAATACAGAGATAAACACTTTTCCAAAAACAAGGTCTAAATCATGTTTGATGCACTCTGGATGTATTTTGTTTTGCTGTACTGTTTATTCAGGATGATATGAACACTGTGGACACTTTTCAGCAAGTTGCAACAATGAAAGACATAAATAAATACTTTTTCAAAAACAAGGTCTAAATCATGTTTGATGCACTCTGGATGTATTTTTTTTGCTGTACTGTTTATTCAGGATGATATGAACACTGTGGACAATTTTCAGCAAGTTGCAACATTGAAATACAGAGATAAACACTTTTCCAAAAACAAGGTCTAAATCATGTTTGATGCACTCTGGATGTATTTTTTTTTGCTGTACTGTTTATTCAGGATGATATGAACACTGTGGACAATTTTCCATCAAATATCAACAATGAAAGACAGAGATAAAAACATTTTCCCAAAACAAAGTCTAAATCATGTTTGATGCACTCTGGATGTATTTTTTTTTGCTGTACTGTTTATTCAGGATGATATGAACACTGTGGACAATTTTCAGCAAGTTGCAACATTGAAATACAGAGATAAAAACACTTTTCCAAAAACAAGGTCTAAATCATGTTTGATGCACTCTGGATGTATTTTTTTTGCTGTACTGTTTATTCAGGATGATATGAACACTGTGGACAATTTTCTATCAAATGTCAACAATGAAAGACAGAAATAAACACTTTTTCAAAAACAAGGTCTAAATCATGTTTGATGCACTCTGGATGTTTTTATTTTTGCTGTACTGTTTATTCAGGATGATATGAACACTGTGGACAATTGTCAGCAAATGTCAACATTGAAATACAGAAATAAACACTTTTTCAATAACAAGGTCTAAATCATGTTTGATGCACTCTGGATGTATTCTTTTTGCTGTACTGTTTATTCAGGATGATAAGAACACTGTGGACACTTTTCAGCAAGTTGCAACATTGAAATACAGAGATAAAAACACTTTTCCAAAAACAAGGTCTAAATCATGTTTGATGCACTCTGGATGTATTTTTTTTTGCTGTACTGTTTATTCAGGATGATATGAACACGGTGGACAATTTTCAGCAAATTCCAACATTGAAATACAGAAATAAACACTTTTCCAAAAACAAGGTCTAAATCATGTTTGATGCACTCTGGATGTATTTTATTTTGCTGTACTGTTTATTCAGGATGATATGAACACTGTGGACAATTTTCAATCAAATGTCAACAATGAAAGACAGAGATAAAAACATTTTCCCAAAACGAAGTCTAAATCATGTTTGATGCACTCTGGATGTATTTTATTTTTGCTGTACTGTTTATTCAGGATGATATGAACACTGTGGACAATTTTCAGCAAGTTGCAACATTGAAATACAGAGATAAACACTTTTCCAAAAACAAGGTCTAAATCATGTTTGATGCACTCTGGATGTATATTTTTTTGCTGTACTGTTTATTCAGGATGATATGAACACTGTGGACAATTTTCTATCAAATATCAACAATGAAAGACAGAGATAAAAACATTTTCCCAAAACAAAGTCTAAATCATGTTTGATGCACTCTGGATGTATTTTTTTTCGCTGTACTGTTTATTCAGGATGATATGAACACTGTGGACAATTTTCAGCAAGTTGCAACATTGAAATACAGAGATAAAAACACTTTTCCAAAAACAAGGTCTAAATCATGTTTGATGCACTCTGGATGTAATTATTTTTGCTGTACTGTTTATTCAGGATGATATGAACACTGTGGACAATTTTCAGCAAGTTGCAACATTGAATTACAGAGATAAAAACACTTTTTCCAAAAACAAGGTCTAAATCATGTTTGATGCACTCTGGATGTATTTTGTTTTTGCTGTACTGTTTATTCAGGATGATATGAACACGGTGGACAATTTTCAGCAAATGTCAACATTGAAATACAGAAATAAACACTTTTCCGAAAACAAGGTCTAAATCATGTTTGATGCACTCTGGATGTATTTTATTTTGCTGTACTGTTTATTCAGGATGATATGAACACTGTGGACAATTTTCAATCAAATGTCAACAATGAAAGACAGAGATAAAAACATTTTCCCAAAACGAAGTCTAAATCATGTTTGATGCACTCTGGATGTATTTTTTTTGCTGTACTGTTTATTCAGGATGATATGAACACTGTGGACAATTTTCAGCAAGTTGCAACATTGAAATACAGAGATAAAAACACTTTTCCAAAAACAAGGTCTAAATCATGTTTGATGCACTCTGGATGTACTGTACTGTTTATTCAGGATGATGTACAATTTTTTTTTTTCAAAAACAAGGTCTAAATCATGTTTGATGCACTCTGGATGTAATTTTTTTGCTGTACTGTTTATTCAGGATGATATGAACACTGTGGACAATTTTCAGCAAATTTCAACATTGAAATACAGAAATAAACACTTTTTCAAAAACAAGGTCTAAATCATGTTTGATGCACTGTGGATGTATTTTTTTGCTGTACTGTTTATTCAGGATGATATGAACACTGTGGACACTTTTCAGCAGGTTGCAACATTGAAATACAGAGATAAGCCCTTTCCCAAAAACAAGTCTAAATCATGTTTGATGCACTCTGGATGTTTTTATTTTTGCTGTACTGTTTATTCAGGATGATATGAACACCGTGGACAATTTTCAGCAAGTTGCAACATTGAAATACAGAGATAAAAACACTTTTCCAAAAACAAGGTCTAAATCATGTTTGATGCACTCTGGATGTATTTTTTTTCCGCTGTACTGTTTATTCAGGATGATATGAACACGGTGGACAATTTTCTATCAAATGTCAACAATGAAAGACAGAAATAAAAACTTTTCCCAAAACAAGGTCTAAATCATGTTTGATGCACTCTGGATGTATTTTTTTTGCTGTACTGTTTATTCAGGATGATATGAACACTGTGGACAATTTTCTATCAAATGTCAACAATGAAAGACAGAATAAACACTTTTCCCAAAACAAGGTCTAAATCATGTTTGATGCACTCTGGATGTATTTTTTTTGCTGTACTGTTTATTCAGGATGATATGAACACTGTGGACAATTTTCAGCAAGTTGCAACATTGAAATACAGAGATAAAAACACTTTTCCAAAAACAAGGTCTAAATCATGTTTGATGCACTCTGGATGTATTTTTTTTGCTGTACTGTTTATTCAGGATGATATGAACACTGTGGACAATTTTCAGCAAGTTGCAACATTGAAATACAGAGATAAAAACACTTTTCCAAAAACAAGGTCTAAATCATGTTTGATGCACTCTGGATGTATTTTTTTTGCTGTACTGTTTATTCAGGATGATATGAACACTGTGGACAATTTTCTATCAAATGTCAACAATGAAATACAGAAATAAACACTTTTCAAAAACAAGGTCTAAATCATGTTTGATGCACTCTGGATGTATTTTTTTTGCTGTACTGTTTATTCAGGATGATATGAACACTGTGGACAATTTTCTATCAAATGTCAACAATGAAAGACAGAGATAAACACTTTTTCCCAAAAAAAGTCTAAATCATGTTTGATGCACTCTGGATGTATTTTCTTTTGCTGTAATGTTTATTCAGGATGATATGAACACTGTGGACAATTTTTCAGCAAGTTGCAACATTGAAATACAGAGATAAAAACACTTTTCCAAAAACAAGGTCTAAATCATGTTTGATGCACTCTGGATGTATTTTTTTTTGCTGTACTGTTTATTCAGGATGATATGAACACTGTGGACAATTTTCAGCAAGTTGCAACATTGAAATACAGAGATAAAAACACTTTTCCAAAAACAAGGTCTAAATCATGTTTGATGCACTCTGGATGTATTTTCTTTTGCTGTACTGTTTATTCAGGATGATATGAACACTGTGGACAATTTTCTATCAAATGTCAACAATGAAAGACAGAGATAAAAACATTTTCCCAAAACAAAGTCTAAATCATGTTTGATGCACTCTGGATGTATTTTCTTTGCTGTAATGTTTATTCAGGATGATATGAACACTGTGGACACTTTTCAGCAAGTTGCAACATTGAAATACAGAGATAAAAACACTTTTCCAAAAACAAGGTCTAAATCATGTTTGATGCACTCTGGATGTATTTTTTTTGCTGTACTGTTTATTCAGGATGATATGAACACTGTGGACAATTTTCTATTAAATATCAACATTGAAATACAGAGATAAAAACACTTTTCCAAAAACAAAGTCTAAATCATGTTTGATGCACTCTGGATGTAATTTTTTTGCTGTACTGTTTATTCAGGATGATATGAACACTGTGGACAATTTTCAGCAAGTTGCAACATTGAAATACAGAGATAAAAACACTTTTCCAAAAACAAGGTCTAAATCATGTTTGATGCACTCTGAATGTATTTTTTTGCTGTACTGTTTATTCAGGCTGATATGAACACTGTGGACAATTTTCAGCAAGTTGCAACATTGAAATACAGAGATAAAAACACTTTTCCAAAAACAAGGTCTAAATCATGTTTGATGCACTCTGGATGTATTTTCTTTTGCTGTACTGTTTATTCAGGATGATATGAACACTGTGGACAATTTTCATCAAATGTCAACAATGAAAGACAGAGATAAAAACATTTTCCAAAACAAGGTCTAAATCATGTTTGATGCACTCTGGATGTATTTTTTTTGCTGTACTGTTTATTCAGGATGATATGAACACTGTGGACAATTTTCAGCAAATGTCAACATTGAAATACAGAGATAAAAACATTTTCCCAAAACAAGGTCTAAATCATGTTTGATGCACTCTGGATGTATTTTTTTGCTGTACTGTTTATTCAGGATGATATGAACACTGTGGACAATTTTCAGCAAGTTGCAACATTGAAATACAGAGATAAAAACACTTTTCCAAAAACAAGGTCTAAATCATGTTTGATGCACTCTGAATGTATTTTTTTTTGCTGTACTGTTTATTCAGGCTGATATGAACACTGTGGACAATTTTCTATCAAATGTCAACAATGAAAGACAGAAATAAACACTTAAAAAAAAGGTCTAAATCATGTTTGATGCACTCTGGATGTATTTTTTTTTGCTGTACTGTTTATTCAGGCTGATATGAACACTGTGGACAATTTTCTATCAAATGTCAACAATGAAAGACAGAAATAAACACTTTTTCCAAAAAAAAGGTCTAAATCATGTTTGATGCACTCTGGATGTATTTTCTTTGCTGTAATGTTTATTCAGGATGATATGAACACTGTGGACACTTTTCAGCAAGTTGCAACATTGAAATACAGAGATAAAAACACTTTTCCAAAAACAAGGTCTAAATCATGTTTGATGCACTCTGGATGTATTTATTTTTGCTGTACTGTTTATTCAGGATGATATGAACACTGTGGACAATTTTCAGCAAGTTGCAACATTGAAATACAGAGATAAAAACACTTTTCCAAAAACAAGGTCTAAATCATGTTTGATGCACTCTGGATGTATTTTTTTTGCTGTACTGTTTATTCAGGATGATATGAACACTGTGGACAATTTTCTATCAAATGTCAACAATGAAAGACAGAGATAAAAACATTTTCCCAAAACAAAGTCTAAATCATGTTTGATGCACTCTGGATGTATTTTCTTTGCTGTAATGTTTATTCAGGATGATATGAACACTGTGGACAATTTTCAGCAAGTTGCAACATTGAAATACAGAGATAAAAACACTTTTCCAAAAACAAGGTCTAAATCATGTTTGATGCACTCTGGATGTATTTTCTTTTGCTGTACTGTTTATTCAGGATGATATGAACACTGTGGACAATTTTCTATCAAATGTCAACAATGAAAGACAGAGATAAAAACATTTTCCCAAAACAAAGTCTAAATCATGTTTGATGCACTCTGGATGTATTTTTTTTGCTGTACTGTTTATTCAGGATGATATGAACACTGTGGACAATTTTCTATTTCAACAATGAAATACAGAATAAAAACACTTTTTCCAAAACAAGTCTAAATCATGTTTGATTCATGTATTTTCTTTGATTTATTCAGATGATATGAACACTGTGGACAATTTTCAGCAAGTTGCAACATTGAAATACAGAGATAAAAACACTTTTCCAAAAACAAGGTCTAAATCATGTTTGATGCACTCTGAATGTATTTTTTTTGCTGTACTGTTTATTCAGGATGATATGAACACTGTGGACAATTTTCTATCAAATGTCAACAATGAAAGACAGAAATAAACACTTTTTCCCAAAACAAAGTCTAAATCATGTTTGATGCACTCTGGATGTATTTTCTTTGCTGTAATGTTTATTCAGGATGATATGAACACTGTGGACAATTTTCAGCAAGTTGCAACATTGAAATACAGAGATTAAAAACACTTTTCCAAAAACAAGGTCTAAATCATGTTTGATGCACTCTGGATGTTTTTATTTTTGCTGTACTGTTTGTTCAGGATGATATGAACACTGTGGACAATTTTCAGCAAGTTGCAACATTGAAATACAGAGATAAAAACACTTTTCCAAAAACAAGGTCTAAATCATGTTTGATGCACTCTGACTGTATTTTTTTTGCTGTACTGTTTATTCAGGATGATATGAACACTGTGGACAATTTTCTATCAAATGTCAACAATGAAAGACAGAAATAAACACTTTTTCAAAAACAAGGTCTAAATCATGTTTGATGCACTCTGGATGTATTTTTTTGCTGTACTGTTTATTCAGGATGATATGAACACTGTGGACAATTTTCAGCAAGTTGCAACATTGAAATACAGAGATAAAAACACTTTTCCAAAAACAAGTCTTCATTTTGATGCAGGATGTATTTTCTTTTGCTGTACTGTTTATTCAGGATGATATGAACACTGTGGACAATTTTCTATCAAATGTCAACAATGAAATACAGAGATAAAAACACTTTTCCAAAAACAAGGTCTAAATCATGTTTGATGCACTCTGGATGTATTTTTTTTGCTGTACTGTTTATTCAGGATGATATGAACACTGTGGACAATTTTCTATCAAATGTCAACAATGAAAGACAGAGATAAAAACATTTTCCCAAAACAAAGTCTAAATCATGTTTGATGCACTCTGGATGTATTTTTTTGCTGTACTGTTTATTCAGGATGATATGAACACTGTGGACAATTTTCAGCAAGTTGCAACATTGAAATACAGAGATAAAAACACTTTTCCAAAAACAAGGTCTAAATCATGTTTGATGCACTCTGGATGTATTTTTTTTTTGCTGTACTGTTTATTCAGGATGATATGAACACTGTGGACAATTTTCAGCAAGTTGCAACATTGAAATACAGAGATAAAAACACTTTTTCCAAAAACAAGTCTAAATCATGTTTGATGCACTCTGATGTTTTTTTTTGCTGTACTGTTTATTCAGGTGATATGAACACTGTGGACAATTTTCTATCAAATGTCAACAATGAAAGACAGAAATAAACACTTAAAAAAAAGGTCTAAATCATGTTTGATGCACTCTGGATGTATTTTTTTTTGCTGTACTGTTTATTCAGGCTGATATGAACACTGTGGACAATTTTCTATCAAATGTCAACAATGAAAGACAGAAATAAACACTTTTTCCAAAAAAAAGGTCTAAATCATGTTTGATGCACTCTGGATGTATTTTCTTTGCTGTAATGTTTATTCAGGATGATATGAACACTGTGGACACTTTTCAGCAAGTTGCAACATTGAAATACAGAGATAAAAACACTTTTCCAAAAACAAGGTCTAAATCATGTTTGATGCACTCTGAATGTATTTTTTTTTTGCTGTACTGTTTATTCAGGATGATATGAACACTGTGGACACTTTTCAGCAAGTTGCAACATTGAAATACAGAGATAAAAACACTTTTCCAAAAACAAGGTCTAAATCATGTTTGATGCACTCTGGATGTATTTTTTTTTGCTGTACTGTTTATTCAGGATGATATGAACACTGTGGACAATTTTCTATCAAATGTCAACAATGAAAGACAGAGATAAAAACATTTTCCCAAAACAAAGTCTAAATCATGTTTGATGCACTCTGGATGTATTTTTTTTGCTGTACTGTTTATTCAGGATGATATGAACACTGTGGACAATTTTCAGCAAGTTGCAACATTGAAATACAGAGATAAAAACACTTTTCCAAAAACAAGGTCTAAATCATGTTTGATGCACTCTGGATGTATTTTTTTTTGCTGTACTGTTTATTCAGGATGATATGAACACTGTGGACAATTTTCTATCAAATGTCAACAATGAAAGACAGAGATAAAAACACTTTTCCAAAAACAAGGTCTAAATCATGTTTGATGCACTCTGGATGTAATTTTTTTGCTGTACTGTTTATTCAGGATGATATGAACACTGTGGACAATTTTCAGCAAATTTCAACATTGAAATACAGAAATAAACACTTTTTCAAAAACAAGGTCTAAATCATGTTTGATGCACTGTGGATGTTTTTTTTGCTGTACTGTTTATTCAGGATGATATGAACACTGTGGACACTTTTCAGCAGGTTGCAACATTGAAATACAGAGATAAGCCCTTTCCCAAAAACAAGTCTAAATCATGTTTGATGCACTCTGGATGTATTTTTTTTGCTGTACTTTTATTCAGGCTGATATAACACTGTTTTTCTATTCAGAAAGATGATAAAAACATTTTCCAACACTGTTTGATGCACATGTATTTTCTTTGCTGTAATGTTTATTCAGGATGATATGAACACTGTGAAATTTTCACAAGAACATTGAAATACAAAAAAAACACTTTTCCAAAAACAAGGTCTAAATCATGTTTGATGCACTCTGGATGTATTTTTTTTGCTGTACTGTTTATTCAGGATGATATGAACACTGTGGACAATTTTCATCAAATGTCAACAATGAAAGACAGAAAAAAACACTTTTCCAAAAACAAGGTCTAAATCATGTTTGATGCACTCTGGATGTATTTTTTTTGCTGTACTGTTTATTCAGGATGATATGAACACTGTGGACACTTTTCAGCAAGTTGCAACATTGAAATACAGAGATAAAAACACTTTTCCAAAAACAAGGTCTAAATCATGTTTGATGCACTCTGGATGTATTTTGTTTTGCTGTACTGTTTATTCAGGATGATATGAACACTGTGGACACTTTTCAGCAAGTTGCAACAATGAAAGACAGAAATAAACACTTTTTCAAAAACAAGGTCTAAATCTTGTTTGATGCATTCTGGATGTATTTTGTTTTTGCTGTACAGGTTATTCATGATGATATGAACACGGTGGACAATTTTCAGCAAATTCCAACATTGAAATACAGAAATAAACACTTTTCCGAAAACAAGGTCTAAATCATGTTTGATGCACTCTGGATGTATTTATTTTTGCTGTACTGTTTATTCAGGATGATATGAACACTGTGGACAATTTTCTATCAAATGTCAACAATGAAAGACAGAAATAAACACTTTTTCAAAAACAAGGTCTAAATCATGTTTGATGCACTCTGGATGTATTTTTTTTTGCTGTACTGTTTATTCAGGATGATATGAACACTGTGGACAATTTTCTATCAAATGTCAACAATGAAAGACAGAGATAAAAACATTTTCCCAAAACAAAGTCTAAATCATGTTTGATGCACTCTGGATGTATTTTGTTTTGCTGTACTGTTTATTCAGGATGATATGAACACTGTGGACAATTTTCTATCAAATGTCAACAATGAAAGAGATAAATAAACACTTTTTCAAAAACAAGGTCTAAATCATGTTTGATGCACTGTGGATGTACTCTTTTTGCTGTACTGTTTATTCAGGATGATATGAACACTGTGGACAATTTTCAGCAAGTTGCAACATTGAAATACAGAGATAAAAACACTTTTCCAAAAACAAGGTCTAAATCATGTTTGATGCACTCTGGATGTATTTTTTTTTGCTGTACTGTTTATTCAGGATGATATGAACACTGTGGACAATTTTCTATCAAATGTCAACAATGAAAGACAGAGATAAAAACATTTTCCCAAAACAAAGTCTAAATCATGTTTGATGCACTCTGGATGTATTTTCTTTGCTGTAATGTTTATTCAGGATGATATGAACACTGTGGACACTTTTCAGCAAGTTGCAACATTGAAATACAGAGATAAAAACACTTTTCCAAAAACAAGGTCTAAATCATGTTTGATGCACTCTGGATGTATTTTATTTTTGCTGTACTGTTTATTCAGGATGATATGAACACTGTGGACAATTTTCAGCAAGTTGCAACATTGAAATACAGAGATAAAAACACTTTTCCAAAAACAAGGTCTAAATCATGTTTGATGCACTCTGAATGTATTTTTTTTTGCTGTACTGTTTATTCAGGATGATATGAACACTGTGGACAATTTTCTATCAAATGTCAACAATGAAAGACAGAAATAAACACTTTTTCCCAAAACAAAGTCTAAATCATGTTTGATGCACTCTGGATGTATTTTCTTTGCTGTAATGTTTATTCAGGATGATATCAACACTGTGGACACTTTTCAGCAAGTTGCAACATTGAAATACAGAGATTAAAAACAATTTCCCAAAACGAAGTCTAAATCATGTTTGATGCACTCTGAATGTATTTTTTTTTGCTGTACTGTTTATTCAGGATGATATGAACACTGTGGACAATTTTCTATCAAATGTCAACAATGAAAGACAGAGATAAAAACACTTTTCCCAAAACAAAGTCTAAATCATGTTTGATGCACTCTGGATGTATTTTCTTTGCTGTACTGTTTATTCAGGATGATATGAACACTGTGGACAATTTTCAGCAAGTTGCAACATTGAAATACAGAGATAAAAACACTTTTCCAAAAACAAGGTCTAAATCATGTTTGATGCACTCTGATGTATTTTTTTGCTGTACTGTTTATTCAGGATGATATGAACACTGTGGACAATTTTCAGCAAGTTGCAACATTGAAATACAGAGATAAAAACACTTTTCCAAAAACAAGGTCTAAATCATGTTTGATGCACTCTGAATGTATTTTTTTTGCTGTACTGTTTATTCAGGATGATATGAACACTGTGGACAATTTTCTATCAAATGTCAACAATGAAAGACAGAAATAAACACTTTTTCAAAAACAAGGTCTAAATCATGTTTGATGCACTGTGGATGTATTTTTTTTGCTGTACTGTTTATTCAGGATGATATGAACACTGTGGACAATTTTCTATCAAATGTCAACAATGAAAGACAGAGATAAAAACATTTTCCCAAAACAAAGTCTAAATCATGTTTGATGCACTCTGGATGTATTTTTTTTGCTGTACTGTTTATTCAGGATGATATGAACACTGTGGACAATTTTCTATCAAATGTCAACAATGAAAGACAGAAATAAACACTTTTTCAAAAACAAGGTCTAAATCATGTTTGATGCACTCTGGATGTACTTTTTTTGCTGTACTGTTTATTCAGGATGATATGAACACTGTGGACAATTTTCAGCAAGTTGCAACATTGAAATACAGAGATAAAAACATTTCCCCAAAACAAAGTCTAAATCATGTTTGATGCACTCTGGATGTTTTTATTTTTGCTGTACTGTTTGTTCAGGATGATATGAACACTGTGGACAATTTTCAGCAAGTTGCAACATTGAAATACAGAGATAAAAACACTTTTCCAAAAACAAGGTCTAAATCATGTTTGATGCACTCTGAATGTATTTTTTTTTGCTGTACTGTTTATTCAGGCTGATATGAACACTGTGGACAATTTTCTATCAAATGTCAACAATGAAAGACAGAAATAAACACTTAAAAAAAAGGTCTAAATCATGTTTGATGCACTCTGGATGTATTTTTTTTTTGCTGTACTGTTTATTCAGGCTGATATGAACACTGTGGACAATTTTCAGCAAGTTGCAACATTGAAATACAGAGATAAAAACACTTTTCCAAAAACAAGGTCTAAATCATGTTTGATGCACTCTGGATGTTTTTTTTTTGCTGTACTGTTTATTCAGGATGATATGAACACTGTGGACAATTTTCAGCAAGTTGCAACATTGAAATACAGAGATAAAAACACTTTTCCAAAAACAAGGTCTAAATCATGTTTGATGCACTCTGGATGTATTTTTTTTTGCTGTACTGTTTATTCAGGATGATATGAACACTGTGGACAATTTTCTATCAAATGTCAACAATGAAATACAGAGATAAACACTTTTCCAAAAACAAGTCTAAATCATGTTTGATGCACTGTGGATGTATTATTTTTGCTGTACTGTTTATTCAGGATGATATGAACACTGTGGACAATTTTCAGCAAGTTGCAACATTGAAATACAGAGATAAAAACACTTTTCCAAAACAAGGTCTAAATCATGTTTGATGCACTCTGGATGTATTTTTTTTGCTGTACTGTTTATTCAGGATGATATGAACACTGTGGACAATTTTCTATCAAATGTCAACAATGAAAGACAGAGATAAAAACATTTTCCCAAAACAAAGTCTAAATCATGTTTGATGCACTCTGGATGTATTTTCTTTGCTGTAATGTTTATTCAGGATGATATGAACACTGTGGACAATTTTCAGCAAGTTGCAACATTGAAATACAGAAATAAACACTTTTTCAAAAACAAGGTCTAAATCATGTTTGATGCACTCTGGATGTTTTTTTTTTGCTGTACTGTTTATTCAGGATGATATGAACACTGTGGACAATTTTCAGCAAGTTGCAACATTGAAATACAGAGATAAAAACACTTTTCCAAAAACAAGGTCTAAATCATGTTTGATGCACTCTGAATGTATTTTTTTTTGCTGTACTGTTTATTCAGGCTGATATGAACACTGTGGACAATTTTCTATCAAATGTCAACAATGAAAGACAGAAATAAACACTTTTTCAAAAACAAGTCTAAATCATGTTTGATGCACTCTGGATGTATTTTCTTTGCTGTAATGTTTATTCGGGATGATATCAACACTGTGGACACTTTTCAGCAAGTTGCAACATTGAAATACAGAGATTAAAAACACTTTTCCAAAAACAAGGTCTAAATCATGTTTGATGCACTCTGGATGTTTTTATTTTTGCTGTACTGTTTATTCAGGATGATATGAACACTGTGGACAATTTTCAGCAAGTTGCAACATTGAAATACAGAGATAAAAACACTTTTCCAAAAACAAGGTCTAAATCATGTTTGATGCACTCTGGATGTATTTTTTTTGCTGTACTGTTTATTCAGGATGATATGAACACTGTGGACAATTTTCTATCAAATGTCAACAATGAAAGACAGAAATAAACACTTTTTCAAAAACAAGGTCTAAATCATGTTTGATGCACTCTGGATGTATTTTTTTGCTGTACTGTTTATTCAGGATGATATGAACACTGTGGACAATTTTCAGCAAGTTGCAACATTGAAATACAGAGATAAAAACATTTCCCCAAAACAAAGTCTAAATCATGTTTGATGCACTCTGGATGTATTTTTTTTGCTGTACTGTTTATTCAGGATGATATGAACACTGTGGACAATTTTCAGCAAGTTGCAACATTGAAATACAGAGATAAAAACACTTTTCCAAAAACAAGGTCTAAATCATGTTTGATGCACTCTGAATGTATTTTTTTTGCTGTACTGTTTATTCAGGCTGATATGAACACTGTGGACAATTTTCTATCAAATGTCAACAATGAAAGACAGAAATAAACACTTTTTCAAAAACAAGTCTAAATCATGTTTGATGCACTCTGGATGTATTTTCTTTGCTGTAATGTTTATTCGGGATGATATCAACACTGTGGACACTTTTCAGCAAGTTGCAACATTGAAATACAGAGATTAAAAACACTTTTCCAAAAACAAGGTCTAAATCATGTTTGATGCACTCTGGATGTTTTTATTTTTGCTGTACTGTTTGTTCAGGATGATATGAACACTGTGGACAATTTTCAGCAAGTTGCAACATTGAAATACAGAAATTAAAAACACTTTTCCAAAAACAAGGTCTAAATCATGTTTGATGCACTCTGAATGTATTTTTTTGCTGTACTGTTTATTCAGGATGATATGAACACTGTGGACAATTTTCTATCAAATGTCAACAATGAAATACAGAGATAAACACTTTTCCAAAAACAAGTCTAAATCATGTTTGATGCACTCTGGATGTATTTTTTTGCTGTAATGTTTATTCAGGATGATATGAACACTGTGGACAATTTTCAGCAAGTTGCAACATTGAAATACAGAGATAAAAACACTTTTCCAAAAACAAGGTCTAAATCATGTTTGATGCACTCTGAATGTATTTTTTTGCTGTACTGTTTATTCAGGATGATATGAACACTGTGGACAATTTTCTATCAAATGTCAACAATGAAAGACAGAAAAAACATTTTTCAAAACAAGTCTAAATCATGTTTGATGCACTCTGGATGTATTTTTTTGCTGTAATGTTTATTCAGGATGATATCAACACTGTGGACACTTTTCAGCAAGTTGCAACATTGAAATACAGAGATTAAAAACACTTTTCCAAAAACAAGGTCTAAATCAT
This sequence comes from Oncorhynchus nerka, assembly GCF_034236695.1. Lineage (NCBI taxonomy): Eukaryota > Metazoa > Chordata > Actinopteri > Salmoniformes > Salmonidae > Oncorhynchus > Oncorhynchus nerka. The sequence continues at coordinate 35,162,500 of NC_088397.1, forward strand.
GTTTGATGCACTCTGGATGTTTTTATTTTTGCTGTACTGTTTGTTCAGGATGATATGAACACTGTGGACAATTTTCAGCAAGTTGCAACATTGAAATACAGAGATAAAAACACTTTTCCAAAAACAAGGTCTAAATCATGTTTGATGCACTCTGAATGTATTTTTTTGCTGTACTGTTTATTCAGGCTGATATGAACACTGTGGACAATTTTCTATCAAATGTCAACAATGAAAGACAGAAATAAACACTTTTCCAAAAACAAGGTCTAAATCATGTTTGATGCACTCTGGATGTTTTTTTTTTGCTGTACTGTTTATTCAGGATGATATGAACACTGTGGACAATTTTCAGCAAGTTGCAACATTGAAATACAGAGATAAAAACACTTTTCAAAAACAAGGTCTAAATCATGTTTGATGCACTCTGAATGTATTTTTTTTGCTGTACTGTTTATTCAGGATGATATGAACACTGTGGACAATTTTCATCAAATGTCAACAATGAAATACAGAAATAAACATTTTCAAAAACAAGGTCTAAATCATGTTTGATGCACTCTGGATGTATTTTCTTTGCTGTACTGTTTATTCAGGATGATATGAACACTGTGGACAATTTTCAGCAAGTTGCAACATTGAAATACAGAGATAAAAACACTTTTCCAAAAACAAGGTCTAAATCATGTTTGATGCACTCTGAATGTATTTTTTTGCTGTACTGTTTATTCAGGATGATATGAACACTGTGGACAATTTTCTATCAAATGTCAACAATGAAATACAGAGATAAACACTTTTCCGAAAACAAGGTCTAAATCATGTTTGATGCACTCTGGATGTATTTTATTTTGCTGTACTGTTTATTCAGGATGATATGAACACTGTGGACAATTTTCAGCAAGTTGCAACATTGAAATACAGAGATAAAAACACTTTTCCAAAAACAAGGTCTAAATCATGTTTGATGCACTCTGAATGTATTTTTTTGCTGTACTGTTTATTCAGGATGATATGAACACTGTGGACAATTTTCAGCAAGTTGCAACATTGAAATACAGAGATAAAAACACTTTTTCCAAAAACAAGGTCTAAATCATGTTTGATGCACTCTGGATGTATTTTCTTTTGCTGTACTGTTTATTCAGGATGATATGAACACTGTGGACAATTTTCTATCAAATGTCAACAATGAAAGACAGAGATAAAAACATTTTTCAAAACAAGTCTAAATCATGTTTGATGCACTCTGGATGTATTTTCTTTGCTGTAATGTTTATTCAGGATGATATCAACACTGTGGACACTTTTCAGCAAGTTGCAACATTGAAATACAGAGATTAAAAACACTTTTCCAAAAACAAGGTCTAAATCATGTTTGATGCACTCTGGATGTTTTTATTTTTGCTGTACTGTTTGTTCAGGATGATATGAACACTGTGGACAATTTTCAGCAAGTTGCAACATTGAAATACAGAGATAAAAACACTTTTCCAAAAACAAGGTCTAAATCATGTTTGATGCACTCTGAATGTATTTTTTTTGCTGTACTGTTTATTCAGGATGATATGAACACTGTGGACAATTTTCTATCAAATGTCAACAATGAAAGACAGAAATAAACACTTTTTCAAAAACAAGTCTAAATCATGTTTGATGCACTCTGGATGTATTTTCTTTGCTGTAATGTTTATTCGGGATGATATCAACACTGTGGACACTTTTCAGCAAGTTGCAACATTGAAATACAGAGATTAAAAACACTTTTCCAAAAACAAGGTCTAAATCATGTTTGATGCACTCTGGATGTTTTTATTTTTGCTGTACTGTTTGTTCAGGATGATATGAACACTGTGGACAATTTTCAGCAAGTTGCAACATTGAAATACAGAGATAAAAACACTTTTCCAAAAACAAGGTCTAAATCATTTTTGATGCACTCTGACTGTATTTTTTTTTTGCTGTACTGTTTATTCAGGATGATATGAACACTGTGGACAATTTTCTATCAAATGTCAACAATGAAAGACAGAAATAAACACTTTTTCAAAAACAAGGTCTAAATCATGTTTGATGCACTCTGGATGTATTTTCTTTGCTGTAATGTTTATTCAGGATGATATGAACACTGTGGACAATTTTCAGCAAGTTGCAACATTGAAATACAGAGATAAAAACACTTTTCCAAAAACAAGGTCTAAATCATGTTTGATGCACTCTGAATGTATTTTTTTGCTGTACTGTTTATTCAGGATGATATGAACACTGTGGACAATTTTCTATCAAATGTCAACAATGAAATACAGAGATAAACACTTTTCCAAAAACAAGTCTAAATCATGTTTGATGCACTGTGGATGTATTATTTTTGCTGTACTGTTTATTCAGGATGATATGAACACTGTGGACAATTTTCAGCAAGTTGCAACATTGAAATACAGAGATAAAAACACTTTTCCAAAAACAAGGTCTAAATCATGTTTGATGCACTCTGAATGTATTTTTTTGCTGTACTGTTTATTCAGGATGATATGAACACTGTGGACAATTTTCAGCAAGTTGCAACATTGAAATACAGAGATAAAAACACTTTTCCAAAAACAAGGTCTAAATCATGTTTGATGCACTCTGAATGTATTTTTTTGCTGTACTGTTTATTCAGGATGATATGAACACTGTGGACAATTTTCTATCAAATGTCAACAATGAAATACAGAGATAAAACATTTTCCAAAAACAAGTCTAAATCATGTTTGATGCACTGTGGATGTATTTTTTTGCTGTACTGTTTATTCAGGATGATATGAACACTGTGGACACTTTTCAGCAAGTTGCAACATTGAAATACAGAGATAAAAACACTTTTCCAAAAACAAGGTCTAAATCATGTTTGATGCACTCTGGATGTATTTTTTTTGCTGTACTGTTTATTCAGGATGATATGAACACTGTGGACAATTTTCAGCAAGTTGCAACATTGAAATACAGAGATAAAAACACTTTTCCAAAAACAAGGTCTAAATCATGTTTGATGCACTCTGAATGTATTTTTTTGCTGTACTGTTTATTCAGGATGATATGAACACTGTGGACAATTTTCTATCAAATGTCAACAATGAAAGACAGAGATAAACACTTTTCCAAAAACAAGTCTAAATCATGTTTGATGCACTCTGGATGTATTTTTTTGCTGTACTGTTTATTCAGGATGATATGAACACTGTGGACAATTTTCTATCAAATGTCAACAATGAAAGACAGAAATAAACACTTTTTCAAAAACAAGGTCTAAATCATGTTTGATGCACTCTGGATGTATTTTCTTTGCTGTAATGTTTATTCAGGATGATATGAACACTGTGGACAATTTTCAGCAAGTTGCAACATTGAAATACAGAATAAAAACACTTTTCCAAAAACAAGGTCTAAATCATGTTTGATGCACTCTGAATGTATTTTTTTTGCTGTACTGTTTATTCAGGATGATATGAACACTGTGGACAATTTTCTATCAAATGTCAACAATGAAATACAGAGATAAACACTTTTCCAAAAACAAGTCTAAATCATGTTTGATGCACTGTGGATGTATTATTTTTGCTGTACTGTTTATTCAGGATGATATGAACACTGTGGACAATTTTCAGCAAGTTGCAACATTGAAATACAGAGATAAAAACACTTTTCCAAAAACAAGGTCTAAATCATGTTTGATGCACTCTGAATGTATTTTTTTGCTGTACTGTTTGTTCAGGATGATATGAACACTGTGGACAATTTTCAGCAAGTTGCAACATTGAAATACAGAGATAAAAACACTTTTCCAAAAACAAGGTCTAAATCATGTTTGATGCACTCTGAATGTATTTTTTTGCTGTACTGTTTATTCAGGATGATATGAACACTGTGGACAATTTTCTATCAAATGTCAACAATGAAATACAGAGATAAACACTTTTCCAAAAACAAGTCTAAATCATGTTTGATGCACTGTGGATGTATTATTTTTGCTGTACTGTTTATTCAGGATGATATGAACACTGTGGACAATTTTCTATCAAATGTCAACAATGAAAGACAGAAATAAACACTTTTTCAAAAACAAGTCTAAATCATGTTTGATGCACTCTGGATGGATTTTCTTTGTTGTAATGTTTATTCGGGATGATATCAACACTGTGGACACTTTTCAGCAAGTTGCAACATTGAAATACAGAGATTAAAAACACTTTTCCAAAAACAAGGTCTAAATCATGTTTGATGCACTCTGAATGTATTTTTTTGCTGTACTGTTTGTTCAGGATGATATGAACACTGTGGACAATTTTCAGCAAGTTGCAACATTGAAATACAGAGATAAAAACACTTTTCCAAAAACAAGGTCTAAATCATGTTTGATGCACTCTGAATGTATTTTTTTGCTGTACTGTTTATTCAGGATGATATGAACACTGTGGACAATTTTCTAGCAAATGTCAACAATGAAAGACAGAAATAAACACTTTTTCAAAAACAAGTCTAAATCATGTTTGATGCACTCTGGATGTATTTTCTTTGCTGTAATGTTTATTCAGGATGATATGAACACTGTGGACACTTTTCAGCAAGTTGCAACATTGAAATACAGAGATAAAAACACTTTTCCAAAAACAAGGTCTAAATCATGTTTGATGCACTCTGAATGTATTTTTTTGCTGTACTGTTTATTCAGGATGATATGAACACTGTGGACAATTTTCAGCAAATGTCAACAATGAAAGACAGAAATAAACACTTTTTCAAAAACAAGGTCTAAATCATGTTTGATGCACTCTGGATGTATTTTTTTGCTGTACTGTTTATTCAGGATGATATGAACACTGTGGACAATTTTCAGCAAGTTGCAACATTGAAATACAGAGATAAAAACACTTTTCCAAAAACAAGGTCTAAATCATGTTTGATGCACTCTGAATGTATTTTTTTTGCTGTACTGTTTATTCAGGATGACATGAACACTGTGGACAATTTTCTATCAAATGTCAACAATGAAAGACAGAAATAAACACTTTTTCAAAAACAAGGTCTAAATCATGTTTGATGCACTCTGGATGTATTTTCTTTGCTGTAATGTTTATTCAGGATGATATGAACACTGTGGACAATTTTCAGCAAGTTGCAACATTGAAATACAGAGATAAAAACACTTTTCCAAAAACAAGGTCTAAATCATGTTTGATGCACTCTGAATGTATTTTTTTGCTGTACTGTTTATTCAGGATGATATGAACACTGTGGACAATTTTCTATCAAATGTCAACAATGAAATACAGAGATAAACACTTTTCCAAAAACAAGTCTAAATCATGTTTGATGCACTGTGGATGTATTATTTTTGCTGTACTGTTTATTCAGGATGATATGAACACTGTGGACAATTTTCAGCAAGTTGCAACATTGAAATACAGAGATAAAAACACTTTTCCAAAAACAAGGTCTAAATCATGTTTGATGCACTCTGAATGTATTTTTTTTGCTGTACTGTTTATTCAGGATGATATGAACACTGTGGACAATTTTCAGCAAGTTGCAACATTGAAATACAGAGATAAAAACACTTTTCCAAAAACAAGGTCTAAATCATGTTTGATGCACTCTGAATGTATTTTTTTGCTGTACTGTTTATTCAGGATGATATGAACACTGTGGACAATTTTCTATCAAATGTCAACAATGAAAGACAGAAATAAACACTTTTTCAAAAACAAGTCTAAATCATGTTTGATGCACTCTGGATGTATTTTTTTGCTGTAATGTTTATTCAGGGATGATATGAACACTGTGGACACTTTTCAGCAAGTTGCAACATTGAAATACAGAATTAAAAACACTTTTCCAAAAACAAGGTCTAAATCATGTTTGATGCACTCTGGATGTTTTTTTTTTGCTGTACTGTTTATTCAGGATGATATGAACACTGTGGACAATTTTCAGCAAGTTGCAACATTGAAATACAGAGATAAAAACACTTTTCCAAAAACAAGGTCTGAATCATTTTTGATGCACTCTGACTGTATTTTTTTTTTGCTGTACTGTTTATTCAGGATGATATGAACACTGTGGACAATTTTCTATCAAATGTCAACAATGAAAGACAGAAATAAACACTTTTTCAAAAACAAGGTCTAAATCATGTTTGATGCACTCTGGATGTATTTTCTTTGCTGTACTGTTTATTCAGGATGATATGAACACTGTGGACAATTTTCTATCAAATGTCAACAATGAAATACAGAGATAAACACTTTTCCAAAAACAAGTCTAAATCATGTTTGATGCACTGTGGATGTATTATTTTTGCTGTACTGTTTATTCAGGATGATATGAACACTGTGGACAATTTTCAGCAAGTTGCAACATTGAAATACAGAGATAAAAACACTTTTCCAAAAACAAGGTCTAAATCATGTTTGATGCACTCTGAATGTATTTTTTTGCTGTACTGTTTATTCAGGATGATATGAACACTGTGGACAATTTTCAGCAAGTTGCAACATTGAAATACAGAGATAAAAACACTTTTCCAAAAACAAGGTCTAAATCATGTTTGATGCACTCTGAATGTATTTTTTTTTGCTGTACTGTTTATTCAGGCTGATATGAACACTGTGGACAATTTTCTATCAAATGTCAACAATGAAAGACAGAAAAAACACTTTTCCAAAAACAAGTCTAAATCATGTTTGATGCACTCTGGATGTATTTTCTTTGCTGTAATGTTTATTCAGGATGATATGAACACTGTGGACACTTTTCAGCAAGTTGCAACATTGAAATACAGAGATAAAAACACTTTTCCAAAAACAAGGTCTAAATCATGTTTGATGCACTCTGAATGTATTTTTTTTGCTGTACTGTTTGTTCAGGATGATATGAACACTGTGGACAATTTTCAGCAAGTTGCAACATTGAAATACAGAGATAAAAACACTTTTCCAAAAACAAGGTCTAAATCATGTTTGATGCACTCTGAATGTATTTTTTTGCTGTACTGTTTATTCAGGATGATATGAACACTGTGGACAATTTTCTATCAAATGTCAACAATGAAAGACAGAAATAAAACACTTTTCCCAAAAACAAGTCTAAATCATGTTTGATGCACTCTGGATGTATTTTCTTTGCTGTAATGTTTATTCAGGATGATATGAACACTGTGGACAATTTTCAGCAAGTTGCAACATTGAAATACAGAGATAAAAACACTTTTCCAAAAACAAGGTCTAAATCATGTTTGATGCACTCTGAATGTATTTTTTTGCTGTACTGTTTATTCAGGCTGATATGAACACTGTGGACAATTTTCTATCAAATGTCAACAATGAAAGACAGAAATAAACACTTTTTCAAAAACAAGGTCTAAATCATGTTTGATGCACTCTGGATGTATTTTTTTTGCTGTACTGTTTATTCAGGATGATATGAACACTGTGGACAATTTTCAGCAAGTTGCAACATTGAAATACAGAGATAAAAACACTTTTCCAAAAACAAGGTCTAAATCATGTTTGATGCACTCTGAATGTATTTTTTTGCTGTACTGTTTATTCAGGCTGATATGAACACTGTGGACAATTTTCTATCAAATGTCAACAATGAAAGACAGAAATAAACACTTAAAAAAAAGGTCTAAATCATGTTTGATGCACTCTGGATGTATTTTTTTTTTGCTGTACTGTTTATTCAGGCTGATATGAACACTGTGGACAATTTTCTATCAAATGTCAACAATGAAAGACAGAATAAAAACATTTTCCCAAAACAAGTCTAAATCATGTTTGATGCACTCTGGATGTATTTTCTTTGCTGTAATGTTTATTCAGGATGATATCAACACTGTGGACACTTTTCAGCAAGTTGCAACATTGAAATACAGAGATAAAAACACTTTTCCAAAAACAAGGTCTAAATCATGTTTGATGCACTCTGAATGTATTTTTTTTGCTGTACTGTTTATTCAGGATGATATGAACACTGTGGACAATTTTCTATCAAATGTCAACAATGAAAGACAGAGATAAAAACCTTTTCCCAAAACAAAGTCTAAATCATGTTTGATGCACTCTGGATGTATTCTTTTTGCTGTACTGTTTATTCAGGATGATATGAACACTGTGGAACATTTTCAGCAAGTTGCAACATTGAAATACAGAGATGAAAACACTTTTCCAAAAACAAGGTCAAAATCATGTTTGATACACTCTGGATGTATTTTCTTTTGCTGTACTGTTTATTCAGGATGATATGAACACTGTGGACAATTTTCAGCAAGATGCAACATTGAAATACAGAGATAAAAACACTTTTCCAAAAACAAGGTCTAAATCATGTTTGATGCACTCTGAATGTATTTTTTTTTGCTGTGCTGTTTATTCAGGATGATATGAACACTGTGGACAATTTTCTATCAAATGTCAACAATGAAAGACAGAAATAAACACTTTTTCAAAAACAAGGTCTAAATCATGTTTGATGCACTGTGGATGTATTTTTTTTTGCTGTACTGTTTATTCAGGATGATATGAACACTGTGGACAATTTTCTATCAAATGTCAACAATGAAAGACAGAGATAAAAACATTTTCCCAAAACAAAGTCTAAATCATGTTTGATGCACTCTGGATGTATTTTCTTTGCTGTAATGTTTATTCAGGATGATATCAACACTGGGACAATTTTCAGCAAATGTCAACAATGAAATACAGAGATAAAAACTTTTCCAAAAACAAAGTCTAAATCATGTTTGATGCACTCTGGATGTATTTTTTTTGCTGTACTGTTTATTCAGGATGAATGAACACTGGGACAATTTTCTATCAAATGTCAACAATGAAATACAGAGATAAAAACATTTTCCCAAAACAAAGTCTAAATCATGTTTGATGCACTCTGGATGTATTCTTTTTGCTGTACTGTTTATTCAGGATGATATGAACACTTTTTCAGCAAGTTGCAACATTGAAATACAGAGATAAAAACACTTTTCCAAAAACAAGGTCTAAATCATGTTTGATGCACTCTGATGTTTTTTTTTTTGCTGTACTGTTTATTCAGGATGACATGAACACTGTGGACAATTTTCTATCAAATGTCAACAATGAAAGACAGAGATAAAAACATTTTCCCAAAACAAAGTCTAAATCATGTTTGATGCACTCTGGATGTATTTTCTTTGCTGTAATGTTTATTCAGGATGATATCAACACTGTGGACAATTTTCATCAAATTCAACAATGAAAGACAGAGATAAAAACACTTTTCCAAAACAAGGTCTAAATCATGTTTGATGCACTCTGAATGTATTTTTTTTGCTGTACTGTTTATTCAGGATGATATGAACACTGTGGACAATTTTCTATCAAATGTCAACAATGAAATACAGAAATAAAAACACTTTTCCAAAAACAAGGTCTAAATCATGTTTGATGCACTCTGGATGTATTTTTTTGCTGTACTGTTTATTCAGGATGATATGAACACTGTGGACAATTTTCAGCAAATGTCAACAATGAAATACAGAGATAAAAACACTTTTCCAAAACAAAGTCTAAATCATGTTTGATGCACTCTGGATGTATTTTTTTGCTGTAATGTTTATTCAGGATGATATCAACACTGTGGACACTTTTCAGCAAGTTGCAACATTGAAATACAGAGATTAAAAACAATTTCCCAAAACAAGTCTAAATCATGTTTGATGCAATGTATTTTTTGCTGTACTGTTTATTCAGGATGACATGAACAAAGTTGCAACATTGAAATACAGAATAAAACACTTTTCAAAAACAAGGTCTAAATCATGTTTGATGCACTCTGGATGTATTTTTTTTGCTGTACTGTTTATTCAGGATGATATGAACACTGTGGACAATTTTCTATCAAATGTCAACAATGAAAGACAGAGATAAAAACCTTTTCCCAAAACAAAGTCTAAATCATGTTTGATGCACTCTGGATGTATTCTTTTTGCTGTACTGTTTATTCAGGATGATATGAACACTGTGGAACATTTTCAGCAAGTTGCAACATTGAAATACAGAGATGAAAACACTTTTCCAAAAACAAGGTCAAAATCATGTTTGATACACTCTGGATGTATTTTCTTTTGCTGTACTGTTTATTCAGGATGATATGAACACTGTGGACAATTTTCAGCAAGATGCAACATTGAAATACAGAGATAAAAACACTTTTCCAAAAACAAGGTCTAAATCATGTTTGATGCACTCTGAATGTATTTTTTTGCTGTACTGTTTATTCAGGATGATATGAACACTGTGGACAATTTTCTATCAAATGTCAACAATGAAAGACAGAAATAAACACTTTTTCAAAAACAAGGTCTAAATCATGTTTGATGCACTGTGGATGTATTTTTTTTTGCTGTACTGTTTATTCAGGATGATATGAACACTGTGGACAATTTTCTATCAAATGTCAACAATGAAAGACAGAGATAAAAACATTTTCCCAAAACAAAGTCTAAATCATGTTTGATGCACTCTGGATGTATTTTCTTTGCTGTAATGTTTATTCAGGATGATATGAACACTGGACAATTTTCTATCAAATGTCAACAATGAAAGACAGAGATAAAAACATTTTCCCAAAACAAAGTCTAAATCATGTTTGATGCACTCTGAATGTATTTTTTTGCTGTACTGTTTATTCAGGATGATATGAACACTGTGGACAATTTTCAGCAAGTTGCAACATTGAAATACAGAGATAAAAACACTTTTCCAAAAACAAGGTCTAAATCATGTTTGATGCACTCTGAATGTATTTTTTTTGCTGTACTGTTTATTCAGGATGACATGAACACTGTGGACAATTTTCTATCAAATGTCAACAATGAAAGACAGAAATAAACACTTTTTCAAAAACAAGGTCTAAATCATGTTTGATGCACTGTGGATGTATATTTTTTTGCTGTACTGTTTATTCAGGATGATATGAACACTGTGGACAATTTTCTATCAAATGTCAACAATGAAAGACAGAGATAAAACCTTTTCCCAAAACAAAGTCTAAATCATGTTTGATGCACTCTGGATGTATTCTTTTTGCTGTACTGTTTATTCAGGATGATATGAACACTGTGGACAATTTTCAGCAAGTTGCAACATTGAAATACAGAGATAAAAACACTTTTCCAAAAACAAGGTCTAAATCATGTTTGATGCACTCTGAATGTATTTTTTTTGCTGTACTGTTTATTCAGGATGATATGAACACTGTGGACAATTTTCAGCAAGTTGCAACATTGAAATACAGAGATAAAAACACTTTTCCAAAAACAAGGTCTAAATCATGTTTGATGCACTCTGAATGTATTTTTTTTGCTGTACTGTTTATTCAGGATGACATGAACACTGTGGACAATTTTCTATCAAATGTCAACAATGAAAGACAGAGATAAAAACCTTTTCCCAAAACAAAGTCTAAATCATGTTTGATGCACTCTGGATGTATTTTTTTTTGCTGTACTGTTTATTCAGGATGATATGAACACTGGACAATTTTCTATCAAATGTCAACAATGAAAGACAGAGATAAAAACCTTTTCCCAAAACAAAGTCTAAATCATGTTTGATGCACTCTGGATGTATTCTTTTTGCTGTACTGTTTATTCAAATATGAACACTGTGGACATTTTCAGCAAGTTGCAAATTGAAATACAGAGATAAAAACACTTTTCTCTAAATCATGTTTGATGCACTCTGGATGTATTTTTTTGCTGTACTGTTTATTCAGGATGATATGAACACTGTGGACAATTTTCAGCAAGTTGCAACATTGAAATACAGAGATAAAAACACTTTTACAAAAACAAGGTCTAAATCATGTTTGATGCACTCTGAATGTATTTTTTTGCTGTACTGTTTATTCAGATGATATGAACACTGTTTTTCTATCAAATGTCAACAATGAAAGACAAAAAAAACAAAAACAAAGTCTAAATCATGTTTGATGCACTCTGGATGTATTTTTTTGCTGTACTGTTTATTCAGGATGATATGAACACTGTGGACAATTTTCTAGCAAGTTGCAACATTGAAATACAGAGATAAAAACACTTTTCCAAAAACAAGTCTAAATCATGTTTGATGCACTCTGGATGTATTTTTTTGCTGTACTGTTTATTCAGGATGATATGAACACTGTGGACACATTTTCAGCAAGTTGCAACATTGAAATACAGAGATAAAAACACTTTTCCAAAAACAAGGTCTAAATCATGTTTGATGCACTCTGAATGTATTTTTTTTTGCTGTACTGTTTATTCAGGATGATATGAACACTGTGGACAATTTTCTATCAAATGTCAACAATGAAAGACAGAGATAAAAACATTTTCCCAAAACAAAGTCTAAATCATGTTTGATGCACTCTGGATGTATTTTTTTGCTGTACTGTTTATTCAGGATGATATGAACACTGGACAATTTTCTATCAAATGGAAAGACAGAGATAAAAACCTTTTCCCAAAACAAAGTCTAAATCATGTTTGATGCACTCTGGATGTATTAACAGGATGAAATGAACACTGGACAATTTTCTAGAAATGTCAACAATGAAAAATAAAAACATTTTCCCAAAACAAAGTCTAAATCATGTTTGATGCACTCTGGATGTATTCTTTTTGCTGTACTGTTTATTCAGGATGATATGAACACTGTGGACAATTTTCAGCAAGTTGCAACATTGAAATACAGAGATAAAAACACTTTTCCAAAAACAAGGTCTAAATCATGTTTGATGCACTCTGAATGTATTTTTTTTGCTGTACTGTTTATTCAGGATGATATGAACACTGTGGACAATTTTCTATCAAATGTCAACAATGAAAGACAGAAATAAACACTTTTTCAAAAACAAGGTCTAAATCATGTTTGATGCACTGTGGATGTATATTTTTTTGCTGTACTGTTTATTCAGGATGATATGAACACTGTGGACAATTTTCTATCAAATGTCAACAATGAAAGACAGAGATAAAAACATTTTCCCAAAACAAAGTCTAAATCATGTTTGATGCACTCTGGATGTATTTTCTTTGCTGTAATGTTTATTCAGGATGATATCAACACTGTGGACACTTTTCAGCAAGTTGCAACATTGAAATACAGAGATTAAAAACAATTTCCCAAAACGAAGTCTAAATCATGTTTGATGCACTCTGAATGTATTTTTTTTGCTGTACTGTTTATTCAGGATGATATGAACACTGGACAATTTTCTATCAAATGTCAACAATGAAAGACAGAGATAAAAACCTTTTCCCAAAACAAAGTCTAAATCATGTTTGATGCACTCTGGATGTATTCTTTTTGCTGTACTGTTTATTCAGGATGATATGAACACTGTGGACAATTTTCAGCAAGTTGCAACATTGAAATACAGAGATAAAAACACTTTTCCAAAAACAAGGTCTAAATCATGTTTGATGCACTCTGAATGTATTTTTTTTTGCTGTACTGTTTATTCAGGATGATATGAACACTGTGGACAATTTTCAGCAAGTTGCAACATTGAAATACAGAGATAAAAACACTTTTCCAAAAACAAGGTCTAAATCATGTTTGATGCACTCTGAATGTATTTTTTTTTTGCTGTAATTCAGGATGACATGAACACTGTGGACAATTTTCATCAAATGTCAACAATGAAAGACAGAGATAAAAACCTTTTCCCAAAACAAAGTCTAAATCATGTTTGATGCACTCTGGATGTATTCTTTTTGCTGTACTGTTTATTCAGGATGATATGAACACTGGACAATTTTCTATCAAATGTCAACAATGAAAGACAGAGATAAAAACCTTTTCCCAAAACAAAGTCTAAATCATGTTTGATGCACTCTGGATGTATTCTTTTTGCTGTACTGTTTATTCAGGATGATATGAACACTGTGGACCATTTTCAGCAAGTTGCAACATTGAAATACAGAGATAAAAACACTTTTCCAAAAACAAGGTCTAAATCATGTTTGATGCACTCTGAATGTATTTTTTTTGCTGTACTGTTTATTCAGGATGATATGAACACTGTGGACAATTTTCAGCAAGTTGCAACATTGAAATACAGAGATAAAAACACTTTTCCAAAAACAAGGTCTAAATCATGTTTGATGCACTCTGAATGTATTTTTTTGCTGTACTGTTTATTCAGGATGACATGAACACTGTGGACAATTTTCTATCAAATGTCAACAATGAAAGACAGAGATAAAAACATTTTCCCAAAACAAAGTCTAAATCATGTTTGATGCACTCTGGATGTATTTTCTTTGCTGTAATGTTTATTCAGGATGATATCAACACTGTGGACACTTTTCAGCAAGTTGCAACATTGAAATACAGAGATAAAAACACTTTTCCAAAAACAAGGTCTAAATCATGTTTGATGCACTCTGGATGTATTTTTTTTTGCTGTACTGTTTATTCAGGATGATATGAACACTGTGGACAATTTTCTATCAAATGTCAACAATGAAAGACAGAGATAAAAACCTTTTCCCAAAACAAAGTCTAAATCATGTTTGATGCACTCTGGATGTATTCTTTTTGCTGTACTGTTTATTCAGGATGATATGAACACTGTGGAACATTTTCAGCAAGTTGCAACATTGAAATACAGAGATAAAAACACTTTTCCAAAAACAAGGTCTAAATCATGTTTGATGCACTCTGGATGTATTTTTTTTGCTGTACTGTTTATTCAGGATGATATGAACACTGTGGACAATTTTCAGCAAGTTGCAACATTGAAATACAGAGATAAAAACACTTTTCCAAAAACAAGGTCTAAATCATGTTTGATGCACTCTGAATGTATTTTTTTTTGCTGTACTGTTTATTCAGGATGATATGAACACTGTGGACAATTTTCTATCAAATGTCAACAATGAAAGACAGAGATAAAAACATTTTCCCAAAACAAAGTCTAAATCATGTTTGATGCACTCTGGATGTATTTTTTTGCTGTACTGTTTATTCAGGATGATATGAACACTGGACAATTTTCTATCAAATGTCAACAATGAAAGACAGAGATAAAAACCTTTTCCCAAAACAAAGTCTAAATCATGTTTGATGCACTCTGGATGTATTCTTTTTTGCTGTACTGTTTATTCAGGATGATATGAACACTGGACAATTTTCTATCAAAAACAATGAAAGACAGAGATAAAAACCTTTTCCCAAAACAAAGTCTAAATCATGTTTGATGCACTCTGGATGTATTCTTTTTGCTGTACTGTTTATTCAGGATGATATGAACACTGTGGACAATTTTCAGCAAGTTGCAACATTGAAATACAGAGATAAAAACACTTTTCCAAAAACAAGGTCTAAATCATGTTTGATGCACTCTGAATGTATTTTTTTTGCTGTACTGTTTATTCAGGATGATATGAACACTGTGGACAATTTTCAGCAAGTTGCAACATTGAAATACAGAGATAAAAACACTTTTCCAAAAACAAGGTCTAAATCATGTTTGATGCACTCTGAATGTATTTTTTTGCTGTACTGTTTATTCAGGATGACATGAACACTGTGGACAATTTTCTATCAAATGTCAACAATGAAAGACAGAGATAAAAACATTTTCCCAAAACAAAGTCTAAATCATGTTTGATGCACTCTGGATGTATTTTCTTTGCTGTAATGTTTATTCAGGATGATATCAACACTGTGGACACTTTTCAGCAAGTTGCAACATTGAAATACAGAGATTAAAAACAATTTCCCAAAACGAAGTCTAAATCATGTTTGATGCACTCTGAATGTATTTTTTTTGCTGTACTGTTTATTCAGGATGATATGAACACTGTGACAATTTTCTATCAAATGTCAACAATGAAAGACAGAGATAAAAACCTTTTCCCAAAACAAAGTCTAAATCATGTTTGATGCACTCTGGATGTATTCTTTTTGCTGTACTGTTTATTCAGGATGATATGAACACTGTGGAACATTTTCAGCAAGTTGCAACATTGAAATACAGAGATAAAAACACTTTTCCAAAAACAAGGTCTAAATCATGTTTGATGCACTCTGAATGTATTTTTTTTTTGCTGTACTGTTTATTCAGGATGATATGAACACTGTGGACAATTTTCAGCAAGTTGCAACATTGAAATACAGAGATAAAAACACTTTTCCAAAAACAAGGTCTAAATCATGTTTGATGCACTCTGAATGTATTTTTTTTTGCTGTACTGTTTATTCAGGATGATATGAACACTGTGGACAATTTTCTATCAAATGTCAACAATGAAAGACAGAGATAAAAACATTTTCCCAAAACAAAGTCTAAATCATGTTTGATGCACTCTGGATGTATTCTTTTTGCTGTACTGTTTATTCAGGATGATATGAACACTGGACAATTTTCTATCAAATGTCAACAATGAAAGACAGAGATAAAAACCTTTTCCCAAAACAAAGTCTAAATCATGTTTGATGCACTCTGGATGTATTATTTTTGCTGTACTGTTTATTCAGGATGATATGAACACTGTGGACAATTTTCAGCAAGTTGCAACATTGAAATACAGAGATAAAAACACTTTTCCAAAAACAAGGTCTAAATCATGTTTGATGCACTCTGAATGTATTTTTTGCTGTACTGTTTATTCAGGATGATATGAACACTGTGGACAATTTTCAGCAAGTTGCAACATTGAAATACAGAATAAAAACACTTTTCCAAAAACAAGGTCTAAATCATGTTTGATGCACTCTGAATGTATTTTTTTTGCTGTACTGTTTATTCAGGATGATATGAACACTGTGGACAATTTTCAGCAAGTTGCAACATTGAAATACAGAGATAAAAACACTTTTCCAAAAACAAGGTCTAAATCATGTTTGATGCACTCTGAATGTATTTTTTTGCTGTACTGTTTATTCAGGATGATATGAACACTGTGGACAATTTTCTATCAAATGTCAACAATGAAAGACAGAGATAAAAACATTTTCCCAAAACAAAGTCTAAATCATGTTTGATGCACTCTGGATGTATTTTCTTTGCTGTAATGTTTATTCAGGATGATATGAACACTGTGGACACTTTTCAGCAAGTTGCAACATTGAAATACAGAGATAAAAACACTTTTCCAAAAACAAGTCTAAATCATGTTTGATGCACTCTGAATGTATTTTTTTGCTGTACTGTTTATTCAGGATGATATGAACACTGGACAATTTTCTATCAAATGTCAACAATGAAAGACAGAAATAAACACTTTTTTCCAAAAACAAGGTCTAAATCATGTTTGATGCACTGTGGATGTATATTTTTTGCTGTACTGTTTATTCAGGATGATATGAACACTGTGGACAATTTTCATCAAATGTCAACAATGAAAGACAGAGATAAAAACATTTTCCCAAAACAAAGTCTAAATCATGTTTGATGCACTCTGGATGTATTTTTTTGCTGTACTGTTTATTCAGGATGATATGAACACTGGACAATTTTCTATCAAATGTCAACAATGAAAGACAGAGATAAAAACCTTTTCCCAAAACAAAGTCTAAATCATGTTTGATGCACTCTGGATGTATTTTTTTGCTGTACTGTTTATTCAGGATGATATGAACACTGTGGACATTTTCAGCAAGTTGCAACATTGAAATACAGAGATAAAAACACTTTTCCAAAAACAAGGTCTAAATCATGTTTGATGCACTCTGAATGTATTTTTTTTTTTGCTGTACTGTTTATTCAGGATGAAATGAACACTGTGGACAATTTTCAGGAACAATGAAAGACAGAGATAAAAACATTTTCCCAAAAAAAGTCTAAATCATGTTTGATGCACTTGGATTCTTTTCAAATGTTTATTCAGGATGATATGAACACTGTGGACAAAGTGCAAATTGAAATACAGAGATAAAAACATTTTCCCAAAACAAGTCTAAATCATGTTTGATGCACTCTGAATGTATTTTTTTGCTGTACTGTTTATTCAGGATGATATGAACACTGTGGACAATTTTCAGCAAGTTGCAACATTGAAATACAGAGATAAAAACACTTTTCCAAAAACAAGGTCTAAATCATGTTTGATGCACTCTGAATGTATTTTTTTTTGCTGTACTGTTTATTCAGGATGATATGAACACTGTGGACAATTTTCAGCAAGTTGCAACATTGAAATACAGAGATAAAAACACTTTTCCAAAAACAAGGTCTAAATCATGTTTGATGCACTCTGAATGTATTTTTTTGCTGTACTGTTTATTCAGGATGATATGAACACTGTGGACAATTTTCATCAAATGTCAACAATGAAAGACAGAAATAAAAACTTTTCCAAAAACAAGGTCTAAATCATGTTTGATGCACTCTGGATGTATTTTTTTTTGCTGTACTGTTTATTCAGGATGATATGAACACTGTGGACAATTTTCTATCAAATGTCAACAATGAAAGACAGAGATAAAAACATTTTCCCAAAACAAAGTCTAAATCATGTTTGATGCACTCTGGATGTATTTTTTTGCTGTAATGTTTATTCAGGATGATATGAACACTGGACAATTTTCATCAAATGTCAACAATGAAAGACAGAGATAAAAACATTTTCCCAAAACAAGCTCTAAATCATGTTTGATGCACTCTGGATGTATTTTCTTTGCTGTAATGTTTATTCAGGATGATATGAACACTGGACAATTTTCTATCAAATGTCAACAATGAAAGACAATTTTTCCCAAAACAAGTCTAAATCATGTTTGATGCACTCTGGATGTATTTTTTTGCTGTAATGTTTATTCAGGATGATTATGAACACTGGACAATTTTCTAGAAATGTCAACAATGAAAGACAGAGATAAAAACCTTTTCCCAAAACAAAGTCTAAATCATGTTTGATGCACTCTGGATGTATTTTTTTGCTGTACTGTTTATTCAGGATGATATGAACACTGGACAATTTTCTATCAAATGTCAACAATGAAAGACAGAGATAAAAACCTTTTCCCAAAACAAAGTCTAAATCATGTTTGATGCACTCTGGATGTATTCTTTTTGCTGTACTGTTTATTCAGGATGATATGAACACTGTGGACCATTTTCAGCAAGTTGCAACATTGAAATACAGAGATAAAAACACTTTTCCAAAAACAAGGTCTAAATCATGTTTGATGCACTCTGAATGTATTTTTTTTTGCTGTACTGTTTATTCAGGATGATATGAACACTGTGGACAATTTTCAGCAAGTTGCAACATTGAAATACAGAGATAAAAACACTTTTCCAAAAACAAGGTCTAAATCATGTTTGATGCACTCTGAATGTATTTTTTTTGCTGTACTGTTTATTCAGGATGATATGAACACTGTGGACAATTTTCTATCAAATGTCAACAATGAAAGACAGAAATAAACACTTTTTCAAAAACAAGGTCTAAATCATGTTTGATGCACTGTGGATGTATTTTTTTTGCTGTACTGTTTATTCAGGATGATATGAACACTGTGGACAATTTTCTATCAAATGTCAACAATGAAAGACAGAGATAAAAACATTTTCCCAAAACAAAGTCTAAATCATGTTTGATGCACTCTGGATGTATTCTTTTTGCTGTACTGTTTATTCAGGATGATATGAACACTGTGGACAATTTTCAGCAAGTTGCAACATTGAAATACAGAGATAAAAACACTTTTCCAAAAACAAGGTCTAAATCATGTTTGATGCACTCTGAATGTATTTTTTTGCTGTACTGTTTATTCAGGATGATATGAACACTGTGGACAATTTTCTATCAAATGTCAACAATGAAAGACAGAGATAAAAACATTTTCCCAAAACAAAGTCTAAATCATGTTTGATGCACTCTGGATGTATTTTTTTGCTGTACTGTTTATTCAGGATGATATGAACACTGTGGACAATTTTCAGCAAGTTGCAACATTGAAATACAGAGATAAAAACACTTTTCCAAAAACAAGGTCTAAATCATGTTTGATGCACTCTGAATGTATTTTTTTTTTGCTGTACTGTTTATTCAGGATGATATGAACACTGTGGACAATTTTCAGCAAGTTGCAACATTGAAATACAGAGATAAAAACACTTTTCCAAAAACAAGGTCTAAATCATGTTTGATGCACTCTGGATGTATTTTTTTGCTGTACTGTTTATTCAGGATGATATGAACACTGTGGACAATTTTCTATCAAATGTCAACAATGAAAGACAGAGATAAAAACATTTTCCCAAAACAAAGTCTAAATCATGTTTGATGCACTCTGGATGTATTTTCTTTGCTGTAATGTTTATTCAGGATGATTATCAACACTGGACAATTTTCCAAATGTCAACAATGAAAGACAGAGATAAAAACCTTTTCCCAAAACAAAGTCTAAATCATGTTTGATGCACTCTGGATGTATTTTTTTTGCTGTACTGTTTATTCAGGATGATATGAACACTGGACAATTTTCTATCAAATGTCAACAATGAAAGACAGAGATAAAAACCTTTTCCCAAAACAAAGTCTAAATCATGTTTGATGCACTCTGGATGTATTCTTTTTGCTGTACTGTTTATTCAGGATGATATGAACACTGTGGACCATTTTCAGCAAGTTGCAACATTGAAATACAGAGATAAAAACACTTTTCCAAAAACAAGGTCTAAATCATGTTTGATGCACTCTGAATGTATTTTTTTTTTTGCTGTACTGTTTATTCAGGATGATATGAACACTGTGGACAATTTTCAGCAAGTTGCAACATTGAAATACAGAGATAAAAACACTTTTCCAAAAACAAGGTCTAAATCATGTTTGATGCACTCTGAATGTATTTTTTTGCTGTACTGTTTATTCAGGATGATATGAACACTGTGGACAATTTTCTATCAAATGTCAACAATGAAAGACAGAAATAAACACTTTTTCAAAAACAAGGTCTAAATCATGTTTGATGCACTGTGGATGTATTTTTTTTGCTGTACTGTTTATTCAGGATGATATGAACACTGTGGACAATTTTCTATCAAATGTCAACAATGAAAGACAGAGATAAAAACATTTTCCCAAAACAAAGTCTAAATCATGTTTGATGCACTCTGGATGTATTTTCTTTGCTGTAATGTTTATTCAGGATGATATCAACACTGGACAATTTTCTATCAAATGTCAACAATGAAAGACAGAGATAAAAACATTTTCCCAAAACAAAGTCTAAATCATGTTTGATGCACTCTGGATGTATTTTCTTTGCTGTAATGTTTATTCAGGATGATATGAACACTGGGACAATTTTCTATCAAATGTCAACAATGAAAGACAGAGATAAAAACATTTTCCCAAAACAAAGTCTAAATCATGTTTGATGCACTCTGGACAGTTTATTCAGGATGATTAAAAACAATTTTCTATCAAATGTCAAAATGAAAGACAGAGATAAAAACTCTAAATCATGTTTGATGCACTCTGGATGTATTTTTTTGCTGTACTGTTTATTCAGGATGATATGAACACTGGACAATTTTCTATCAAATGTCAACAATGAAAGACAGAGATAAAAACCTTTTCCCAAAACAAAGTCTAAATCATGTTTGATGCACTCTGGATGTATTCTTTTGCTGTACTGTTTATTCAGGATGATATGAACACTGTGGACCATTTTCAGCAAGTTGCAACATTGAAATCATGTTTGATGCACTCTGAATGTATTTTTTTTGCTGTAGTTTATTCAGATGAAAACACTGTGGACAATTTTCAGCAAGTTGCAAATTGAAATACAGAGATAAAAACACTTTTCCAAAAACAAGTCTAAATCATGTTTGATGCACTCTGAATGTATTTTTTTTGCTGTACTGTTTATTCAGGATGATATGAACACTGTGGACAATTTTCAGCAAGTTGCAACATTGAAATACAGAGATAAAAACACTTTTCCAAAAACAAGGTCTAAATCATGTTTGATGCACTCTGAATGTATTTTTTTTTGCTGTACTGTTTATTCAGGATGACATGAACACTGTGGACAATTTTCTATCAAATGTCAACAATGAAAGACAGAAATAAACACTTTTTCAAAAACAAGTCTAAATCATGTTTGATGCACTGTGGATGTATATTTTTTTGCTGTACTGTTTATTCAGGATGATATGAACACTGTGGACAATTTTCTATCAAATGTCAACAATGAAAGACAGAGATAAAAACCTTTTCCCAAAACAAAGTCTAAATCATGTTTGATGCACTCTGGATGTATTCTTTTTGCTGTACTGTTTATTCAGGATGATATGAACACTGTGGACAATTTTCAGCAAGTTGCAACATTGAAATACAGAGATAAAAACACTTTTCCAAAAACAAGGTCTAAATCATGTTTGATGCACTCTGAATGTATTTTTTTTTTGCTGTACTGTTTATTCAGGATGATATGAACACTGTGGACAATTTTCTATCAAATGTCAACAATGAAAGACAGAGATAAAAACATTTTCCCAAAACAAAGTCTAAATCATGTTTGATGCACTCTGGATGTATTTTTTTGCTGTACTGTTTATTCAGGATGATATGAACACTGTGGACACTTTTCAGCAAGTTGCAACATTGAAATACAGAGATAAAAACACTTTTCCAAAAACAAGGTCTAAATCATGTTTGATGCACTCTGAATGTATTTTTTTTGCTGTACTGTTTATTCAGGATGATATGAACACTGTGGACAATTTTCAGCAAGTTGCAACATTGAAATACAGAGATAAAAACACTTTTCCAAAAACAAGAAATCATGATAAAAACACTTTTTTTCTATCAAAAACAAGAAAGTCTTTTTTGCAAAACAAGGTCTAAATCATGTTTGATGCACTGTGGATGTATTTTTTTGCTGTACTGTTTATTCAGGATGATATGAACACTGTGGACAATTTTCTATCAAATGTCAACAATGAAAGACAGAGATAAAAACATTTTCCCAAAACAAAGTCTAAATCATGTTTGATGCACTCTGGATGTATTTTCTTTGCTGTAATGTTTATTCAGGATGATTATCAACACTGGACAATTTTCTATCAAATGTCAACAATGAAAGACAGAGATAAAAACCTTTTCCCAAAACAAAGTCTAAATCATGTTTGATGCACTCTGGATGTATTCTTTTTGCTGTACTGTTTATTCAGGATGATATGAACACTGGACAATTTTCTATCAAATGTCAACAATGAAAGACAGAGATAAAAACCTTTTCCCAAAACAAAGTCTAAATCATGTTTGATGCACTCTGGATGTATTCTTTTTGCTGTACTGTTTATTCAGGATGATATGAACACTGTGGACCATTTTCAGCAAGTTGCAACATTGAAATACAGAGATAAAAACACTTTTCCAAAAACAAGGTCTAAATCATGTTTGATGCACTCTGAATGTATTTTTTTTTTTGCTGTACTGTTTATTCAGGATGATATGAACACTGTGGACAATTTTCAGCAAGTTGCAACATTGAAATACAGAGATAAAAACACTTTTCCAAAAACAAGGTCTAAATCATGTTTGATGCACTCTGAATGTATTTTTTTGCTGTACTGTTTATTCAGGATGATATGAACACTGTGGACAATTTTCTATCAAATGTCAACAATGAAAGACAGAGATAAAAACATTTTCCCAAAACAAAGTCTAAATCATGTTTGATGCACTCTGGATGTATTCTTTTTGCTGTACTGTTTATTCAGGATGATATGAACACTGGACAATTTTCATCAAATGTCAACAATGAAAGACAGAGATAAAAACCTTTTCCCAAAACAAAGTCTAAATCATGTTTGATGCACTCTGGATGTATTCTTTTTGCTGTACTGTTTATTCAGGATGATATGAACACTGTGGACCATTTTCAGCAAGTTGCAACATTGAAATACAGAGATAAAAACACTTTTCCAAAAACAAGGTCTAAATCATGTTTGATGCACTCTGAATGTATTTTTTTTTGCTGTACTGTTTATTCAGGATGATATGAACACTGTGGACAATTTTCAGCAAGTTGCAACATTGAAATACAGAGATAAAAACACTTTTCCAAAAACAAGGTCTAAATCATGTTTGATGCACTCTGAATGTATTTTTTTTGCTGTACTGTTTATTCAGGATGACATGAACACTGTGGACAATTTTCTATCAAATGTCAACAATGAAAGACAGAGATAAAAACATTTTCCCAAAACAAAGTCTAAATCATGTTTGATGCACTCTGGATGTATTTTCTTTGCTGTACTGTTTATTCAGGATGATATGAACACTGTGGACAATTTTCAGCAAGTTGCAACATTGAAATACAGAGATAAAAACACTTTTCCAAAAACAAGGTCTAAATCATGTTTGATGCACTCTGAATGTATTTTTTTGCTGTACTGTTTATTCAGGATGATATGAACACTGTGGACAATTTTCTATCAAATGTCAACAATGAAAGACAGAGATAAAAACATTTTCCCAAAACAAAGTCTAAATCATGTTTGATGCACTCTGGATGTATTTTCTTTGCTGTAATGTTTATTCAGGATGATATCAACACTGGACAATTTTCTATCAAATGTCAACAATGAAAGACAGAGATAAAAACCTTTTCCCAAAACAAAGTCTAAATCATGTTTGATGCACTCTGGATGTATTCTTTTTGCTGTACTGTTTATTCAGGATGATATGAACACTGGACAATTTTGCATCAAATGTCAACAATGAAAGACAGAGATAAAAACCTATTCCCAAAACAAAGTCTAAATCATGTTTGATGCACTCTGGATGTATTATTTTTGCTGTACTGTTTATTCAGGATGATATGAACACTGTGGACCATTTTCAGCAAGTTGCAACATTGAAATACAGAGATAAAAACACTTTTCCAAAAACAAGGTCTAAATCATGTTTGATGCACTCTGAATGTATTTTTTTTTTGCTGTACTGTTTATTCAGGATGATATGAACACTGTGGACAATTTTCAGCAAGTTGCAACATTGAAATACAGAGATAAAAACACTTTTCCAAAAACAAGGTCTAAATCATGTTTGATGCACTCTGAATGTATTTTTTTTTTTTTGCTGTGCTGTTTATTCAGGATGATATGAACACTGTGGACAATTTTCTATCAAATGTCAACAATGAAAGACAGAAATAAAAACTTTTTCCCAAAACAAGGTCTAAATCATGTTTGATGCACTGTGGATGTATTTTTTTTGCTGTACTGTTTATTCAGGATGATATGAACACTGTGGACAATTTTCATCAAATGTCAACAATGAAAGACAGAGATAAAAACATTTTCCCAAAAACAAGTCTAAATCATGTTTGATGCACTCTGGATGTATTTTCTTTGCTGTAATGTTTATTCAGGATGATATGAACACTGTGGACAATTTTCAGCAAGTTGCAACATTGAAATACAGAGATAAAAACACTTTTCCAAAACAAGGTCTAAATCATGTTTGATGCACTCTGAATGTATTTTTTTTGCTGTACTGTTTATTCAGGATGATATGAACACTGGACAATTTTCTATCAAATGTCAACAATGAAAGACAGAGATAAAAACATTTTCCCAAAACAAAGTCTAAATCATGTTTGATGCACTCTGGATGTATTCTTTTTGCTGTACTGTTTATTCAGGATGATATGAACACTGTGGACCATTTTCAGCAAGTTGCAACATTGAAATACAGAGATAAAAACACTTTTCCAAAAACAAGGTCTAAATCATGTTTGATGCACTCTGAATGTATTTTTTTTTGCTGTACTGTTTATTCAGGATGATATGAACACTGTGGACAATTTTCAGCAAGTTGCAACATTGAAATACAGAGATAAAAACACTTTTCCAAAAACAAGGTCTAAATCATGTTTGATGCACTCTGAATGTATTTTTTTTTGCTGTACTGTTTATTCAGGATGATATGAACACTGTGGACAATTTTCAGCAAGATGCAACATTGAAATACAGAGATAAAAACACTTTTCCAAAAACAAGGTCTAAATCATGTTTGATGCACTCTGAATGTATTTTTTTTTTTGCTGTGCTGTTTATTCAGGATGATATGAACACTGTGGACAATTTTCTATCAAATGTCAACAATGAAAGACAGAAATAAACACTTTTTCAAAAACAAGGTCTAAATCATGTTTGATGCACTCTGGATGTATTTTTTTTGCTGTACTGTTTATTCAGGATGATATGAACACTGTGGACAATTTTCTATCAAATGTCAACAATGAAAGACAGAGATAAAAACATTTTCCCAAAAACAAAGTCTAAATCATGTTTGATGCACTCTGGATGTATTTTTTTTGCTGTACTGTTTATTCAGGATGATATGAACACTGTGGACAATTTTCAGCAAGTTGCAACATTGAAATACAGAGATAAAAACACTTTTCCAAAAACAAGGTCTAAATCATGTTTGATGCACTGTGGATGTATTTTTTTGCTGTACTGTTTATTCAGGATGATATGAACACGGTGGACAATTTTCAGCAAATGTCAACATTGAAATACAGAGATAAAAACACTTTTCCCAAAACAAGGTCTAAATCATGTTTGATGCACTCTGAATGTATTTTTTTGCTGTACTGTTTATTCAGGATGAAATGAACACTGTGGACAATTTTCAGCAAATTGCAACAATGAAAGACAGAGATAAAAACATTTTCCCAAAACAAAGTCTAAATCATGTTTGATGCACTCTGGATGTATTTTCTTTGCTGTAATGTTTATTCAGGATGATATCAACACTGGACAATTTTCTATCAAATGTCAACAATGAAAGACAGAGATAAAAACCTTTTCCCAAAACAAAGTCTAAATCATGTTTGATGCACTCTGGATGTATTCTTTTTGCTGTACTGTTTATTCAGGATGATATGAACACTGGACAATTTTCCAAATGTCAACAATGAAAGACAGAGATAAAAACCTATTCCCAAAACAAAGTCTAAATCATGTTTGATGCACTCTGGATGTATTCTTTTTGCTGTACTGTTTATTCAGGATGATATGAACACTGTGGACCATTTTCAGCAAGTTGCAACATTGAAATACAGAGATAAAAACACTTTTCCAAAAACAAGGTCTAAATCATGTTTGATGCACTCTGAATGTATTTTTTTTGCTGTACTGTTTATTCAGGATGATATGAACACTGTGGACAATTTTCAGCAAGTTGCAACATTGAAATACAGAGATAAAAACACTTTTCCAAAAACAAGGTCTAAATCATGTTTGATGCACTCTGAATGTATTTTTTTTTGCTGTGCTGTTTATTCAGGATGATATGAACACTGTGGACAATTTTCTATCAAATGTCAACAATGAAAGACAGAAATAAACACTTTTTCAAAAACAAGGTCTAAATCATGTTTGATGCACTGTGGATGTATATTTTTTTGCTGTACTGTTTATTCAGGATGATATGAACACTGTGGACAATTTTCTATCAAATGTCAACAATGAAAGACAGAGATAAAAACATTTTCCCAAAACAAAGTCTAAATCATGTTTGATGCACTCTGGATGTATTTTCTTTGCTGTACTGTTTATTCAGGATGATATGAACACTGTGGACAATTTTCAGCAAGTTGCAACATTGAAATACAGAGATAAAAACACTTTTCCAAAAACAAGGTCTAAATCATGTTTGATGCACTCTGCACTTCAGGATGATATGAACACTGTGGACAATTTTTTGCAACATTGAAATACAGAGATAAAAACACTTTTCCAAAACAAGGTCTAAATCATGTTTGATGCACTCTGATGTATTTTTTTGCTGTACTGTTTATTCAGGATGACATGAACACTGTGGACAATTTTCTATCAAATGTCAACAATGAAAGACAGAGATAAAAACATTTTCCCAAAACAAAGTCTAAATCATGTTTGATGCACTCTGGATGTATTTTCTTTGCTGTAATGTTTATTCAGGATGATATCAACACTGGACAATTTTCTATCAAATGTCAACAATGAAAGACAGAGATAAAAACCTTTTCCCAAAACAAAGTCTAAATCATGTTTGATGCACTCTGGATGTATTTTTTTGCTGTACTGTTTATTCAGGATGATATGAACACTGGACAATTTTGCATCAAATGTCAACAATGAAAGACAGAGATAAAAACCTTTTCCCAAAACAAAGTCTAAATCATGTTTGATGCACTCTGGATGTATTCTTTTTGCTGTACTGTTTATTCAGGATGATATGAACACTGTGGACCATTTTCAGCAAGTTGCAACATTGAAATACAGAGATAAAAACACTTTTCCAAAAACAAGGTCTAAATCATGTTTGATGCACTCTGAATGTATTTTTTTTTTGCTGTACTGTTTATTCAGGATGATATGAACACTGTGGACAATTTTCAGCAAGTTGCAACATTGAAATACAGAGATAAAAACACTTTTCCAAAAACAAGGTCTAAATCATGTTTGATGCACTCTGAATGTATTTTTTTTGCTGTACTGTTTATTCAGGATGATATGAACACTGTGGACAATTTTCTATCAAATGTCAACAATGAAAGACAGAAATAAAAACACTTTTTCAAAAACAAGGTCTAAATCATGTTTGATGCACTGTGGATGTATTTTTTTGCTGTACTGTTTATTCAGGATGAACATGAACACAAATGTGTGAAATACAATTTTCCCAAAACAAAGTCTAAATCAAACTCTGGATGTATTTTTTTGCTGTAATGTTTATTCAGGATGATATGAAACTGTGGACAGAGATAAAAAATACAGAATTAAAAACTTTTCCAAAACAAAGTCTAAATCATGTTTGATGCACTCTGGATGTATTTTTTTGCTGTACTGTTTATTCAGGATGATATGAACACTGGACAATTTTCTATCAAATGTCAACAATGAAAGACAGAGATAAAAAAAAACAAAGTCTAAATCATGTTTGATGCACTCTGGATGTATTTTTTTGCTGTACTGTTTATTCAGGATGATATGAACACTGTGGACAATTTTCAGCAAGTTGCAACATTGAAATACAGAGATAAAAACACTTTTCCAAAAACAAGGTCTAAATCATGTTTGATGCACTCTGAATGTATTTTTTTTGCTGTACTGTTTATTCAGGATGATATGAACACTGTGGACAATTTTCATCAAATGTGCAACAATGAAAGACAGAGATAAAAACACTTTTCCAAAAACAAGGTCTAAATCATGTTTGATGCACTCTGGATGTATTTTTTTTGCTGTACTGTTTATTCAGGATGATATGAACACTGTGGACAATTTTCTATCAAATGTCAACAATGAAAGACAGAGATAAAAACCTTTTCCCAAAACAAAGTCTAAATCATGTTTGATGCACTCTGGATGTATTTTTTTGCTGTACTGTTTATTCAGGATGATATGAACACTGGACAATTTTCAGCAAATTTGAAATACAGAGATAAAAACACTTTTCCCAAAACAAGGTCTAAATCATGTTTGATGCACTCTGGATGTAATGTTTATTCAGGATGATATGAACACTGTGGACAATTTTCAGCAAGTTGCAACATTGAAATACAGAGATAAAAACACTTTTCCAAAAACAAGGTCTAAATCATGTTTGATGCACTCTGAATGTATTTTTTTTGCTGTACTGTTTATTCAGGATGATATGAACACTGTGGACAATTTTCTATCAAATGTCAACAATGAAAGACAGAGATAAAAACATTTTCCCAAAACAAAGTCTAAATCATGTTTGATGCACTCTGGATGTATTCTTTTTGCTGTACTGTTTATTCAGGATGATATGAACACTGTGGACCATTTTCAGCAAGTTGCAACATTGAAATACAGAGATAAAAACACTTTTCCAAAAACAAGGTCTAAATCATGTTTGATGCACTCTGAATGTATTTTTTTTTTGCTGTACTGTTTATTCAGGATGATATGAACACTGTGGACAATTTTCAGCAAGTTGCAACATTGAAATACAGAAAAAAACACTTTTCCAAAAACAAGAAATCATGTTTGATGCACTCTGAAAATTCAGGATGATATGAACACTTTTTTCCAAAAACAAGGTCTTTTTCAAAAACAAGGTCTAAATCATGTTTGATGCACTCTGGATGTATTTTTTTTGCTGTACTGTTTATTCAGGATGATATGAACACTGTGGACAATTTTCTATCAAATGTCAACAATGAAAGACAGAGATAAAAACATTTTCCCAAAACAAAGTCTAAATCATGTTTGATGCACTCTGGATGTATTTTTTTGCTGTAATGTTTATTCAGGATGATATGAACACTGTGGACAATTTTCAGCAAGTTGCAACATTGAAATTTTTCAAAACAAAGTCTAAATCATGTTTGATGCACTCTGATGTATTTTTTTGCTGTAAATGTTTATTCAGATGATATGAACACTGGGACAATTTTCTTTTCAACAATGAAAGACAAAATAAAAACAAGGTCTAAATCATGTTTGATGCACTCTGGATGTATTTTTTTGCTGTACTGTTTATTCAGGATGATATGAACACTGTGGACAATTTTCAGCAAGTTGCAACATTGAAATACAGAGATAAAAACACTTTTCCAAAAACAAGGTCTAAATCATGTTTGATGCACTCTGAATGTATTTTTTTTGCTGTACTGTTTATTCAGGATGATATGAACACTGTGGACAATTTTCTATCAAATGTCAACAATGAAAGACAGAGAAAAAACATTTTCCCAAAAACAAGTCTAAATCATGTTTGATGCACTGTGGATGTATTTTTTTGCTGTACTGTTTATTCAGGATGATATGAACACTGTGGACAATTTTCAATCAAATGTCAACAATGAAATACAGAGATAAAAACACTTTTCCCAAAACAAAGTCTAAATCATGTTTGATGCACTCTGGATGTATTTTTTTGCTGTAATGTTTATTCAGGATGATATGAACACTGTGGACAATTTTCAGCAAGTTGCAACATTGAAATACAGAGATAAAAACACTTTTCCAAAACAAGGTCTAAATCATGTTTGATGCACTCTGAATGTATTTTTTTTTTTTGCTGTACTGTTTATTCAGGATGATATGAACACTGTGGACAATTTTCTATCAAATGTCAACAATGAAAGACAGAGATAAAAACATTTTCCCAAAACAAAGTCTAAATCATGTTTGATGCACTCTGGATGTATTCTTTTTGCTGTACTGTTTATTCAGGATGATATGAACACTGTGGACAATTTTCAGCAAGTTGCAACATTGAAATACAGAGATAAAAACACTTTTCCAAAAACAAGGTCTAAATCATGTTTGATGCACTCTGAATGTATTTTTTTTTGCTGTACTGTTTATTCAGGATGATATGAACACTGTGGACAATTTTCAGCAAGTTGCAACATTGAAATACAGAGATAAAAACACTTTTCCAAAAACAAGAAATCATGTTTGATGCACTCTGAATGTATTTTTTTGCTGTGCTGTTTATTCAGGATGATATGAACACTGTGGACAATTTTCTATCAAATGTCAACAATGAAATACAGAAAAAACACTTTTTCAAAAACAAGGTCTAAATCATGTTTGATGCACTCTGATGTATTTTTTTTGCTGTACTGTTTATTCAGGATGATATGAACACTGTGGACAATTTTCTATCAAATGTCAACAATGAAAGACAGAGATAAAAACATTTTCCCAAAACAAAGTCTAAATCATGTTTGATGCACTCTGGATGTATTTTTTTGCTGTACTGTTTATTCAGGATGATATGAACACTGTGGACAATTTTCAGCAAGTTGCAACATTGAAATACAGAGATAAAAACACTTTTCCAAAAACAAGGTCTAAATCATGTTTGATGCACTCTGGATGTATTTTTTTTTGCTGTACTGTTTATTCAGGATGATATGAACACTGTGGACAATTTTCTATCAAATGTCAAATTGAAATAGATAAACATTTTCCAAAACAAAGAAATCATGTTTGATGCACTCTGAAAATTTTTTTGCTTTGTTTATTCAGGATGAATGAACAAAAAAATGTCAACAATGAAAGACAGAGATTGATTTTCCCAAAACAAAGTCTAAATCATGTTTGATGCACTCTGGATGTATTTTTTTGCTGTACTGTTTATTCAGGATGATATGAACACTGGACAATTTTCTATCAAATGTCAACAATGAAAGACAGAGATAAAAACCTTTTCCCAAAACAAAGTCTAAATCATGTTTGATGCACTCTGGATGTATTCTTTTTGCTGTACTGTTTATTCAGGATGATATGAACACTGGACAATTTTCTATCAAATGTCAACAATGAAAGACAGAGATAAAAACCTTTTCCCAAAACAAAGTCTAAATCATGTTTGATGCACTCTGGATGTATTCTTTTCGCTGTACTGTTTATTCAGGATGATATGAACACTGTGGACCATTTTCAGCAAGTTGCAACATTGAAATACAGAGATAAAAACACTTTTCCAAAAACAAGGTCTAAATCATGTTTGATGCACTCTGAATGTATTTTTTTTTGCTGTACTGTTTATTCAGGATGATATGAACACTGTGGACAATTTTCAGCAAGTTGCAACATTGAAATACAGAGATAAAAACACTTTTCCAAAAACAAGGTCTAAATCATGTTTGATGCACTCTGAATGTATTTTTTTTTTGCTGTACTGTTTATTCAGGATGATATGAACACTGTGGACAATTTTCTATCAAATGTCAACAATGAAAGACAGAGATAAAAACACTTTTCCCAAAACAAGTCTAAATCATGTTTGATGCACTGTGGATGTATTTTTTTGCTGTACTGTTTATTCAGGATGATATGAACACTGTGGACAATTTTCTATCAAATGTCAACAATGAAAGACAGAGATAAAAACATTTTCCAAAACAAAGTCTAAATCATGTTTGATGCACTCTGGATGTATTTTCTTTGCTGTACTGTTTATTCAGGATGATATGAACACTGTGGACAATTTTCAGCAAGTTGCAACATTGAAATACAGAGATAAAAACACTTTTCCAAAAACAAGGTCTAAATCATGTTTGATGCACTCTGAATGTATTTTTTTTGCTGTACTGTTTATTCAGGATGATATGAACACTGTGGACAATTTTCTATCAAATGTCAACAATGAAAGACAGAGATAAAAACATTTTCCCAAAACAAAGTCTAAATCATGTTTGATGCACTCTGGATGTATTTTTTTGCTGTACTGTTTATTCAGGATGATATGAACACTGTGGACAATTTTCAGCAAGTTGCAACATTGAAATACAGAGATAAAAACACTTTTCCAAAAACAAGGTCTAAATCATGTTTGATGCACTCTGAATGTATTTTTTTTTTGCTGTACTGTTTATTCAGGATGATATGAACACTGTGGACAATTTTCAGCAAGTTGCAACATTGAAATACAGAGATAAAAACACTTTTCCAAAAACAAGGTCTAAATCATGTTTGATGCACTCTGAATGTATTTTTTTTGCTGTACTGTTTATTCAGGATGATATGAACACTGTGGACAATTTTCTATCAAATGTCAACAATGAAAGACAGAGATAAAAACATTTTCCCAAAACAAAGTCTAAATCATGTTTGATGCACTGTGGATGTATTTTTTGCTGTACTGTTTATTCAGGATGATATGAACACTGTGGACAATTTTCTATCAAATGTCAACAATGAAAGACAGAGATAAAAACCTTTTCCCAAAACAAAGTCTAAATCATGTTTGATGCACTCTGGATGTATTATTTTTGCTGTACTGTTTATTCAGGATGATATGAACACTGTGGACCATTTTCAGCAAGTTGCAACATTGAAATACAGAGATAAAAACACTTTTCCAAAAACAAGGTCTAAATCATGTTTGATGCACTCTGAATGTATTTTTTTTGCTGTACTGTTTATTCAGGATGATATGAACACTGTGGACAATTTTCAGCAAGTTGCAACATTGAAATACAGAGATAAAAACACTTTTCCAAAAACAAGGTCTAAATCATGTTTGATGCACTCTGAATGTATTTTTTTTTTTTTTTTTTGCTGTACTGTTTATTCAGGATGATATGAACACTGTGGACAATTTTCATCAAATGTCAACAATGAAAGACAGAGATAAAAACATTTTCCAAAACAAAGTCTAAATCATGTTTGATGCACTCTGGATGTATTCTTTTTGCTGTACTGTTTATTCAGGATGATATGAACACTGGACAATTTTCTATCAAATGTCAACAATGAAAGACAGAGATAAAAACATTTTTCCCAAAACAAAGTCTAAATCATGTTTGATGCACTCTGGATGTATTTTTTTTTGCTGTACTGTTTATTCAGGATGATATGAACACTGTGGACCATTTTCAGCAAGTTGCAACATTGAAATACAGAGATAAAAACACTTTTCCAAAAACAAGGTCTAAATCATGTTTGATGCACTCTGAATGTATTTTTTTTTGCTGTACTGTTTATTCAGGATGATATGAACACTGTGGACAATTTTCAGCAAGTTGAAACATTGAAATACAGAGATAAAAACACTTTTCCAAAAACAAGGTCTAAATCATGTTTGATGCTCTCTGAATGTATTTTTTTGCTGTACTGTTTATTCAGGATGATATGAACACTGTGGACAATTTTCTATCAAATGTCAACAATGAAAGAGAGAGATAAAAACATTTTCCCAAAACAAGTCTAAATCATGTTTGATGCACTGTGGATGTATTTTTTGCTGTACTGTTTATTCAGGATGATATGAACACTGTGGACATTTTCAGCAAGTTGCAACATTGAAATACAGAGATAAAAACACTTTTCCAAAAACAAGGTCTAAATCATGTTTGATGCACTCTGAATGTATTTTTTTTGCTGTACTGTTTATTCAGGATGATATGAACACTGTGGACAATTTTCATCAAATGTCAACAATGAAAGACAGAGATAAAAACATTTTCCCAAAACAAAGTCTAAATCATGTTTGATGCACTCTGGATGTATTTTTTTGCTGTACTGTTTATTCAGGATGATATGAACACTGTGGACAATTTTCAGCAAGTTGCAACATTGAAATACAGAGATAAAAACACTTTTCCAAAAACAAGGTCTAAATCATGTTTGATGCACTCTGAATGTATTTTTTTTTTGCTGTACTGTTTATTCAGGATGATATGAACACTGTGGACAATTTTCAGCAAGTTGCAACATTGAAATACAGAGATAAAAACACTTTTCCAAAAACAAGGTCTAAATCATGTTTGATGCACTCTGAATGTATTTTTTTTGCTGTACTGTTTATTCAGGATGATATGAACACTGTGGACAATTTTCATCAAATGTCAACAATGAAAGACAGAGATAAAAACATTTTCCCAAAACAAAGTCTAAATCATGTTTGATGCACTCTGGATGTATTTTTTTGCTGTACTGTTTATTCAGGATGATATGAACACTGTGGACAGTTTTCAGCAAGTTGCAACATTGAAATACAGAGATAAAAACACTTTTCCCAAAACAAGGTCTAAATCATGTTTGATGCACTCTGAATGTATTTTTTTTGCTGTACTGTTTATTCAGGATGATATGAACACTGTGGACAATTTTCTAGCAAATGTCAACAATGAAAGACAGAGATAAAAACACTTTTCCCAAAACAAGCTCTAAATCATGTTTGATGCACTCTGGATGTATTCTTTTGCTGTACTGTTTATTCAGGATGATATGAACACTGTGGACCATTTTCAGCAAGTTGCAACATTGAAATACAGAGATAAAAACACTTTTCCAAAAACAAGGTCTAAATCATGTTTGATGCACTCTGAATGTATTTTTTTTTTTTTGCTGTACTGTTTATTCAGGATGATATGAACACTGTGGACAATTTTCAGCAAGTTGCAACATTGAAATACAAGATAAAAACACTTTTCCAAAAACAAGGTCTAAATCATGTTTGATGCACTCTGAATGTATTTTTTTTGCTGTAGTTTAGATGAAAACACTTTTCATCAAATGTCAACAAAAAGACAAGATAAAAACACTTTTTGCAAAAACAAGTCTAAATCATGTTTGATGCACTCTGGATGTATTTTTTTTTTTTGCTGTACTGTTTATTCAGGATGATATGAACACTGTGGACAATTTTCATCAAATGTCAACAATGAAAGACAGAGATAAAAACATTTTCCAAAAACAAAGTCTAAATCATGTTTGATGCACTCTGGATGTATTTTTTTTGCTGTACTGTTTATTCAGGATGATATGAACACTGTGGACAATTTTCTATCAAATGTCAACAATGAAAGACAGAGATAAAAACATTTTCCCAAAACAAAGTCTAAATCATGTTTGATGCACTCTGGATGTATTTTTTTGCTGTACTGTTTATTCAGGATGATATGAACACTGTGGACAATTTTCAGCAAGTTGCAACATTGAAATACAGAGATAAAAACACTTTTCCAAAAACAAGGTCTAAATCATGTTTGATGCACTCTGAATGTATTTTTTTTTTTGCTGTACTGTTTATTCAGGATGATATGAACACTGTGGACAATTTTCAGCAAGTTGCAACATTGAAATACAGAGATAAAAACACTTTTCCAAAAACAAGGTCTAAATCATGTTTGATGCACTCTGAATGTATTTTTTTGCTGTACTGTTTATTCAGGATGAAATGAACACTGTGGACAATTTTCTATCAAATGTCAACAATGAAAGACAGAGATAAAAACATTTTCCCAAAACAAAGTCTAAATCATGTTTGATGCACTGTGGATGTATTTTTTTGCTGTACTGTTTATTCAGGATGATATGAACACTGTGGACATTTTCAGCAAGTTGCAACATTGAAATACAGAGATAAAAACACTTTTCCAAAAACAAGGTCTAAATCATGTTTGATGCACTCTGAATGTATTTTTTTTGCTGTACTGTTTATTCAGGATGATATGAACACTGTGGACAATTTTCATCAAATGTCAACAATGAAATACAGAGATAAAAACATTTTCCCAAAACAAGTCTAAATCATGTTTGATGCACTCTGGATGTATTTTTTTTGCTGTACTGTTTATTCAGGATGATATGAACACTGTGGACATTTTCAGCAAGTTGCAACATTGAAATACAGAGATAAAAACACTTTTCCAAAAACAAGGTCTAAATCATGTTTGATGCACTCTGAATGTATTTTTTTTTTGCTGTACTGTTTATTCAGGATGATATGAACACTGTGGACAATTTTCAGCAAGTTGCAACATTGAAATACAGAGATAAAAACACTTTTCCAAAACAAGGTCTAAATCATGTTTGATGCACTCTGAATGTATTTTTTTTGCTGTACTGTTTATTCAGGATGATATGAACACTGTGGACAATTTTCTATCAAATGTCAACAATGAAATACAGAGATAAAAACACTTTTCCCAAAACAAAGTCTAAATCATGTTTGATGCACTGTGGATGTATTTTTTTGCTGTACTGTTTATTCAGGATGATATGAACACTGTGGACAGTTTTCAGCAAGTTGCAACATTGAAATACAGAGATAAAAACTTTTCCAAAACAAGTCTAAATCATGTTTGATGCACTCTGGATGTATTTTTTTTGCTGTACTGTTTATTCAGGATGATATGAACACTGTGGACAATTTTCAAAATGTCAACAATGAAATACAGATAAAAAACATTTTCCAAAACAAAGTCTAAATCATGTTTGATGCACTCTGGATGTATTCTTTTTGCTGTACTGTTTATTCAGGATGATATGAACACTGTGGACATTTTCAGCAAGTTGCAACATTGAAATACAGAGATAAAAACACTTTTCCAAAAACAAGGTCTAAATCATGTTTGATGCACTCTGAATGTATTTTTTTTTTGCTGTACTGTTTATTCAGGATGATATGAACACTGTGGACAATTTTCAGCAAGTTGCAACATTGAAATACAGAGATAAAAACACTTTTCCAAAAACAAGGTCTAAATCATGTTTGATGCACTCTGAATGTATTTTTTTTTTGCTGTACTGTTTATTCAGGATGAAATGAACACTGTGGACAATTTTCATCAAATGTCAACAATGAAAGACAGAGAAAAAACATTTTCCCAAAACAAGCTCTAAATCATGTTTGATGCACTGTGGATGTATTCTTTTTGCTGTACTGTTTATTTGGATGATATGAACACTGTGGACATTTTCAGCAAGTTGCAACATTGAAATACAGAGATAAAAACACTTTTCCAAAAACAAGGTCTAAATCATGTTTGATGCACTCTGATGTATTTTTTTTGCTGTACTGTTTATTCAGGATGATATGAACACTGTGGACAATTTTCATCAAATGTCAACAATGAAAGACAGAGATAAAAACATTTTCCCAAAACAAAGTCTAAATCATGTTTGATGCACTGTGGATGTATTTTTTTGCTGTACTGTTTATTCAGGATGATATGAACACTGTGGACAGTTTTCAGCAAGTTGCAACATTGAAATACAGAGATAAAAACACTTTTCCAAAAACAAGGTCTAAATCATGTTTGATGCACTCTGATGTAACTGTTTATTCAGGATGATATGAACACTGTGGACAATTTTCAGCAAGTTGCAACATTGAAATACAGAGATAAAAACACTTTTCCAAAAACAAGGTCTAAATCATGTTTGATGCACTCTGAATGTATTTTTTTTGCTGTACTGTTTATTCAGGATGAATGAACACTGTGGACAATTTTCATCAAATTGCAACATGAAATACAGAGATAAAAAATTTTCCAAAACAAGCTCTAAATCATGTTTGATGCACTGATGTCCATTTTTTTGCTGTATATTCAATGAAATGAACACTTGGACAGTTTTCAGCAAGTTGCAACATTGAAATACAGAGATAAAAACACTTTTCCAAAAACAAGTCTAAATCATGTTTGATGCACTCTGGATGTATTTTTTTTGCTGTACTGTTTATTCAGGATGATATGAACACTGTGGACAATTTTCTATCAAATGTCAACAATGAAAGACAGAGATAAAAACATTTTCAAAAACAAAGTCTAAATCATGTTTGATGCACTCTGGATGTATTCTTTTGCTGTACTGTTTATTCAGGATGATATGAACACTGTGGACAATTTTCAGCAAGTTGCAACATTGAAATACAGAGATAAAAACACTTTTCCAAAAACAAGGTCTAAATCATGTTTGATGCACTCTGAATGTCCAATTTTTTTTGCTGTACTGTTTATTCAGGATGAAATGAACACTGTGGACAATTTTCAGCAAGTTGCAACATTGAAATACAGAGATAAAAACACTTTTCCAAAAACAAGGTCTAAATCATGTTTGATGCACTCTGAATGTATTTTTTTTGCTGTACTGTTTATTCAGGATGATATGAACACTGTGGACAATTTTCTATCAAATGTCAACAATGAAAGACAGAGATAAAAACATTTTCCCAAAACAAGTCTAAATCATGTTTGATGCACTGTGGATGTATTTTTTTTGCTGTACTGTTTATTCAGGATGATATGAACACTGTGGACAATTTTCAGCAAGTTGCAACATTGAAATACAGAGAAAAAACACTTTTCCAAAAAACAAGGTCTAAATCATGTTTGATGCACTCTGGATGTCCATTTTTTTGCTGTACTGTTTATTCAGGATGATATGAACACTGTGGACAATTTTCAGCAAGTTGCAACATTGAAATACAGAATAAAAACACTTTTCCAAAAACAAGGTCTAAATCATGTTTGATGCACTCTGAATGTATTTTTTTGCTGTACTGTTTATTCAGGATGATGAACACTGTGGACAATTTTCATCAAATGTCAACAATGAAAGACAGAATAAAAACATTTTCCCAAAACAAGCTCTAAATCATGTTTGATGCACTGTGGATGTATTCTTTTTGCTGTACTGTTTATTCAGGATGATATGAACACTGTGGACAATTTTCAGCAAGTTGCAACATTGAAATACAGAGATAAAAACACTTTTCCAAAAACAAGGTCTAAATCATGTTT
This sequence comes from Oncorhynchus nerka, assembly GCF_034236695.1. Classification (NCBI taxonomy): domain Eukaryota; kingdom Metazoa; phylum Chordata; class Actinopteri; order Salmoniformes; family Salmonidae; genus Oncorhynchus; species Oncorhynchus nerka. The sequence goes on from NC_088397.1 coordinate 35,202,552, forward strand.
GATGCACTCTGAATGTATTTTTTTGCTGTACTGTTTATTCAGGATGAAATGAACACTGTGGACAATTTTCAGCAAATGTCAACAATGAAAGACAGAGATAAAAACATTTTCCCAAAACAAGTCTAAATCATGTTTGATGCACTGTGGATGTATTTTTTTGCTGTACTGTTTATTCAGGATGATATGAACACTGTGGACAATTTTCAGCAAGTTGCAACATTGAAATACAGAGATAAAAACACTTTTCCAAAAACAAGGTCTAAATCATGTTTGATGCACTCTGAATGTCCATTTTTTTTGCTGTACTGTTTATTTGAGATGAAATGAACACTGTGGACAGTTTTCAGCAAGTTGCAACATTGAAATACAGAGATAAAAACACTTTTCCAAAACAAGTCTAAATCATGTTTGATGCACTCTGAATGTCCATTTTTTTTGCTGTACTGTTTATTCAGGATGATATGAACACTGTGGACAATTTTCAGCAAGTTGCAACATTGAAATACAGAGATAAAAACACTTTTCCAAAAACAAGGTCTAAATCATGTTTGATGCACTCTGAATGTATTTTTTTTTTTTGCTGTACTGTTTATTCAGGATGATATGAACACTGTGGACAATTTTCTATCAAATGTCAACAATGAAAGACAGAGATAAAAACATTTTCCCAAAACAAGTCTAAATCATGTTTGATGCACTGTGGATGTATTCTTTTTGCTGTACTGTTTATTCAGGATGATATGAACACTGTGGACAGTTTTCAGCAAGTTGCAACATTGAAATACAGAAAAAAACTGTTTTCCCAAAAACAAGCTCTAAATCATGTTTGATGCACTCTGGATGTCAACTGTTTATTCAGGATGATATGAACACTGTGACAATTTTCATAAAATTGAAAGACAGAAAAAAACCTTTTCCCAAAACAAGTCTAAATCATGTTTGATGCACTCTGGATGTATTCTTTTTGCTGTACTGTTTATTCAGGATGATATGAACACTGTGGACAATTTTCAGCAAGTTGCAACATTGAAATACAGAAAAAAACACTTTTCCAAAAACAAGGTCTAAATCATGTTTGATGCACTCTGAATGTATTTTTTTTTTTTGCTACTGTTTATTCAGGATGATATGAACACTGTGGACAATTTTCAGCAAGTTGCAACATTGAAATACAGAGATAAAAACACTTTTCCAAAAACAAGGTCTAAATCATGTTTGATGCACTCTGAATGTATTTTTTTGCTGTACTGTTTATTCAGGATGATATGAACACTGTGGACAATTTTCATCAAATGTCAACAATGAAAGACAGAGATAAAAACATTTTCCCAAAACAAGTCTAAATCATGTTTGATGCACTGTGGATGTATTTTTTTGCTGTACTGTTTATTCAGGATGATATGAACACTGTGGACATTTTCAGCAAGTTGCAACATTGAAATACAGAGATAAAAACACTTTTCCAAAAACAAGGTCTAAATCATGTTTGATGCACTCTGATGTATTTTTTTTTGCTGTACTGTTTATTCAGGATGAAATGAACACTGTGGACAGTTTTCAGCAAGTTGCAACATTGAAATACAGAGATAAAAACACTTTTCCAAAAACAAGGTCTAAATCATGTTTGATGCACTCTGAATGTATTTTTTTTGCTGTACTGTTTATTCAGGATGATATGAACACTGTGGACAATTTTCTATCAAATGTCAACAATGAAAGACAGAAAAAAACATTTTCCCAAAACAAAGTCTAAATCATGTTTGATGCACTGTGGATGTATTCTTTTTGCTGTACTGTTTATTCAGGATGATATGAACACTGTGGACAATTTTCAGCAAGTTGCAACATTGAAATACAGAGATAAAAACACTTTTCAAAAACAAGGTCTAAATCATGTTTGATGCACTCTGAATGTATTTTTTTTGCTGTACTGTTTATTCAGGATGATATGAACACTGTGGACAATTTTCATCAAATGTCAACAATGAAAGACAGAATAAAAACATTTTTCAAAACAAGCTCTAAATCATGTTTGATGCACTCTGTGGATGTATTCTTTTTGCTGTACTGTTTATTCAGGATGATATGAACACTGTGGACAATTTTCAGCAAGTTGCAACATTGAAATACAGAATAAAAACACTTTTCCAAAAACAAGGTCTAAATCATGTTTGATGCACTCTGATGTATTTTTTTTGCTGTACTGTTTATTCAGGATGATATGAACACTGTGGACAATTTTCAGCAAGTTGCAACATTGAAATACAGAGATAAAAACACTTTTCCAAAAACAAGGTCTAAATCATGTTTGATGCACTCTGAATGTATTTTTTTTTTGCTGTACTGTTTATTCAGGATGATATGAACACTGTGGACAATTTTCATCAAATGTCAACAATGAAAGACAGAAAAAAACATTTTTTCAAAAACAAGTCTAAATCATGTTTGATGCACTCTGGATGTATTTTTTTGCTGTACTGTTTATTCAGGATGATATGAACACTGTGGACAATTTTCAGCAAATGTGCAACATTGAAATACAGAGATAAAAACACTTTTCCAAAAACAAGCTCTAAATCATGTTTGATGCACTCTGGATGTCCATTTTTTTTGCTGTACTGTTTATTCAGGATGATATGAACACTGTGGACAATTTTCAGCAAGTTGCAACATTGAAATACAGAGATAAAAACACTTTTCCAAAAACAAGGTCTAAATCATGTTTGATGCACTCTGGATGTATTTTTTTGCTGTACTGTTTGATTCAGGATGAAATGAACACTGCTGTTTTCAGCAAGTTGCAACATTGAAATACAGAATAAAAACACTTTTCCAAAAACAAGGTCTAAATCATGTTTGATGCACTCTGAATGTATTTTTTTTGCTGTACTGTTTATTCAGGATGATATGAACACTGTGGACAATTTTCAGCAAGTTGCAACATTGAAATACAGAGATAAAAACACTTTTCCAAAAACAAGGTCTAAATCATGTTTGATGCACTCTGAATGTATTTTTTTGCTGTACTGTTTATTCAGGATGATATGAACACTGTGGACAATTTTCTATCAAATGTCAACAATGAAAGACAGAGATAAAAACATTTTCCCAAAACGAAGTCTAAATCATGTTTGATGCACTGTGGATGTATTATTTTTGCTGTACTGTTTATTCAGGATGATATGAACACTGTGGACAATTTTCAGCAAGTTGCAACATTGAAATACAGAGATAAAAACACTTTTCCAAAAACAAGGTCTAAATCATGTTTGATGCACTCTGAATGTATTTTTTTTTGCTGTACTGTTTATTCAGGATGATATGAACACTGTGGACAATTTTCAGCAAGTTGCAACATTGAAATACAGAGATAAAAACACTTTTCCAAAAACAAGGTCTAAATCATGTTTGATGCTCTCTGAATGTATTTTTTTTGCTGTACTGTTTATTCAGGATGATATGAACACTGTGGACAATTTTCTATCAAATGTCAACAATGAAAGAGAGAGATAAAAACATTTTCCCAAAACGAAGTCTAAATCATGTTTGATGCACTGTGGATGTATTATTTTTGCTGTACTGTTTATTCAGGATGATATGAACACTGGACAATTTTCAATCAAATGTCAACAATGAAATACAGAGATTAAAAACACTTTTCCAAAAACAAGGTCTAAATCATGTTTGATGCACTCTGGATGTTTTTATTTTTGCTGTACTGTTTGTTCAGGATGATATGAACACTGTGGACAATTTTCAGCAAGTTGCAACATTGAAATACAGAGATAAAAACACTTTTCCAAAAACAAGGTCTAAATCATGTTTGATGCACTCTGAATGTATTTTTTTTGCTGTACTGTTTATTCAGGATGACATGAACACTGTGGACAATTTTCTATCAAATGTCAACAATGAAAGACAGAGATAAAAACATTTTCCCAAAACAAAGTCTAAATCATGTTTGATGCACTGTGGATGTATTCTTTTTGCTGTACTGTTTATTCAGGATGATATGAACACTGGACAATTTTCAGCAAGTTGCAACATTGAAATACAGAGATAAAAATACTTTTCCAAAAACAAGGTCTAAATCATGTTTGATGCACTCTGAATGTATTTTTTTGCTGTACTGTTTATTCAGGATGATATGAACACTGTGGACAATTTTCAGCAAGTTGCAACATTGAAATACAGAGATAAAAACACTTTTCCAAAAACAAGTCTAAATCATGTTTGATGCACTGTGGATGTATTATTTTTGCTGTACTGTTTATTCAGGATGATATGAACACTGGACAATTTTCAATCAAATGTCAACAATGAAATACAGAGATTAAAAACACTTTTCCAAAAACAAGGTCTAAATCATGTTTGATGCACTGTGGATGTATTCTTTTTGCTGTACTGTTTATTCAGGATGATATGAACACTGTGGACAATTTTCAGCAAGTTGCAACATGGAAATACAGAGATAAAAACACTTTTCCAAAAACAAGGTCTAAATCATGTTTGATGCACTCTGGATGTATTTTTTTTGCTGTACTGTTTATTCAGGATGATATGAACACTGGACACTTTTCAGCAAGTTGCAACATTGAAATACAGAGATAAACACTTTTCCAAAAACAAGTCTAAATCATGTTTGATGCACTCTGAATGTATTTTTTTTTGCTGTACTGTTTATTCAGGATGATATGAACACTGTGGACAATTTTCAGCAAGTTGCAACATTGAAATACAGAGATAAAAACACTTTTCCAAAAACAAGGTCTAAATCATGTTTGATGCACTCTGAATGTATTTTTTTTGCTGTACTGTTTATTCAGGATGATATGAACACTGTGGACAATTTTCTATCAAATGTCAACAATGAAAGACAGAGATAAAAACATTTTCCCAAAACAAAGTCTAAATCATGTTTGATGCACTGTGGATGTATTATTTTTGCTGTACTGTTTATTCAGGATGATATGAACACTGGACAATTTTCAATCAAATGTCAACAATGAAATACAGAGATTAAAAACACTTTTCCAAAAACAAGGTCTAAATCATGTTTGATGCACTCTGGATGTTTTTATTTTTGCTGTACTGTTTGTTCAGGATGATATGAACACTGTGGACAATTTTCAGCAAGTTGCAACATTGAAATACAGAGATAAAAACACTTTTCCAAAAACAAGGTCTAAATCATGTTTGATGCACTCTGAATGTATTTTTTTTTGCTGTACTGTTTATTCAGGATGATATGAACACTGTGGACAATTTTCTATCAAATGTCAACAATGAAAGACAGAGATAAAAACATTTTCCCAAAACAAAGTCTAAATCATGTTTGATGCACTGTGGATGTATTCTTTTTGCTGTACTGTTTGTTCAGGATGATATGAACACTGGACAATTTTCAGCAAGTTGCAACATTGAAATACAGAGATAAAAATAATTTTCCAAAAACAAGGTCTAAATCATGTTTGATGCACTCTGAATGTATTTTTTTTGCTGTACTGTTTATTCAGGATGATATGAACACTGGACACTTTTCAGCAAGTTGCAACATTGAAATACAGAGATAAACACTTTTCCAAAAACAAGTCTAAATCATGTTTGATGCACTCTGGATGTATTTTTTTGCTGTACTGTTTATTCAGGATGATATGAACACTGGACAATTTTCAATCAAATGTCAACAATGAAATACAGAGATTAAAAACACTTTTCCAAAAACAAGGTCTAAATCATGTTTGATGCACTGTGGATGTATTCTTTTTGCTGTACTGTTTATTCAGGATGATATGAACACTGTGGACAATTTTCAGCAAGTTGCAACATGGAAATACAGAGATAAAAACACTTTTCCAAAAACAAGGTCTAAATCATGTTTGATGCACTCTGGATGTTTTTATTTTTGCTGTACTGTTTGTTCAGGATGATATGAACACTGGACACTTTTCAGCAAGTTGCAACATTGAAATACAGAGATAAACACTTTTCCAAAAACAAGTCTAAATCATGTTTGATGCACTCTGAATGTATTTTTTTTGCTGTACTGGTTATTCAGGATGATATGAACACTGTGGACAATTTTCAGCAAGTTGCAACATTGAAATACAGAGATAAAAACACTTTTCCAAAAACAAGGTCTAAATCATGTTTGATGCTCTCTGAATGTATTTTTTTTGCTGTACTGTTTATTCAGGATGATATGAACACTGTGGACAATTTTCTATCAAATGTCAACAATGAAAGAGAGAGATAAAAACATTTTCCCAAAACGAAGTCTAAATCATGTTTGATGCACTGTGGATGTATTATTTTTGCTGTACTGTTTGTTCAGGATGATATGAACACTGTGGACAATTTTCAGCAAGTTGCAACATTGAAATACAGAGATAAAAACACTTTTCCAAAAACAAGGTCTAAATCATGTTTGATGCACTCTGAATGTATTTGTTTTGCTGTACTGTTTATTCAGGATGATATGAACACTGTGGACAATTTTCTATCAAATGTCAACAATGAAAGACAGAGATAAAAACATTTTCCCAAAACAAAGTCTAAATCATGTTTGATGCACTGTGGATGTATTCTTTTTGCTGTACTGTTTATTCAGGATGATATGAACACTGTGGACAATTTTCAGCAAGTTGCAACATTGAAATACAGAGATAAAAACACTTTTCCAAAAACAAGGTCTAAATCATGTTTGATGCACTCTGAATGTATTTTTTTTGCTGTACTGTTTATTTAGGATGATATGAACACTGGACACTTTTCAGCAAGTTGCAACATTTGAAATACAGAGATAAACACTTTTCCAAAAACAAGTCTAAATCATGTTTGATGCACTGAGGCTGTATTATTTTTGCTGTACTGTTTATTCAGGATGATATGAACACTGTGGACAATTTTCAGCAAGTTGCAACATTGAAATACAGAGATAAAAACACTTTTCCAAAAACAAGGTCTAAATCATGTTTGATGCTCTCTGAATGTATTTTTTTTGCTGTACTGTTTATTCAGGATGATATCAACACTGGACAATTTTCTATCAAATGTCAACAATGAAAGACAGAGATAAAAACCTTTTCCCAAAACAAAGTCTAAATCATGTTTGATGCACTCTGGATGTATTCTTTTTGCTGTACTGTTTATTCAGGATGATATGAACACTGGACAATTTTCTATCAAATGTCAACAATGAAAGACAGAGATAAAAACCTTTTCCCAAAACAAAGTCTAAATCATGTTTGATGCACTCTGGATGTATTATTTTTGCTGTACTGTTTATTCAGGATGATATGAACACTGTGGACCATTTTCAGCAAGTTGCAACATTGAAATACAGAGATAAAAACACTTTTCCAAAAACAAGGTCTAAATCATGTTTGATGCACTCTGAATGTATTTTTTTTTTGCTGTACTGTTTATTCAGGATGATATGAACACTGTGGACAATTTTCAGCAAGTTGCAACATTGAAATACAGAGATAAAAACACTTTTCCAAAAACAAGGTCTAAATCATGTTTGATGCACTCTGAATGTATTTTTTTTGCTGTACTGTTTATTCAGGATGACATGAACACTGTGGACAATTTTCTATCAAATGTCAACAATGAAAGACAGAGATAAAAACATTTTCCCAAAACAAAGTCTAAATCATGTTTGATGCACTGTGGATGTATGCTTTTTGCTGTACTGTTTATTCAGGATGATATGAACACTGTGGACCATTTTCAGCAAGTTGCAACATTGAAATACAGAGATAAAAACACTTTTCCAAAAACAAGGTCTAAATCATGTTTGATGCACTCTGAATGTATTTTTTTTGCTGTACTGTTTATTCAGGATGATATGAACACTGTGGACAATTTTCTATCAAATGTCAACAATGAAAGAGAGAGATAAAAACATTTTCCCAAAACGAAGTCTAAATCATGTTTGATGCACTTGGATGTATTTTTTGCTGTACTGTTTATTCAGGATGATATGAACACTGGACAATTTTCAATCAAGTTCAACAATTGAAATACAGAGATAAAAACACTTTTCCAAAAACAAGGTCTAAATCATGTTTGATGCACTCTGGATGTTTTTATTTTTGCTGTACTGTTTATTCAGGATGATATGAACACTGTGGACAATTTTCAGCAAGTTGCAACATTGAAATACAGAGATAAAAACTGTTTTCAAAAACAAGTCTAAATCATGTTTGATGCACTCTGGATGTATTATTTTTGCTGTACTGTTTATTCAGGATGAAATGAACACTGGACAATTTTCAGATCAACAAAAATACAGAGATTAAAAACACTTTTCCAAAACAAGGTCTAAATCATGTTTGATGCACTGTGGATGTATTCTTTTTGCTGTACTGTTTATTCAGGATGATATGAACACTGTGGACAATTTTCAGCAAGTTGCAACATTGAAATACAAAAAACACTTTTCCAAAAACAAGGTCTAAATCATGTTTGATGCACTCTGGATGTTTTTATTTTTGCTGTACTGTTTGTTCAGGATGATATGAACACTGGACAATTTTCAGCAAGTTGCAACATTGAAATACAGAGATAAAAACACTTTTCCAAAAACAAGGTCTAAATCATGTTTGATGCACTCTGAATGTATTTTTTTTGCTGTACTGTTTATTCAGGATGATATGAACACTGTGGACAATTTTCAGCAAGTTGCAACATTGAAATACAGAGATAAAAACACTTTTCCAAAAACAAGGTCTAAATCATGTTTGATGCACTCTGAATGTATTTTTTTTGCTGTACTGTTTATTCAGGATGATATGAACACTGTGGACAATTTTCTATCAAATGTCAACAATGAAAGACAGAGATAAAAACATTTTCCCAAAACAAAGTCTAAATCATGTTTGATGCACTGTGGATGTATTCTTTTTGCTGTACTGTTTATTCAGGATGATATGAACACTGTGGACAATTTTCAGCAAGTTGCAACATTGAAATACAGAGATAAAAACACTTTTCCAAAAACAAGGTCTAAATCATGTTTGATGCACTCTGAATGTATTTTTTTGCTGTACTGTTTATTCAGCTGATGATATGAACACTGGACACTTTTCAGCAAGTTGCAACATTGAAATACAGAGATAAACACTTTTCCAAAAACAAGTCTAAATCATGTTTGATGCACTGTGGATGTATTATTTTTGCTGTACTGTTTATTCAGGATGATATGAACACTGGGACAATTTTCAGCAAATTCAACATTGAAATACAGAGATAAAAACACTTTTCCAAAAACAAGGTCTAAATCATGTTTGATGCACTCTGGATGTATTTTTTTGCTGTACTGTTTATTCAGGATGATATGAACACTGTGGACAATTTTCTATCAAATGTCAACAATGAAAGACAGAGATAAAAACATTTTCCCAAAACAAAGTCTAAATCATGTTTGATGCACTGTGGATGTATTCTTTTTGCTGTACTGTTTATTCAGGATGATATGAACACTGTGGACAATTTTCAGCAAGTTGCAACATTGAAATACAGAGATAAAAACACTTTTCCAAAAACAAGGTCTAAATCATGTTTGATGCACTCTGAATGTATTTTTTTTGCTGTACTGTTTATTCAGGATGATATGAACACTGGACACTTTTCAGCAAGTTGCAACATTGAAATACAGAGATAAACACTTTTCCAAAAACAAGTCTAAATCATGTTTGATGCACTGTGGATGTATTATTTTTGCTGTACTGTTTATTCAGGATGATATGAACACTGGACAATTTTCAATCAAATGTCAACAATGAAATACAAATGTCTAAATCATGTTTGATGCACTGTGGATGTATTCTTTTTGCTGTAGTTTATTCAGGATGAAAAACACTGTGGACATTTTCCCAACAATGAAAGACAAAAAAAACATTTTCCCAAAACAAAGTCTAAATCATGTTTGATGCACTGTGGATGTATTCTTTTTGCTGTACTGTTTATTCAGGATGATATGAAAACTGTGGACCATTTTCAGCAAGTTGCAACATTGAAATACAGAGATAAAAACACTTTTCCAAAAACAAGGTCTAAATCATGTTTGATGCACTCTGAATGTATTTTTTTTGCTGTACTGTTTATTCAGGATGATATGAACACTGTGGACAATTTTCAGCAAGTTGCAACATTGAAATACAGAGATAAAAACACTTTTCCAAAAACAAGGTCTAAATCATGTTTGATGCACTCTGGATGTTTTTATTTTTGCTGTACTGTTTGTTCAGGATGATATGAACACTGTGGACAATTTTCAGCAAGTTGCAACATTGAAATAGAAAGATAAAAACACTTTTCCAAAAACAAGGTCTAAATCATGTTTGATGCACTCTGAATGTATTTTTTTTTGCTGTACTGTTTATTCAGGATGATATGAACGCTGGACAATTTTCAATCAAATGTCAACAATGAAAGACAGAGATAAAAACATTTTCCCAAAACAAAGTCTAAATCATGTTTGATGCACTGTGGATGTATTCTTTTTGCTGTACTGTTTATTCAGGATGATATGAACACTGTGGACACTTTTCAGCAAGTTGCAACATTGAAATACAGAGATAAAAACACTTTTCCAAAAACAAGGTCTAAATCACGTTTGATGCACTCTGGATGTATTTTGTTTTGCTGTACTGTTTATTCAGGATGATATGAACACTGTGGACAATTTTCTATCAAATGTCAACAATGAAAGACATAAATAAACACTTTTTCAAAAACAAAGGTCTAAATCATGTTTGATGCACTGTGGATGTATTATTTTTGCTGTACTGTTTATTCAGGATGATATGAACACTGTGGACAATTTTCAGCAAGTTGCAACATTGAAATACAGAGATAAAAACACGTTTCCAAAAACAAGGTCTAAATCATGTTTGATGCACTCTGAATCTATTTTTTTTGCTGTACTGTTTGTTCAGGATGATATGAACACTGGACAATTTTCAATCAAATGTCAACAATGAAATACAGAGATTAAAAACACTTTTACAAAAACAAGGTCTAAATCATGTTTGATGCACTCTGAATGTATTTTTTTTGCTGTACTGTTTATTCAGGATGATATGAACACTGTGGACAATTTTCAGCAAGTTGCAACATTGAAATACAGAGATAAAAACACTTTTTCAAAAACAAGGTCTAAATCACGTTTGATGCACTCTGAATGTATTTTTATTTGCTGTACTGTTTATTCAGGATGATATGAACACTGGACAATTTTCAATCAAATGTCAACAATGAAATACAGAGATTAAAAACACTTTTCCAAAAACAAGGTCTAAATCATGTTTGATGCACTGTGGATGTATTCTTTTTGCTGTACTGTTTATTCAGGATGATATGAACACTGTGGACAATTTTCTATCAAATGTCAACAATGAAAGACAGAGATAAAAACATTTTCCCAAAACAAAGTCTAAATCATGTTTGATGCACTGTGGATGTATTCTTTTTGCTGTACTGTTTATTCAGGATGATATGAACACTGTGGACCATTTTCAGCAAGTTGCAACATTGAAATACAGAGATAAAAACACTTTTCCAAAAACAAGGTCTAAATCATGTTTGATGCACTCTGAATGTATTTTTTTTGCTGTACTGTTTATTCAGGATGATATGAACACTGTGGACAATTTTCAGCAAGTTGCAACATTGAAATACAGAGATAAAAACACTTTTCCAAAAACAAGGTCTAAATCATGTTTGATGCACTCTGGATGTTTTTATTTTTGCTGTACTGTTTGTTCAGGATGATATGAACACTGTGGACAATTTTCAGCAAGTTGCAACATTGAAATAGAAAGATAAAAACACTTTTCCAAAAACAAGGTCTAAATCATGTTTGATGCACTCTGAATGTATTTTTTTTGCTGTACTGTTTATTCAGGATGATATGAACACTGGACAATTTTCAATCAAATGTCAACAATGAAAGACAGAGATAAAAACATTTTCCCAAAACAAAGTCTAAATCATGTTTGATGCACTGTGGATGTATTCTTTTTGCTGTACTGTTTATTCAGGATGATATGAACACTGTGGACACTTTTCAGCAAGTTGCAACATTGAAATACAGAGATAAAAACACTTTTCCAAAAACAAGGTCTAAATCATGTTTGATGCACTCTGGATGTATTTTGTTTTGCTGTACTGTTTATTCAGGATGATATGAACACTGTGGACAATTTTCTATCAAATGTCAACAATGAAAGACATAAATAAACACTTTTTCAAAAACAAAGGTCTAAATCATGTTTGATGCACTGTGGATGTATTATTTTTGCTGTACTGTTTATTCAGGATGATATGAACACTGTGGACAATTTTCAGCAAGTTGCAACATTGAAATACAGAGATAAAAACACGTTTCCAAAAACAAGGTCTAAATCATGTTTGATGCACTCTGAATCTATTTTTTTTGCTGTACTGTTTGTTCAGGATGATATGAACACTGTGGACATTTTTCTATCAAATGTCAACAATGAAATACAGAGATTAAAAACACTTTTACAAAAACAAGGTCTAAATCATGTTTGATGCTCTCTGAATGTATTTTTTTTGCTGTACTGTTTATTCAGGATGATATGAACACTGTGGACAATTTTCAGCAAGTTGCAACATTGAAATACAGAGATAAAAACACTTTTTCAAAAACAAGGTCTAAATCACGTTTGATGCACTCTGAATGTATTTTTTTTGCTGTACTGTTTATTCAGGATGATATGAACACTGTGGACAATTTTCAGCAAGTTGCAACATTGAAATACAGAGATAAAAACACTTTTCCAAAAACAAGGTCTAAATCATGTTTGATGCACTCTGAATGTATTTTTTTTGCTGTACTGTTTATTCAGGATGATATGAACACTGTGGACAATTTTCAGCAAGTTGCAACATTGAAATACAGAGATAAAAACACTTTTCCAAAAACAAGGTCTAAATCATGTTTGATGCACTCTGGATGTATTTTCTTTTGCTGTACTGTTTGTTCAGGATGATATGAACACTGTGGACAATTTTCAGCAAGTTGCAACATTGAAATACAGAGATAAAAACACTTTTCCAAAAACAAGGTCTAAATCATGTTTGATGCACTCTGAATGTATTTTTTTTGCTGTACTGTTTATTCAGGATGATATGAACACTGTGGACAATTTTCTATCAAATGTCAACAATGAAAGACAGAGATAAAAACATTTTCCCAAAACAACGTCGAAATCATGTTTGATGCACTGTGGATGTATTCTTTTTGCTGTACTGTTTATTCAGGATGATATGAACACTGTGGACAATTTATTTATCAAATTTCAACATTGAAATACAGAAATAAACACTTTTCCGAAAACAAGGTCTAAATCATGTTTGATGCACTGTGGATGTATTTTTTTGCTGTACTGTTTATTCGGGATGATATGAACACTGTGGACAATTTTCAGCAAGTTGCAACATTGAAATACAGAAATAAACACTTTTTCAAAACAAGGTTTAAATCATGTTTGATGCACTCTGGATGTATTTTTAATTGCTGTACTGTTTATTCAGGATGAAATGAACACTGTGGACAATTTTCAGCAAGTTGCAACATTGAAATACAGAGATACAAACACTTTTCCGAAAACAAGGTCTAAATCATGTTTGATGACCTCTGGATGTAATTTTTTGCTGTACTGTTAATTCAGGATGATATGAACACTGTCTGTGGACAATTTTCAGCAAGTTTCTACATTGAAATACAGAAATAAACACTTTTTCAAAACAAGGTTTAAATCATGTTTGATGCACTCTGGATGTATTTTTTTGCTGTACTGTTTATTCAGGATGAAATGAAGACTGTGGACAATTTATTTATCAAATTTCAACAATGAAATACAGAAATAAACACTTTTCCAAAAATAAGGTCTAAATCATGTTTGATGCACTCTGGATGTATTTTTTTTGCTGTACTGTTAATTCAGGATGATATGAACACTTTGGACAATTTTCAGCAAATTTCAAAATTGAAATGTGACAGACGTGACAGTCTGGAGACCCCGTGGAGAACGTTCTGCTGCCTGCAACATCCGCCAGCATGACCGGTTTGGCGGTGTGTCAGTCATGGTGTGGGGTGGCATTTCTTTGGGGGGCCGCACAGCCCTCCATGTGCTCGCCAGAGGTAGCCTGACTGCCATTAGGTACCGAGATGAGATCCTCAGACCCCTTGTGAGACCATATGCTGGTGCGGTTGGCCCTGGGTTCCTCCTAATGCAAGACAATGCTAGACCTCATGTGGCTGGAGTGTGTCAGCAGTTCCTGCAAGAGGAAGGCATTGATGCTATGGACTGGCCTGCCCGTTCCCCAGACCTGAATCCAATTGAGCACATCTGGGACATCATGTCTCTCTCCATCCACCAATGCCACATTGCACCACAGACTGTCCAGGAGTTGGTGGATGCTTTAGTCCAGGTCTAGGAGGAGATGCCTCAGGAAACCATCCACCACCTCATCAGGAGCATGCCCAGGTGTTGTAGGGAGGTCATACAGGCACGTGGAGGCCACACACACTACTGAGCCTATTTTTGACTTGTTTTAAGGACATTACATCAACGTTGGATCAGCCTGTATTGTGGTTTTCCACTTTAATTTTGAGAGTAAATTAGGAATTAGTAGGAATTGTTCAATCCACTGTACGATCACAATAACTATAATAGACATTTCAATAGTTTTTTTGTTAGTATATTATAGGGCAGATTTATGGAAAAATGCTGTGGGAGTGCTATTTATATCCTGTTATGTTCTGTTAATTACTGATGTCCCCTTTAAGGATGGAGCACCCTTGGTCATGGCAGTATTGTTCTATGTTATTCTGGTACTAACTAGTTTGAGTAAATGTGAAGCTCCAGTTCAATTGCTTGTATTCCAAGTCTTTCTTATTACATAAATAAGTACTAAGTGTTAAGACACTACAATGGTGACGAGGATGATTACCTGCAGTGTGCATCAGGAATACAGATGGTTTTCGTAGGAAGAGAGGAAGATTTTGACCCTGTAGCACAACAGCAAGCAAGCAGTGAAGACGAGGGGAGAGCTGACGAGAACGAAGCGGCAGATCAAAGACCCGTGGAGCCGGAGGTAAAGAGAATGGCTAGCATCGGGAAAATAGATGTGTTTGATGACACGCAAGAAAACTGGGCAACTTACATTTGAACGACTGGAACAGTACTTCATTGCAAACAACATTGCTGATAACAAAAGAGTACCAGCGTTGTTGAGTTTAATTGGCCCAAAAACATACAGTTTGCTAAGAGATCTGACTGCCCCTCTGAAGCCCTCAAATAAAACATTCACAGAGATTGTGGAGATATTGCAAAATCACCTATCACCTAAACCACTCCTCATCGCGGAACGTTTTCGTTTCCACAAGAGAGATCAGAATGAGGGGGAGGGTGTTAGTACATATGTAGCAGTGTTGAAGAAACTGTCGGAACATTGTTCAAACCCCCGAGCTGACAAGGTACAAATCTGTCGTTCTGCCCCTGAACAGGCAGTTAACCCGCTGTTCCTAGGCCGTCATTGAAAATAAGAATTTGTTCTTAACTGACTTGCCTGGTTAAATAAAGGTAAAATAAAAAATAAATAAAAATAAAATTGCCAGTTGGGAGAGAACCTAAATGACACATTAAGGGATAGATTTGTTTGTGGACTGAAACATGAACACATTCAAAAACGTTTGCTCACAGAATCAGAGCTCACGTTTGCAAAGGCTGTTGAAATTGCTGTGGTTATGGAAATCGCGACTAAAGATGCATTTGAGTTGCAAAGTAAAAGAAGTACTGACCTGTCACAAATTTCCCTGCACAAGTTTTCACGCAGTTGACAGCGCCCCCGTGTGGCCGAAAAATGCAACAGGTGTGACAGAGATGGTCACAGAGCAGAGGATTGTCGTTTCAAAGACGAAATTTGTCACAAATGCAGTAGAAGGGGGCACATTCAAAAGAGCATGCAAAGCTAAATTCAGTCACAACAGGAAAACTGAGAAAATTAAAGGGTCTGTGAATGCACTAGCAGAGAACAGTGGCAGTGATTCAGATGAATGATTAATTGGTACAATGGAGTTAAACACAGTGACTTCTCCCAGCAGTAGCATAATATGGGTGACACCAGATATCGAAGGCAAACACCTCAAAATGGCGCTGGACACAGGATCTGCAGTGTCTATAATTTCCACTACCGTCTACAATGAGCACTTTAAGGCTATCAAGCTGAAGAACACAAATGTGTTGCTGAAGACATACTCAGGAGAGAGATTGAGCCCAATGGGGGCGTTGCAGGTCAGAGTGCATTATGGGGGGCAAACACAGCAGTTACAGCTGTATGTGGTGCCTGGAACTGGCCCCCCATTATTTGGCAGGGAATGGCTTTCAAAAATAAAGCTGAATTGGTGTGACTTGAAAATGCTCCACACGTTCCAGTCCAAAGAGAAAGGCACAGACCAAACACTGGAACACTTGCCGAAGAAATACAACACAGTTTTCAGTGATCAGATGGGAACAGTAAAAGGCTTCACAGCAAAACTTGTACTAAGAGATGACGCAACCCCAAAATTCTGCAAAGCCAGATCTGTTCCATACTCCCTGAGACCAAAGGTGGACGCGGAAATCGATCGCTTGCAGGATACAGGGATCCTGACGAAAGTGGACAGAAGCGAATGGGCCACACCCATAGTTCCTATTGTGAAGAAAGACGGGTCTGTTAGAATGTGTGGGGACTTCAAGGTAACTGTGAATCCAATGTTGCATGTGGACCAATACCCCCTACCACGTCTGGATGACATCTTTGCTGCACTAGCTGGTGGGAAACACTTCAGTAAAATCGATCTGAAACAGGTTTACCTGCAGCTACCGGTTGAAGAGAGTTCCAAACAGTACCTGACAATAAACAAACACAAAGGTCTATACAGGTATAACCGCCTGGTTTTTGGCATTGCATCAGCCCCAGCCATTTGGCAACAAACTATTTACCAGATTTTGCAAGGAATCCCAGGAACCCAGTGTATCCTGGATGACATGATCATAACAGGACGCACCGACAAAGAGCACCTGGCTAACCTGGAAGAGGTCCTGAAAAGACTGAAAGAGTATGGTCTACAGGCAAACTTAAAGAAGTGTGAGTTCTTCAAAGACAAGATTGTCTTCTGTGGACATGAGATTGACTGCAATGGATTGCACAAAACACAGGACAAAATCGAGGCAGTGGTACAGGCACCACGACCACAAAATATCACAGAAGTGAGATCTTTCACGGGACTGATCAATTACTACAGAAGATTCCTCCCAAACCTTTCAGCAGTACTCCAGCCTCTAAATCAGCTCCTGGAAAAGAATAGGACATGGCGGTGGACAGAGCAGTGTGAAAATGCATTTCTGGAGGCAAAACGGCTCATAACATCTGAACAGGTCCTGATGCATTACGACCCTGAAGTGCCAGTGAAGTTGGCTTGTGATGCGTCCCCTTATGGATTAGGGGCAATCCTTTCACACACACTGAAAGATGGGTCAGAGAGGCCAGTTGCATTTGCGTCACGAACATTGAATGATGCAGAGAAAAACTACTCACAAATCGACAAAGAGGCACTGGCACTAGTGTGGGGCATCAAGAAATTCCACGCATACCTATATGGCAAGCGTTTCACACTGGTTACAGATCACCAGCCGTTGCTTTCCATTTTCAGTCCAAAGAAAGGCATTCCGGCAATGACAGCAGCCAGGTTACAGCGATATGCCCTGTTCCTTGCCAGTCATATGTATGACATTGAGTTTAAGCCGTCATCCCTCCACACAAATGCAGATGGATTATCCAGACTGCCGTGTACAAGAGAAAGACAAAGGAGGGTGGATGCAGTGGACATGTTCCATACCGCTCAGCTTGAGGCCCTACCAGTCACAAGCACAGTTATCAAACAGGAGACAAGGAAAGATGTGACCTTGTCAAAAGTGTACACCTACACCATGTCAGGATGGCCAGCTACTGGCAGAAAGGAGCTGACTCCGTATTTCCAGCGGAGAAACAAAATTACAACGTACCAAGGATGTTTGATGTGGGGAATGAGAGTCATGATACCCCAGAAATGCCAACATCTAGTCTTGCAGCAACTACATGAAGGTCATGTTGGAATTGTCAAAATGAAGCTGCTCGCAAGGAGCCACTTCTGGTGGCCAGGTCTGGACCAACAGATAGAAAATATGGCAAAGAACTGTAGTGGATGTTTGGAAACCCTTCACATGCCTGCTCCTGTCCCAGTCCACCCATGGGAATGGCCCGCAGAGCCATGGCAGAGAATTCATGTGGACTACGCTGGTCCCTTTGAAAAGCACATGTTTCTGGTTATAGTTGATGCCCATTCCAAATGGCCAGAGGTGTTTTGCACCCGACTCCTCCACCTCAGCTCAGGCGATAGAGTGTCTCAGAACAACGTTTGCACGCTTCGGTTTGCCACTGCAGCTGGTAAGTGACAACGCGCAAGCTTTTGTAAGTGACGAGTTTACAAGATTCATGTCAGTAAATGGAATCAAACACTCAACCTCAGCTCCGTACCACCCTGCCACCAATGGGCTAGCAGAACGCTTTGTGCAAACCCTAAAGCAAGGACTCCGTGCAGCAAAACGAGACGAAGGGACTTTGCAAACAAAACTGGCCAAGTTCCTGGCCTCCTACCGAAACACCCCACATGCCACGACAAATGAAAGCCCAGCCGCACTGATGTTCGGGAGGCCTCTCCGCACACAGCTGGACATCATGAAGCCAAAACAGGCGTAATGAAGTGCTGAACAAACAAGCCAAGATGCTCTCCGGTGACCGGGAGCGCCATCTCCAAACAGGACAGGAAGTGATGGTGCGAGACTACAGAAGAGGAGGGAAATGGACAAGAGGGACCGTACACACACAAACGGGACCCAGAACTTACCAGGTTCAAGTGAGCCCAGACATAATGTGGCGGCGTCACATTAACCAAATGCATTCCACGGAAAACAGCACAACAATCGAGAGAGAACAGGCACAGATAGATCCTGAGAGTGACACACAGGGAACTGTAGAGGACGGTGGGGCAGTAGAGAGACCCCAGGCTGAAAGAAGGGAACGTGTTGATGAAGGTGCTGCTATAGCAGACGCTATAATGGAACAAGCACACACTGAGGATGTTCAGGAGCCTCCAGACAATCTGAGGCGCTACCCAGAACGAAGGCACCGTCCACCAGACAGACTAGACTTATAAACAAACAAACAAAAACGAACTGTTCAAGTTCAAATTAAAAGATGCAAAATAACTACAACAAGTTCTGGGAAATGTTTCAGTTGTGGTTTGGTAAAAGTAACTGATTGTATAAGAGAAGGAATGTTATGTTCTGTTAATTACTGATGTCCCCTTTAAGGATGGAGCACCCTTGGTCATGGCAGTATTGTTCTATGTTATTCTGGTACTAACTAGTTTGAGTAAATGTGAAGCTCCAGTTCAATTGCTTGTATTTCGAGTCTTTCTTATTACATAAATAAGTACTAAGTGTTAAGACACTACATATCCCATCACTACTGATCATTCACCCATACTGTGTGTGTCCCATCATTGCAGCTTTGGAAATAAACTATCCATTACCTATCCATTCATTGCGCCTTCCTGTGTTGACTCACTGACTTGAGGGACCAGGAAGGTCACACTAGGTCGATATCTAGCTCAAGCTTGCAAACGTTAGCCACACCTCATGCTTTCATATACTGTGTGGTTGTGGTATCTAGTGGGAACGTGTTAGCACGGTGGTCTCTGGTGCCTTCTTGCCGTGGGTTCAAAACGACAGAGGAAATCAATTTGCTTGCTCCTTTTTGTTTTGTCAACTTTTCAATAGGGATGTCCTTTTGACACCAGAGGTATGAGGCATGCGTCCAAATTGCTAAGCAGTAAACTTCAAAGCAGTGTGCCGATGCCTGTATCACTTTATCAGCAGCACGTCATCAATGGCGTCTGAAGATTCATTTTGTCGAAACAACCACCTGATTGGTTTGGTATTGGGCTTGTTTGACATTGCAGCCAACTGCTGACTGACTGACCTACAAATCACCTTGCATCATAAATAACTACTCATTATTATTTATAAATCAGTCAACCAGTCATAATTTACTCACAATTCAGCATGGATTTGATGCTCTCGAACATGGCCAGTGGTTTAGTAGATGACATAAAGGCTACACTGCGCAGGCACTACGACGTGTGTGACGTCAACTATAAAAATGTGGCTGTTTAAAATTATGTGTCGCTCAAAGCCTTGAGTAATGAATCTATTTTTGACACAATTGGCTGGAAAGTGTCAATGCTTCAGGAAGCTTTGTTTCCCCATCCCTACTTTTCAGCATGTTCTCTGTGAAGTAGACTATGGGAGTTTTGTAACTTTTACAACATTGGCTTACTGCTAGCGCACTAGCTGACTGATCTGTAATCTTTCTATTTTGGATATTGGGGATTTTCCCTGACATCATTCTGTATGTCTCTGCTCTTTTGATCTGCAGTTGTTTTAGTTGGGTTTTGTTCATCGGGTTGTAACTGGTCTCTGGTAGTCGGGCTCCAGCTCGCTGACCATAGCTAGTTTGCTAAATAGCTAATGTTAGCTGGCTGGCTAAGATAACTGCATATAGCTAACATTCTTTGATTTTGGTTAGATGGCGTTATGTATTCCCAAAACTGTGGTTTACTTTAATCACTCAAGTCATGAGCGCAAACGATTGGTTTAATTTGAAGTTCTACATTTGATGTTATAGGGAATAGGCTGGTCTTCCATATTACATCACATCACACCTGCCCAGACCCACTAGAACACAGCCCCATCTCCAGCGCATCAGCACCATTTTATTTCTCTCCGACACTTTCAATTTGTAGATGAAAAAGCATTTGACCTTTCCGTTGCGTTAACAACGGAGGATTGGTTGATTTCCAGGTTTTAATTAAGTATAATATTTGAGATGATTGACGAGAAAAGTATCGTCCAACTCTGGGGTATCTCACTGCACACTTAAATGCCATCGTTTGAAATATGCAGACAGACAGATTAAAAGTAATTTTACATTGCATAACTACTTCTGACAGCCAACTTTCTAACTCCACCCATAACTTTTGGATGTTATAACATTCCCAGGAGGCATGGATTATTGAGTCATTGTTAGTTTTACACGGAAGACATGACTCTGCCATTGTGCTGTAGAACTGTATAATAAGGGACTATCATTTGTCCCAACATCACTGGCCACAGACTTTGATGCAGTGAAAGACTTCCAAAAGTTTTCCTGCAGTTTGAGATCGACTGAATTTTTTAAAAAATATATATTTATTTTTTATACCTGTCAATGTAAATCCATTGAACGAGACAAGTTACCAGACAGGACATATTGCTAATGCTCTTCTCAACAATAACCTGAATGACAATTAACTTGTGGTGGTGATGATGGCCTATTGGATGACGTCGTCCATCGGGATTGCCCAAGAAAGAAGATGCTCTGGATTGATCACTGGAGTCAGATGTGAAGGAGGTTGATCATCAGGAGTCAGATGTGAAGGAGGAGGTTGATCATCAGGAGTCAGATGTGAAGGAGGAGGTTGATCATCAGGAGTCAGATGTGAAGGAGGAGGTTGATCATCGGGAGTCAGATGTGAAGGAGGAGGTTGATCATCAGGAGTCAGATGTGAAGGAGGAGCTTGATCATCAGGAGTCAGATGTGAAGGAGGAGCTTGATCATCAGTGAACCTCTAGGATTGGCGTTTACACTTCCAGCTTGGTCAAATATTTTGAACATATGTTATGTATTTGTACCTCCTGTTTCATGAAGTGATGTCACTAGGTACTGCCCCTATATATACAATGCATTCGGAAAGTATTCAGACCCCTTCACTTTTTCTACATTTTGTTACATTACAGCTTTATTCGAAAATTGATGAAATAAGACATTTTCCTCGTCAATCCACACACAATACCCCATAATGACATCACTATAACCCATAATGACATCACAGTACTCCATAATGACAAAGCAAAAACAGGTTTTTATAAATGATACATTTAAAAAAAAAAGTGATTTTCTTTCAAAAACAAGGACATTTCTAAGTGACCCCAAACTTTTGAACGCTAGTGTACATCATGATGTATTGTTACACCATCTATGAGCAGTATAGACCTAGTCTGTTGATTATATACATCTACATTATGTATTGTTACACCATGTAGGAGCAGTATAGACCTAGTCTGTTCATTATACACATCTACATGATGTTTTGTTACACCATGTAGGAGCAGAGCAGTATGGACCTAGTCTGTTCATTATTTACATCTACATTATGTTTTGTTACACCATGTAGGAGCAGTATAGACCTAGTCTGTGCATTATACACATCTACATGATGTTTTGTTACACCATGTAGGAGCAGTATAGACCTAGTCTGTGAATTATATACATCTACATGATGTATTCTTACATGTAGGAACAGTATAGACCTACAGTAGCTAGCTACTTATTTAGATGTTGTTTGACTTAATGAAACTGCCTTAAATGTGCTGTAGTAAACATTTTTTATTCGCACTAATCAATCAACACATTCCTGTCTTTGTATGTCTCAATATAATAGTATTATTTAATTAAATCCATTTAAAATAATCTTTGTCTGAAAATAAAATATGATCCTCAACTGCGTTTCCCCTCCAGTCAGCAGACGGCGATGTGCGTCTTTCAGGCGATGCTGTCAGCATGACTTATAATCTAGTGGACGTTTTTTCAGAAACAGCTCGTCAACCACCTCGATTGCTTGCTACCCAAGATAGCTGAAAGATTCCAGTTGTTTATACGCTTTCGGTGTATATTACCTACTGTGTTTTAGATACACTTCTGTCATATCTACTTGTTAACCTATTGAATATGACGTTATTTTTTATTCTCAGCTATAGTAGCTGGCTGGTTAAGTTAGAACTAGCATGGTCACTAATGATAGCTAGCTAGCTAACATCCCCGAACATGAGCTCACTAAACTTATCTCCTCCTGTTAAAGAAGAGGAGGTCTGCTGGACGGAGGAAGAAGCTCTGGGGCTGAACATTGTCGTGAAAGAGGAGAAGGAAGAGGATGTCACAGTTAAAAAACAAGTAGAGGTTGAGGTTGTTACTGTGAAAGAAGAAGAGAAAGACGTTTCAGTGAAAGAAGAAGAGGTAGATAAAGAGGATGATGCAGTTTTTGTAGTGAAGAAGGAAGGTGAGATTACTGTCACATTGAAAGATGAAGAGGTGGTGAAAGGGAATATGATTAACACCAGTAAGTACCGCGTTAAATTTGTATTTAACTTTGGATATACGGATTTGGCTCGTCAATACCTCTTCAACGGAGGGCCCTAGGATGATGACTGATGTGTCTAGAATCAGACGACCCCTTGTTTTCTCCATTCCTTTTCCAAAAAGTGACTTAACATATATATTTGAGAAGGGTCTATCCGCTGACCGCAGACTGGGGGGCACGGCATGTAGTGATTTTAATGTAGTGATGTTTTACTACACACCGTTCCCCCCAATAGTGCCATGCGAGAGTTGGGTTGGCTACACCAAAGATTATGGATATACTGACAAGATGTCTCTCCGCTCTAACAAGGGGAGTCGTTGTCCACAAAGCGGCACAGAGGGTTGTCTATCTCAAATCAAATCAAATCAAATGTATTTATATAGTCCTTCGTACATCAGCTGATATCTCAAAGTGCTGTACAGACACCCAGACTAAAACCCCAAACAGCAAGCAATGCAGGTGTTGAAGCACGTTGGCTAGGAAAAACTCCCTAGAAAGGCCAAAACCTAGGAAGAAACCTAGAGAGGAACCAGGCTATGAGAGGTGGCCAGTCCTCTTCAGGCTGTGCTGGGTGGAGATTATAACAGAACATGGCCAAGATGTTCAAATGTTCATAAATGACCAGCATGGTAAAATAATAAAATAATAGGTCTGGGACAGGTAGCATGTCCGGTGAACAGGTCAGGATTCCATAGCCGCAGGCAGAACAGTTGAAACTGGAGCAGCAGCATGGCCAGGTGGACTGGGGACAGCAAGGAGTCATCATGCCAGGTAGTCCTGAGGCATGGTCCTAGGGCTCAGGTCCTCCGAGAGAGAGAAAGAAAGAGAGAAAGAGAGAATTAGAGAGAGCATACTTAAATTCACACAGGACACCGGATAAGACAGGAGAAGTATTCCAGATATAATAAACTGACCCTAGCACCCCGACACATAAACTACTGCAGCATAAATACTGGAGGCTGAGACAGGAGGGGTCAGGAAACACTGTGGCCCCATCCGATGATAACCCCGGACAGGGCATAAACAGGAAGGATATAACCCCACCCACTTTGCCAAAGCAAAGCCCCCACACCACTAGAGGGATATGTTCAACCACCAACTTACCATCCTGAGACAAGGCCGAGTATAGCCCACAAAGATCTCCGCCACGGCACAACCCAAGGGGGAGCGCCAACCCAGACAGGAAGATCACATCAGTGACTCAACCCACTCAAGTGACGCACCCCTCTTAGGGATGGCATGAAAGGGCACCAGTAAGCCAGTGACTCAGCCCCTGGAATAGGGTTAGAGGCAGAGAATCCCAGTGGAAAGAGGGGAACCAGCCAGGCAGAGACAGCAAGGGCGGTTTGTTGCTCCAGAGCCTTTCCGTTCACCTTCACACTCCTGGGCCAGACTACACTCAATCATATGACCCACTGAAGAGATGAGTCTTCAATAAAGACTTAAAGGTTTCAGTCCGAGTTTGCGTCTCTCACATGGGTAGGCAGACCATTCCATAAAAATGGAGCCCTGCCTCCAGCTGTTTGCTTAGAAATTCTAGGGACAATTAGGAGGCCTGCGTCTTGTGACTGTAGCGTACGTGTAGGTATGTACGGCAGGACCAAATCAGAGCGATAGGTTGGAGCAAGCCCATGTAATGCTTTGTAGGTTAGCAGTAAAACGTTGAAATCAGCCCTTGCCTTGACAGGAAGCCAGTGTAGGGAGGCTAGCACTGGAGTAATATGATACATTTTTGGGGGGTTCTAGTCAGGATTCTAGCAGCCGTATTTAGCACTAACTGAAGTTTATTTAGTGCTTTATCCGGGTAGCCGGAAAGTAGAGCATTGCAGTAGTCTAACCTAGAAGTAACAAACGCATTGATTAATTTTTCTGCATCATTTTTGGACGGAAGGTTTCTGATTTTTGCAATGTTACGTAGATGGAAAAAGCAGTTCTTGAAACAGTCTTGATATGTTCGTCAAAAGAGAGATCAGGGTCCAGGGTAACGCCGAGGTCCTTCACAGTTTTATTTGAGACGATTGTACAACCATTAAGATTAATTGTCAGATTCAATAGAAGATCTATTTGTTTCTTGGGACCTAGAACAAGCATCTCTGTTTTGTCCGAGTTTAAAAGTAGGAAGTTTGCAGCCATCCACTTCCTTATGTCTGAAACACAGACTTCTAGCGAGGGCAATTTTGGGGCTTCACCATGTTTCATTTAAATGTATAGCTGTGTGTCATTTGCATAGCAGTGAAAGTTAACATTATGTTTTTGAATGACATCCCCAAGAGGTACAATATATAGTGAAAACAATAGTGGTCCTAAAACGGAACCTTGAGGAACACCGAGGACATCAGAGGACATCAGAGGACAAACCAATCACAGAGACAAACTGATATCTTTCCGACAGATAAGAACTAAACCAGGCCAGAACTTGTCTGTGTAGACCAATTTGGGTTTCCAATCTCTTCAAAAGAATGTGGTGATCGATGGTATCAAAAGCAGCACTAACGTCTAGGTGCATGAGGACAGATGCAGAGCCTCGGTCTGATGCCATTAAAAGGTCATTTACCACCTTCACAAGTGCAGTCTCAGTGCTATGATGGGGTTTAAAACCAGACTGAAGCATTTCGTATACATTGTTTGTCTTCAGGAAGGCAGTGAGTTGCTGCACAACAGCCTTTTCTAAAAATGTTGAGAGGAATGGAAGATTCGATATAGGCCGATAGTTTATTATATTTTCTGGGTCAAGGCTTTATTACTGCCACTTTTAGTGAGTTTGGTACACATCCAGTGGATAGAGAGCCATTTATTATGTTCAACATAGGAGGGCCAAGCACAGGAAGCAGCTCTTTCAGTAATTTAGTTGGAATAGGGTCCAGTATGCATCTTGAAGGTTTAGAGGCCATGATTATTTTCATCATTGTGTCAAGAGATATAGTACTAAAACACTTGAGTGTCTCTCTTGATCCTAGGTCCTGGCAGAGTTGTGCAGACTCAGGACAACTGAGCTTTGAAGGAAAACGCAGATATGAAGAGGAGCCCGTAATTTGTTTTCTAATAATCATAATATTTTCCTCAAAGATGTTCATTAATGTATTACTGCTGAAGCAAAAGCCATCCTCACTTGGGGAATGCTGCTTTTTAGTTAGCTTTGCGACAGTATCAAAAATACATTTCGGATTGTTCTTATTTACCTCAATTAAATTGGAAAAATAGGATGATCGAGCAGCAGTAAGGGCTCTTCGATACTGCACGGTACTCTCTTTCCAAGCTAGTCGGAAGACTTCCAGTTTGGTGTGGCGCCATTTCCATTCCAATTTTCTGGAAGCTTGCTTCAGAGCTCGGGAATTTTCTGTATACCAGGGAGCTAGTTTCTTATGAGAAATGTTTTTAGTTTTTAGGGGTGCAACTGCATCTAGGGTATTGCGCAAGGTTAAATTGATTTCCTCAGTTAGGTGGTTAACTGATTTTTGTCCTCTGACGTCCTTGGGTAGGCAGAGGGAGTCTGGAAGGGCATCAAGGAATCTTTGTGTTGTCTGTGAACTTATAGCACAACTTTTGATGCTAGTCCAGGTAGTCCAGGATTATGAGGAAAAACATTAAGATCCACAACATTTATTCCATGGGACAAAACTAGGTCCAGAGTATGACTGTGACATTGAGTAGGTCCAGAGACATGTTGGACAAAATCCACTGAGTCAATTATGGCTATGAAAGCCTTTTGAAGTTGGTCTGTGGACTTTTCCATGTAATATTAAAATCACCAAAAATGAGAATATTATCTGCTATGACTACAAGGTCCGATAGGAATTCAGTGAACTCAATGAGAAACGCTGTATATGGCCCAGGAGACCTGTAAACAGTAGCTATAAAAAGTGATTGAGTAGGCTGCATAGATTTCATGACTAGAAGCTCAAAAGACGAAAACGTCATTTTTTTGGGTAAATTGAAATTTGCTAACGTAAATATTAGCAACACCTCCGCCTTTGCGGGATGCACGGGGGATATGGTCACTAGTGTAACCAGGAGGTGGGGCCTCATTTAACACAGTAAATTCATCAGGCTTAAGCAATGTTTCAGTCAGGCCAATCACATCAAGATTATGATCAGTGATTATTTCTTTGACTATAATTGCCTTTTTAAGTAAGGAATCTAACATTAAGTAGCCCTATTTTGAGATGTGAGGTATCACGATCTCTTTCAATAATGACAGGAATGTAGGAGGTCTTTATCCTAGTGAGATTGCTAAGGCGAACACCGCCATGTTTAGTTTTGCCCAACCCAGGTCGAGGCACAGACACGGTCTCAATGGGGTTAGCTGAGCTGAATACACTGACTGTGCTAGTGGCAGACTCCACTAAGCTGGCAGGCTGGCTAACAGCCTGCTGCCTGGCCTGCACCCTATTTCATTGTGGAGCTAGAGGAGTTAGAGCCCTGTCTATGTTGGTAGATAAGATGACAGCAGCCCTCCAGCTAGGATGAAGTCCGTCACTCCTCAGCAGGCCAGGCTTGGTCCTGTTTGTGGGTGAATCCCAGAAAGAGGGCCAATTATCTACAAATTCTATCTTTTGGGAGGGGCAGAAAACAGATTTCAACCAGCGATTGAGTTGTGAGACTCTGCTGTAGAGCTCATCACTCCCCCTAACTGGGAGGGGGCCAGAGACAATTACTCGATGCCGACACATCTTTCTAGCTGATTTCATCCTAACATCGTTGGTGCCGACGTAGATAACAATATCTCTATACTCTCTACACTCGCCAGTTTTAGCTTTAGCCAGCACCATCTTCAGATTAGCCTTAACGTCGGTAGCCCTGCCCCGTGGTAAACAGTGTATGATCGCTGGATGATTCGTTTTAAGTCTAATATTGCGGGTAATGGAGTCGCAATGACTAGGGTTTTCAATTTGTCAGGGCTAATGGTGGGAGGCTTCGGCGTCTCAGACCCTGTAACGGGAGGAGTAGAGACAAGAGAAGGCTCGGCCTCAGACTCCGACTCACTGCTTAATGGGGAAAACCGGTTGACTACAGCATTTCCCTCCAGAAACCATGAGAAAGTTGTCCGGCTGCGGGGACCGTGCGAGGGGATTTATACGAATGTAACTATCTGTACTTACTGGTGGCACAGACGCTGTTTCATCCTTTCCTACACTGAAATTACCCTTGCCTAATGATTTCGTCTGAATCTGGGCTTGCAACACAGCTAGCTTCGCCGTAACGCGATCATTCTCCTATATATTATGAGTACAGAGACCACATCTAGATAAAGCGTCCTGAGTGAAAAAGTTGAATGAAAACATTTTGAGTGAGGGAAAAAATTAAAATAAAAACGGCAATTAAAAGGTAAAAACCGTAAAGTTGTTAGGTAGCAAAGTAAGGTTGGCAACAGAACGCACAAAACGCACAGCAACACGTAAACAAGTCTGCAAGTTGTGACCAGGTAACCAGGTGAATCAAGGTGAAAGCCGCCTATTCTTTCTTTATTTGTTTAATACATATTTTTATTGTAATATATTGTTTATATACTATGAATGGGTTGTTGATGTCAACCGCCTGTATTCAATGGAGAGAGATGCTAAGCTACTAGCATCAATATGCATAGCTATCTGGAGACAACTCTTATAGTGCTTTTATCAAAGTTGTCGGTATGTCACGTGTCCACAACTTAAGCATTACGAAACTTCTGTTAGATAGAGTAAACCTCACGTAGCAAATAAGCCATTAATTTTGTTGTTGACCAAATTCGACACTTTCCATGTTGCATTGATAAAGTTTTAAAATTCCTGGATTTGAAATTAATATTTTACAAATTATCATTATTATGGATCTTCCCATCCACATGTGGGATCCCTCTCCTTTGTCGTCCTCTCTACACCAATAACAGACAACTACTCTGGGACTCCCAATCACAACTGGATGTGATACTGCCTTGATTCAAACCATGCAATGAGATGTAGTGGCTTAGACCGCTGCTTCCGTGTGTGTGTTAACTATTTAACTGCACTAGAATGCTTAAAAGGCAGAAACATTTTTAAATATTGGTTATCGGTTTCGTTTTTTGGGGCAAGGAAAATATTGGCCAAATATGTAATATCGGTGCAAACATCACGGACAAACTGAATTGGTCCACCCACACAGACAGCGTGGTGATGAAGGCGCAGCAGCGCCTCTTCAACCTCAGGAGGCTGAAGAAATCCGGCTTGTCACCAAAAGTACTCACAAACTTTTACAGATGCACAATCGAGAGCATCCTGTCGGGCTGTATCACCGCCTAGGACGGCAACTGCTCCGCCCACAACCGTAAGGTTCTCCAGAGGGTGGTGAGGTCTGCACAACACATCACCCCCCGGGGGGCAAACGACCTGCCCTCCAGGACACCTACACCACCCAATGTCAAAGGAAGGCCGTAAAGATCATCAAGGACAACAACCACCCGAGCCACTGCCTGTTTACCAGAAGGCGAGGTCAGTAAAGGTGCATCAAAGCAGGGACAGAGAGACTGAAAAACAGCTTCTATCTCAAGGCCATCAGACTGTTAAACAGCCACCACTAACATTGAGTGGCAGCTGCCAACATACTGTCTCAACTCCAGCCACTTTAATAATGGAAAATGTATGTAAAAAATGTATCACTAGCCACTTTAAAACAACGCCACTTAATATAATTTTTACATACCCTACATTACTCATCTCATATGTATATACTGTACTCGATACCATCTAATGCCGTTCTGTACCATCCCTCATTCATATATGTTTATGTACATATTATTTATCCCTTTACACTTGTGTGTATAAGGTAGTTGTTGTGGAATTGTTAGGTTTGATTACTCGTTGGTTATTACTGGCTATTACTGCATTGTCGGAACTAGAAGCACAAGCATTTCGCTACACTTGCATTAACATAAACATTTATTTGATTTGACTAACTTGCCCTCCAAATACACCTCCAAATACACCTCCGCTGTCTTCAACAGGATCTCAGCGATCAATGCCTCATTGCTTGCATCCGTAATGGGTCTGCGGTCAAAGACCACACCTCATCACTGTCAAACACGCCCTAAAATACTTCAGCGAGCAGGCCTTTCTAATCGACCTGGCCCGGGTAGCCTGGAAGGATATTGACCTCATCCCATCAGTAGAGGTTGCCTGGTTGTTCTTAAAAAGTGCTTTCCTCACCGTCTTAAATAAGCATGCCCCATTCAAAAAATGTAGAACTAAGAACAGACATAGCCCCTGGTTCACTCCTGACTTGATTTCTCTTGACCAGCACAACAACATCCTGTGGCGTACTGCATTAGCATTGAATAGTCCCTGCGATATGCAGCTATACAGGGAAGTCAGGAACCAATATACACAGTCAGTTTGAAAAAGCTAGCCTTTGCTTTCCTAACAGAAAATTTGCATCCTGCAGCATTAAATTCCTTTCACAGTGTCCCAAAGTTTTGGAGAATAAGAGCACCTCCTCCCAGCTGCCCACTGCACTGAGGCTAGGAAACACTGTCACCACCGCTAAAAGTCTATGATAAACAAGAATTTCAAGCATTTCTCTACGGCCGGACATGCTTTCCACCTGGCTACCCCTAACCCAGCCAACAGCTCTGCACCCCCCGCAGCAACTTTCCCAAGTCCACTCCCCCCGCCTCTCCCTCACCCAATTCCAGATAGCTGATGTTCTGAAAGAGCTGCAAAATCTGGACCCCTACAAATCAGCTGGGCTAGAAAATCAGGACCCTCTCTTTCTAAAAATGATCCGCAGCAATTGTTGCAACCCTATTACTAGCCTGTTCAAACTCTCTTTCGTATCGTCTGAGATCCCCCCAAAGATTGAAAGCTGTCGCGGTCATCCTCCTCTTTAAAGGGGTAGACAATCTAGACCCAGACTGTTACAGACCTATATCAATCCTGCCCTCTCTTTCTAAAGTCTTCGCAAGCCAAGTGAACAAACCGATCACCGACCATTTCGAATCCCACCGTACCTTCTCCACTATGCAATCCGGTTTCCGAGCTGGTCACGGGTGCACCTCAGCCACGCTCAAGGTCCTAAATTATATCAAACGCCATCGATAAAAGACAGTACTGTGCAGCCGTCTTCATCGACCTGGCCAAGGCTTTCGACTCTGTCAATCACTGCATTCTTATTGGCAGACTCAACAGCCTTGGTTTCGCTAATGACTGCCTCGCCTGGTTCACCAACTACCTCTCAGATAGAGTTCAGTGTGTCAAATCGGAGGGCCTGTTATCCGGACCTCTGGCAGTCTCTATGGGTTGCCACAGGGTTCAATTCTCGGGCAGACACTTTTCTCTGTATACATCAATGATGTCGCTCTTGCTGCTGGGGATTCCCTGATTTATCTCTATGCAGACGACACCATTCTGTATAAATCTGGCCCTTCTTTGGACACTGTGTTAACAAACATCCAAACGAGCTTCAATGACATACAACACTCCTTCCGTGGCCTCCAACTCCTCTTAAATGCTAGTAAAACTAAATGCAGGCTCTTCAACCGATCGCTGCCCCGCACCCTTTCGCCGGACTAGCATCACTACTTAGAATATGTGGACAACTACAAATATCTAGATGTCTGGTTCGGCTGTAAACTCTCCTTCCAGACTCACATTAAGGATCTCCAATCCAAAATTAAATCTGGAATCGGCCTCATATTTCGCAACTAAGCATCCTTCACTCATGCTGCCAAACATACCCTTGTAAAACTGACTATCCTACCGATCCGTGACTTCGGCGATGTCATTTACAAAATAGCCTCCAACACCCTACTCAGAAAATTGGATGTAGTCTATCACAGTGCCATCTGTTTTTGTCATTAAAGCCCCATACACTACCCACCACTGCGACCTGTATGCTCTCGTTGGCTGGCCCTCGCTACATATCTTTCTCCAAACCCACTAGCTCCAGGTCATCTATTAGTCTTTGCTAGGTAAATGCCCCGCCTTATCTCAGCTCAATGGTCACCATAGCAACACCCACCCGTAGCACGAGCTCCAGGAGGTATATCTCACTGGTCATCTCCAAAGGAAACACCTCCTTTGGTCGCATTTCCTTCCAGTTCTCTGCTGCCAATTGACTGGAACGAATTGGAAAAAAAATCGCTGAAGTTGGAGACTTATATCTCCCTCACTAACTTTAAGCATCAGCTATCTGAGCAGCTTACCGATCGCTGCAGCTGTACACAGCCCATCTGTAAATAGCCCATCCAACTACCTACCTCATCCCCATGTTTTAATTTACTTTTATTGCTCCTTTGAACACCAGTATTTCTACTTGCACATCATCTGCACATCTCTCTCTCCAGTGTTAATTTGCTAAATTGTAATTACTTCACTACTATGGCCTATTTATTGCCTTACCTCCGTATTCCATTTGCACACACTATATAGATTTTTCTATTGTGTTATTGACTGTTCGTTTGTTTATCCCACGTGTAACTCTGTGTTGTTTTTGTCACACTCCTTTGCTTTATCTTGGCCACAGTTGTAAATGAGAACTTGTTCTCAACTGGCCTACCTGGTTAAATAAGGGTGAAATAACTTCTTTTTTTTTTTTAAATAAACAAATATCGTAACTTTATTGACAACACCCAAATGGATACTGTCATTAACGCGGTTCTTCAATAATTACACATAATTCTTAATAATGTAGCTGTTTTGTAAGTCACATGTAAGTCACACTTACCACGTTGGTGACCCACTTGAATCAAAATGCAACACTTCACAATGTAGCTTGCTGTTTACCACGTTGGTGACTCACTTTAATTAAAATGCAACACTTCAAAATGTAGCAATCTGTTTTTACAAATAGTCGTCTAACAAGGGATGTACACATTATTCCCAGATTCCGTGTGGTTTTTGAGCTGTTAGTTTTAACAGGACGTGCAACCTCATCTCCCTCCTCTCGCAAATGATTTTAGCATGATATCGATGAGTGATGACAAATGTGCTGCGTTCCTTTGTTTAGCGACCCATAAATTAAAATGCATCACTCCAAAATGTAGCTGACTGTCTTCTGCAGGTTGTCCTCTAACCAGTGAGGTAAAATATATCTCCCATTTCCATGTGTGTTTTTAGTTGTGTTAGTTTCAACAGCACATACAACCTGATTTCCCCCCTAATCTATATCAGTGATTTATTGCTATTTGTCAAAACAAGTGTTTATGGTGCTTGTGCAGTTTATAAGGAGCTTGTTTAAATAAATACAAGTAATATGATTATTGTGGCAGATGTTTTTGTACATAGCACATTTTATGTTTCGTTTTTCAATATATCAGAAACTGTATCTGCATAATGGTTATTGATTTGGACACGTTAAAATTGTGTTTTGATATTGGAGCTATCCCACCTAGCAAAATGTCTTTGAAAAGAAGACTTTGCCCGATATTTGTTCGGTTATAGTGAAATTACTTGAAAACAACTTCATTTCAAAGTACTTTGAGGTAGCCTAGTTGTTAGAGCGTTGGGTCAGTAACCAAAAGGTTGCTGGATCGAATCCCTGTGCTGACAAGTTAAAACCTGTTGTTCTGCTCCTGAACAGGGCAGTTAACCCACTGTTTCCTGGTAGACTGTCATTGTTGATTAGAATTTGTTCTTAACTGACTTGCCTAGTTAAAAAAGGTTAAATAAAAAGTAGACTAGAGTTCTTGAAGCTAGTGAGTTTTCGGATTCTATAAAGAAAATCTTGAAAAAAATAATACTTTTGTATAGTGTTTTTAATTGTTGACAGCCAGTAGACGCCATGTTTATATTGTAGAAGGTGAAGCATTGTAGTTGATTATAATGTGAAATGGAAGTTGTTTTCTGTTGGTGGTGAGCAAACTTGTCCATCAAAAATGTAGGCTGTATTTGTTGTCTTAAAGTGGAAGGTTTTACAGGCTTTGGTTTTTCCATTTGTTTTGAGGTTGGACTTTAGCACGTATAGCTCGTTAGCACGTAGGACGCACTGATTGGTGTCACCTTGTTAGTCAGTATGTGTTATACCTGTGCTGGCTTGTCCATCTCCTTACTGGGAAGGTGTTTCACCTGAGCTGGTCCAGGTTCTATTTAAGAATGTCTGGCCCAGTTCGCCAGTTGTCTTGATAGATGTACAGAGTCAACACCTTTTAGTTGCGCCACCTTTTTGGTTTACTTTCTGTCTTTCAGTTTGGTGTGGGTTTTTCTTTTGTTTGCCTCTTCTTGGGCAGATTTAGTGGGTCTTATGGTGGTTGTCTTTTATGTCCCAGTTGTTGTTACTAGTCAATTGTCAGTGGACATCCTCAGTGTCTATCAGAACCCCTCCTAAAAAACAAGCTTATATTTTGGGTTGGATATTGCATCCGATTAATATTTTAATCAATGGAATTTCCTTAGGGTGCTCATTAGTCTTATGTTTGTTGTGTTAAAAATATTTGTTTATTTACATATTTTTTTCCTTTGAAACCATTGTGTTGCATCCATGTCTGAAATGTGCTGTATAAATACAATTTAGCAATTAAACACTGGAGTGATAGATGAATGTCCAAGTAGAGATACTGGGGTGGAAAGGATCAAAAATAAATAATACGGGGATGAGGTAGTTGGGTGTGGCTGTTTACAGATGGGCTGTGTACAGGTGCAATGATGCTTAAAGTTAGTGAGGGGGATATATATATGAACCCAATGACCGACCAATCGAAAGACTCTTGGTCCATCTTAGTATGAAAATCAGTATCACTCCCATGTCAAAGGATTCAACTGCTGAAATCAGAAACAAACACATGGATCAATGCCACTTTTCCAGCCTGCTGAAGGTGTGATGGAGTGGTAAACACCACCCCCAGCTCTGCTTATGTCATGTTCCATTTCTTGACTGCCCCTGCAACAAAGAGATAAACACATTGTCATATTATAAAAAAAACTCTCAAAGTAATGGATATGGAGCATCTATGGCCTCAGTTACACCTGGCACCTAAATGTAACTTCTGTCATCTGATCATTCCAAGCTGCATTAGGTTCAGATCTACCAGGATGGGCCTTTGACATAGTCTGGATGCAGTCAGGCCACTCAATATAAAGAGGTGGGGTGAATAACTGGGGAAAAGTACATTTGACACAAATTACCTTCATAATATTAAAGAACAAATGTGTGTCTGAGGGGAAATTAACTTTCATACAGCCAAAAGGGGCGAGAAATTACACCAATATCAGTGGACAGTTTGCACGAATGTAAATAAACATAGATGATGGAACATATTTCCGTTTGCTTACGTGATGAACCACTAAGGGGACATAAATATTTACCATCTAAACCATGTGTGACCTCTCACCTCTCTGGCTGTAGAAGTGTTCTTCCTAACCAGTCCCTCAACAGCTCTCTGACTGAGCTCCACCCTCACTGGGTCTTCAGAGGAGAGGAAGGCTGAAGAGGGATGGAAGGATCAGTCAGTCAATAAAGTGTAGAGCTGTTGTCTGACAAAATCACAATTTTAGTAGTTCATTAAAGTAAATAAAGCTTTATGACTGCTGAATACCAACTATCAATCACTTAGATCATGTATTTTCAGGTAGAGATACATCCTTGGGACGTCCCTAGCCAGTTGAAGTTGACATTTAAAATGGTTAAGGTAGGGGTTAGGGTTTAGGGTAGAGATGTCCCAAGGATCCCAGATAGCATTGACCATCATGCATTCTTCTTTCTCTTTCACATAGCAGGTGTAAAATAAACAGACAAGACAATTAGGCACGCAATGGATTATGGTCATTGTAGTTAATTATGTTTAATGCGCTAAACTATGTAGAATATTGGCCCGTTGGAAACTTCATCACACAGTTCAGACTGGGTCTGATTTATCTCTCGAGAAACTACAACTCCCTACTACATCACACAGTTCAGGCTGGGTCTGATGTATCTCTAGAGAAACTAGAACTCCCTACTACATCACACAGTTCAGGCTAGGTTTGATTTATCTCCAGTCTAGCTCTAGACACACCCTCTGGACAGAAGACGCTTGCCCCAATTCGGGGAACCATTGATCTACTTCAGAGGAACTGTGTCTAGAGTGATTTCCTGTTGTTTTGACACCTCACTGGAAAACTAGAATAACTAGCTGCTGCTACAGAACGAGACGACCAATTCACAGTTAGTCTGTGTCTCCAAACACAGTATTGCCACGCAGCAAAATGTTGCATACAATCTTTCAAGTCAGCCTGAAAAAATAAACTATTTGTGTACAAAGATATCTTGAAATGTGATATTAGGCTTGTATGGCAGTACTGTTACTGGATGGCAGTATTGTATTGGCTAGTGCTTTCTCCAATTTGTTCTTCTATTTTGCATTCAATTGGGATCAAGGCACAGATGTTGTAGGACAGCTGCATTTGAAGTGTACATTTAACCTACATAGCAGTCAATACAAACTGAAATCTATTAGCATACAAATGTGTGCAAATGATCTTTTCAGATGTTCTCAGAAATGAATCAAGTCCATGGAATGGATATAGACAAAAAGATAATTCAAGGACTATCAGAGGTAGAGAGGCGAGGCAGGGGTGAGGACATCATCCTGCTATTTTGACAGTCCCTGAAGGACAATGCAGAAGAGGTATTTGCTCTTATTCCTTCCCTTTCTCTAATGCATTTTGTATTTTTTTTTGCAAGTGTAGTAAGATCATTGCTTTACTTTACTAGGACTCGACACCACAGCAGCGATTCTGCTCTTGCCCAACCTCTTCAATGAGGACCCGAGTGGCCTTTATGTCCGTGACAAGGTATGCCAATGCACCAATCATCTGTTTCTTCATAAACATAGGTGTGCATGCTTATATAAAACTCCAGCTGAACATTTGTTATGTTCTTTGTATGTGTATTAATATTTTCTTACTTTTGTTGACATATTTCACTGCTCTTCGCTCCTTTACTGCACATCGGTGGAAATCCATTTCACCATGAGTGAAATCGCGATGGCCTTTGATGGGGAGAACATCCACGCCCTCGAGGACGTCCCCAGGGGACTTGGGGCTCTGCTACGGTTGTATTTTTATTTTCCCTTTAATTTCCCAAAAATGTCAGAAAAACACTTATGTTAAGTTACTGTGTTCTGGGGAGAGGAGAAGTTGGGGTGAAGTTACCAGGGCCGGTCATAAAGATGGCAAACGTCCTAACATACCTAAGTGAATATGATATACACACTAAAGCTGAAAAATCTGTATTTAGCATCAAGTCTACAATGTTGGTAGTTTACCTATAATTCATTTTTAATGTATGTTTTTATTGTACATCATTATTTTATATATTTTAAATGTCATGAAAAGCACTGTACAAAGCAAATGTATTATTTATTATGGTCTGACATGTCTACAGAAATATTGCAATTTTTTTTTTTTTTTTTTTTGGTAAATTGTTTTGTAAATATTAATTCACATTTGTAGTGCCACTGAATAAACAATGACTTATTTAAATCAATATTGTCAATATTGTTATTATTAAAATATGTTTGTATAATGGAGGGTGGACAGGGAGTTAAAGTGAAACCCAAAAGTTTTTTTTTCATGGGACAAGGGGTTCTTCAAATAACTTACAGGGGTTCCCACAAAATGTTCTTCAAATAACATTTAGGGGTTCCCCCACAGTTTAAATTTGAAGAACCCCTAAAAGATACTCCAGGAACCTTTCATTTTTAGAGTATATATTGATAAAAGTCACCTTGTCCGAGAGACATTTACATAGTTCTACACAGCCCCATTTGGGATTACTATTTTGGGGCGAAATAGCGGCCACTACAGACAGACCATAATTCGACGTCCTTGGACGTTACGTGCTGACTGGGTATGACCAAAGTTATTCTATTTAGCTACACTTTGTAGTACATTTTTACACTATTATAAATGTTTGATGCCACATCGCCCGTTTTCAAAGGGAGTCGTTGTTTTTTAGGGGCAGTCGCTTTTTAGCTTTTTGTCTGAAAGTATTTTCTCAACTGCGATAACAACTCGTCAGCAGATGGCGATGTGAGTCTTTCAGGTGATTTTGCCACTGTGACGTATAATCTAGTGGACGGGACTCTTCTTCAACATCAACAGCTAGTCAGCCCCTTGGTTTACTCTAACTTTATAGAAAAAGGTTTATTCAATAAATTTAGCAACTCCTCTCATACTGGGAAGACTTCCCCCCAACTCAAAGCCTATGTTCCCCTATTTATCAGTTGTTTAAATTGTATCTAATTATATTCCCAGTATTACTTTATCAAATCTCTGGTAATCGATGATACAATTTATCATATTTTCATATATTCAAAGAACCCATACAAAACGTAAGAAATTCTCAGGTACTCACGAAAACCATTCCATTAGCTATTTCAAAGACTACGAAGCAGCTCTCCAAACTTACTCCCAGCAGAACCCAAAAAATATATAGATCTCTGTTACCACCCAAACTTCAGATTAAGACTCAATCACACAACTCTCATATCGCAGTCACACAATGCTATTCCCAAACATAGCTAATCAATTAGTTGTTTTTCAACAATATTTTACCCTAAAGCGATATTTTCACATTTCTATGTCATGGTTAGTTCCTAGGATAATATAACTCATACATTTACATCTTTCAATACTTCTAAAATAGGATCCAGGTTTAGAACAATTACAGGTTTAAAATAAATTACAGGTTTAAAACAAATACAGGTTCACCTTACACTATATCATACATGGTCTTAACTCGTAAACACAGATTCTAGTTTTCATCCAACTCACACAGATAGCTGGCTCGGCCCTCTTTACACCTCCAATGTGCCCCCCTCACTCAGGAATACACACTCAGAGCCTACTGCTTCGATTTTACGCAAACCATAGGTGCCCCCTCAACAGGAATACACACTCAGAGCCTTTTGTTTCCCAGCCTTTCAAAAATCCACTTGTTTACTCACTTTTAGGAACTATAGACCTTCGGCTCGCTTTCTCAGATCAAAGGTTGGTCCATTGCTCTTTCCAAAGTGTTTTCCCTGAATCCCTTGTGCACATTTACCCATATCTCAGAGCGGTCAAACGCCAAGATTGACTGGTTTCCTCATTTACACAAATCATGAGAGCAAACCACACAAAGTCAGAGTTAGTTATCAAAGTCATCTTTAATTAATTAGCTCCATCACAACACTGTTACCTCAGATCATATTTGTCTATCAATGAATTCTCAAGGAGCCCCACATTTCAACTGAGATCCTTTATAGCAAAGACACATAGTGAGACAGCATAGCATAATTTATCGAGGCTTTGTCTCCTAAACTACTCCTTTTCTCAAACTCAGAACCATAAACCAATCCTCCATATCAACAGGCATATATCAAATCCATCCTATCTTGACAAGATCACAGAGACACACTGACTCAGACAGTGCTGAGCCAAGGTACCGCTGACCTCTGCCTCTCCGGCCCAAGCAACTTAGTCTTGACATAGAACAGATACTGCAACCCCGCCACAGTATTATACAAAAATAACATTCTGATGAGAAGTAACAAACAAACATATGATGAATATAAAACATCTTACCTATGTTACCAACCAATTCTGATTATTCCCCAACAAGATTCACATCCCCCATCGCCAAATGTGGTTAATTTTTTTTATATCAAATGAGAAGACAAACTTATCGCACAAGTCAGAATTATTCTTAAACTAAACATTTATTCACTTATTAATAAGGGAGCAGGTCAATACAACACACAAATATAAAGTTAATCAATTGAGTGCTCTACGGTAATGATGGCTGGTCGACGAATCACCCCCAGATGATTCATTGAGAGCCACGAGACAAAAGTACAAAGGTCTTTTACAGCCAAGAAACACCCCTTTCAACCTACATGACGAACAACAGTGGTTTAGAACAG
Source organism: Oncorhynchus nerka (assembly GCF_034236695.1). Taxonomy (NCBI): domain Eukaryota; kingdom Metazoa; phylum Chordata; class Actinopteri; order Salmoniformes; family Salmonidae; genus Oncorhynchus; species Oncorhynchus nerka. Next base: position 35,242,742 of record NC_088397.1, read on the forward strand.
GTCACAAGGTTAAGATTTGTATGAAAGATACTTATAATTCTCAGCAGACAGTATCTGCTGTAAAAACAGTACTCTGTGTAGAAACCAGGGTCTGGCCCTGGGGTCATCTCTCCCTGGTACCATATAGAACAGAAACATTAACTCATAATCTGGAATGCAGTCTCTTTAGGTTTTATCACACAAAAGACATTGTAAATCTCCTGTCAGTGTTTTCTCCCAGAGGCACATCCTCAGTAGAACACAGACACAATAGTTCTAAGAACCCTCTATTCTGTTGCATAAAACAACCATTTGATACAATAAAAGTACAATAACATAATCTTGCAGTTTTGCTCTCAGTGTCCACTGAAAGTTGACTAGTAACAACAACTGGGACCTAAAAGACACCCACCATGAGACCCACTAAATCTGCCCAAGAAGAGGCAAACAAAATAAAAACCCACAACAAACTTAAAAACAGGAAGCAAACCAAAACGGTGGTTAAAATAATTTATTTACAATCAATACCATTCACACTTTACAAAATCATATCTCTCATTCATTCTTAATTACTTACTTATATTTACAAAACCAAATCACCAAACACCAAACAAAAACAAACCTCAGGGGAGCATCGTCCCTCCCCGTCATACCTAACCAATACCTAACCCTTTCCCTATCTCCCCTTCCCTAATCTATCCCCTTACCAAACTCACTCTAACACTCCCAGCCCTAAACCCCCTTTCCACCTCTCCCGTGCCGCATGCTTCCCCCACTTCCTCTCCTCCCTCTTCATCCTCCCCCTCAAATCACCTTCCACCCTTCTCACTATCCCTTCCACCCCCCAATCTCTCCCTGTCTTGACAAAATTCTTCCTGGCTTCCCACAGTCCCTTTTTAAAGAGACTCATGAGAAGCCAGAGCAGAAACCTGTCCCTATCCGTTCCCTTTGCTCTCCCTACGCCTCTCTCTAGCCTAGCCCATGTCAAAACAAAATCACTCCTAACCACACCTAGCATCACCCGTGCCCTAGCCCAGACTAGTCCGGCAAAGGCACAGTCCCAAAAGACATGGCGCACAGTCTCCTCCCTGCCACAAGAGGATCTTGGACAGGTGGGGGATTGCACCAAACTATACCGGTACAAGATGGAACGTACCGGCAAGCGCTTATGAAGGCTCAACCAATTCAGGTCCTTGAGCCCGTTGTCCAGGCCCCGCGCCTGCACTCCCTCCCAGACCACTGACGAGATGCCCGCTACAGGCGCAGGACTCCCTGCCTGCCTGACCTCCTCGTACAGGTGCCTGTGGTCTAAACCTACTCGGGCAACTTCAACCTCGGGGTGCGCACGCAGCCACTTGGCCGCATGGCCAAAGTGCCACGGCAGCTGTTCCGCCCGAGGACCCGCGTTAGACCACACCATTACGCTTCTCGCCTGGTACGAGAAGAACACCCGCAGGAGGTAACCGGACGGGTGTATCACTGGCTGAGCAAGCTCCGCTAACAAGAAAGAAACAAAAATTGAGTCCAGCTTGAGGGGGAAATGTGGTACCCCCCCTACCTCCCTCCCCGATGGGACAGATCATGCGTGCCCTGGCGACCCACTCGCACCTGCCACTCCACATAAACTGAAACACAAGCCTCACTAGAGGCCTCCTCAGACAAGCCGGCAATGGGTAGATGTATGCCAAATACAAAAGAGACGGCAACACATCCACCTTTAGGACCAGGACTTTGCCCATAAAAGACAAATACCTAGCCTTCCACATTGCTAGCTTCCTCTGTACCACTGCGATACGCATGTTCCAGTTTAGCGTCGCTGAGCCGGAGGTCTCAAAATGAACCCCGAGAATCCTCTGGGCCCCTACACAGAGAGATAACCCCCCCAGGCACATCCGTTCTACCGCGCCATCTTCCGAAAAACTTGACGGAAGACTTTGCATGGTTCAGAACTGCTCCCGACGCTCGGGTAAAATCCCCAAAGATGGCAAGGGACCTTGTCAGGCACGAGTCCTTGCACAACAGCAAGGAAGTGTCGTCGGCGTACTGCGTCATCTTAACACGCAGCCCACCACTTCCAGGGATCAACAAGCCTTCCACCCCTGTGTCTGCCCTAATGGCAGCCCCCAGAGGCTCCATGTACAGTATGAAGAGGAGAGCCGAGAGTGGGCATCCCTGCCTGACCCCAGACGAGAGGTCAAAAACGTCACCTAAGTGACTATTTACACTAACTCGACACCCCGCTCCGACATATAAAGTACGGATCCATCCTATAAACTTCTCCCCAAATCCTAATCTACCTAACACCCTGAATAGAAAAGATCTATTCACGCGATCAAAAGCTTTCGCCTGATCTAGCGCTGCTACCATTAAAGGCAGCCCTCTATCTTCGACCCAAGCGATGGAATCCCTGATCAACTGTAGGTTCCATCTTATAGAGCGGCCCTCTACCCCGCACGTCTGATCCTCGTGGACGACGTAGGGAAGGGCTGTGCGCAACCGGTCTGCTAAAACCTTTGCAAGAATCTTGTAATCTACGCACAGCATGGTCAATGGCCGCCAGTTGCCAAGGTCAGTTGCTTCCCCCTTCTTATAAAGAAGTGACAGCACACCAACAGCCATTGATCCCCCGGGACCCCGTCTCAAGGATGGCCTTCAAGACTTCGAGAACCACTGGTCCAAGTATACCCCAAAACTTGAGGTAAAACTCAGCCGGCAGCCCATCCATCCCAGGCACCTTCCCTTTTCCCATCCTCCTAAGAGCGCTCTCAACCTCTTCTAGTGAGATCTGGGCCTCCATCACGTCTCTAATGTCCTCTGGCAACCGCCGGGACAAGTGTTCTAAAAACACATTTCCCTGCTCTACATCTATTTCCCTTTCCTTAAATAAACCTTGGAAATGATCAGTTGTCACCCTGACCATTTCCTCTGGTTTACTTACTATACTACCATTTTCTTCCCTAACTCCATGCATTACCTTCCTACTCTGCCTGGCCCTAACCGACTTAAAGAACATCGCGGAACAAGTCTCATTATGTTCTAGAAAGCCACTATGCGCACGCTCCAGGAAAGCTCGAGCCTTCTGCTCCTGCAGCTCCCTGAGCTGCGCCTTTAGGGCTGCGAATCTCTCCCAGTCAATCGACCCGCCGAGGTTGCCTGCCTCGTACTCGAGTTCAATTAACCTTTGGATACGATCCACCTCCCTCCTTTCCTCCCTTTTTTTCCTTCTACAATATCCTATTATAAAAGCCCTTATCCTCCCCTTAACTAAATCCCACCACTCTAACACCCCTCGCACATAGACCGGAGGCCGTCAAGCCTCCGAAAGAAACAAAAAATGCGTCAACGAAAGCCTGCTCCTCCAGTATATCCCGATCTAACTTCCAGTACCCCCTACCGAAGAGGCAGACTGGCGACCCCACCTGCAGGAACACCCCGTCGTGATCCGTGAAGAAAACAGGCAACAGCCGCCCAGACAACTGACCCAAAGACCTGGATACAAAAATGTAGTCGAGCCTCCGCGCAACCCCCCTGGAGTTGCGCCATGTAGGACCGACCATTGCCGGAGTAGTGTGCAGGCCACCATCAACCAGACCATGGCAAGCCATTAGCCCAGAGATGGCACCTGCACTGCTATCACCGCCTACCCCTAAATCTATATTAAAGTCTCCTCCTATCACCAAGTGCCTGTTTGTAACACACAGGGGCGCCAGACAGTCCACCATCTCCCTCCTGTCTGCCGCCACCTGTGGCCCATACACCCCAATTAACCTATATCTAGCTTCTCTAAACTTAACATCTATCCCCAAAACTCTACCCTGCATTATTACAAAAGTGTTCTCTATTTTAACCTCTCTATGCCCACACAAAATCCCTACTCCTGTTGAGTGCACCCCTCCTATGCCCCAAAAAGATTCCCCCTTATCCCACTCCCTCTTAAATCTACACACATCCCCACCATCCCTCAGGTGAACCTCCTGTAAAAAACAGAAATCAAACCCCACACCCTCTAAATAACAAAAAACCGCCCTCCTTTTAACATTATTCCTTATCCCCCTAACATTTAGACTAAAAAAAGAAACAGAACTATTCATTTAATTATTAACAACAAATAAAACCCCAAAAACCAAAGAAAAAACAGGAGACTCACCCAATGCTCCCCTGGTCCATCTCCACCGGCGGGGACGTCCTCTCCACTCCTGACGCCCCCGTCCTCCATCCCAACCCATGACCCAGGCAGTGTGTTGGGTCCTCCCTCCCCACCCACCATCCCCCTCCCTGTTTGCCTCGGGGCTGCATGTAGGGGACCCCATCTCCTCAAAGAGGAGTTGGGATCCTTCTAGCAAACAGCCCACCGACCCCTCACTGGAGTCATCCACTAAAATGCAAGGGGCTGAGGCAAACAGGGAGGACAAATTACCCTCCCCCTCCCCCGCCACTCTCTTAGCCCCCCTCCCCTCCACACCCCCTCCCTCTCACTACCTGCCAAACTTCCCCTCTTCTTCCCCTTCTTCTTTGGTGTAGGAGGTAGCGGGGAGACACAACGTCCCATCCCCGCTAACCCCCCACCAATTCCCTTGTCTCGTCCTCGAGGAAGCTTGGCAGGCTGTCCCCCCACTCCTTCCCCCCATCTCCCCTCCCACCTCCACACCTCCCTCCGTCCCCGTCACTGTCACCGTTCCCTCTTCCACTCCTTCTCGCACCACTGTCCCCTTCTCCCTCTTCTCTGCTCCTTCCCGTTCTTCCGCCTTCTTTTTCTTCTCTCCTTCTTTTTCCTTCGGTCCATCTTCTCTCCTCTTTCTTTTCGCCTCTTCATTCTTCCCTTCTTCGTCCTTCTCCGTCCTTTCCCCTGTGCCATCCGTACAATCCGCATGCGTCCTCTCTTTCCTCCCCCATCCCCCGCTCCCCCAGCTGCAGACGCGTATGACCTGTGACGAGCCGGGCAATCACGCCACAGGTGTGCTCTTGAGCCACGCCCGTGGCAAGCCTTGGGCTCGTCACACTCCCTGGCCTCGTGCTCTTCCGACCCACAAAATCGACACCTCTTGGCGCTGCACGAGGCCAGGATATGGCCGTAGGCCATACAACGCCTGCAGAACGGGGGCTGACGTGCGTAGTAGAGTGTTCCCCTGTCAGCCCCCAGGGAGAACATCGCCGGAGGATGGAAGTAGCCATCCACACTCTTCGGGGACTCCCTGAGTAACGCCTGGAAACCTCTCTTTCCGTTCCAGAAACCCAGGGAGTCCCTGAGGTACCTCGCTGAGGAGACATTGTCCATATATCTCCCCAGAAAGGCCCTCACCTCTTCATCCTTCACATGCGGATTGTACATGGTTACGGTGACCACCCTGAAGTTGTTCTTCGCCAGGCTGGTCACCGCATAATGGCACAGGGGTCCCGTTTTCTCCGCTTCCTTTGCCATCTTCATTACTTCGTCATGTTTTTCTTCTTTGTGAAACGTCACATCGAAAGCCTTCTCATTCGGGTTCCCTTGAAGGCAGAGCACTTCCTTCACCTCTATCCTGAGGCATCCCATCAAAATGGTCCTTCCAAATGTCTCTCTACTCCACGGTTCCATCTCCTTTTCAGTCCAGGCAAATCGTAAGGTATTTGCCATACCAATCCCCGGAACCGATCTTGTTTGCTTGTATTGATTCATTTTCAAAAAATAAGCTCTCTTCAGAAAGAAGCTTCAACCTGAAATGAAAAACATCTTTAATAGGAAACGGTGGAGCAACTAAAAGGTGTTGACTCTCCACATCTATCAAGACAACTGGAGCACTGGGCCAGACACTCTTAAATAGAACCTGGACCAGCTCAGGTGAAACACCTTCCCAATAACGAGATGGACAACCAGCACAGGTGTAACACATACCGACTTACGAGGTGAAACCAATCAGTGCGTCCTACGTGCTACCAATCAGTGCGTCCTACGTGCTGAGCTAGACGTGCTAAAGCTCCAGACGTCAAAACATAGATGGAAAAGACGTGCAAAGCCTGACGTGCTAAAGTCCAACCTCAAAACATAAAAAACCAAACATTTGTAACACTGTAAGAGAATGCTTACCACCAACAGAAAACAACTTCCATTTCACTTTATAATCAACTACAATGCTTCACCAATATAAACATGGTGTCTACTGGCTGTCAACAATTTTGTTTTAAATATACATTTTTTTCTTCTCCCCACTAGCTTCTGACTGTCTTCTTCCTATTGCTCACTTGTTCTTGAACTCACAACCACTTGGAACGAGCCCAATCAAACTCATCTCCAATAAGGAAAAACATGCAGTCAGAATAAGATCCATGGCAACTCACTGGCTAAACGCAAAACACAAACCTTTTTGACTGCCCACCTTGAGACAATCAGAAACCAAGTTGTCCTCACCATGGACACAAGCACCAAAAACGCTGTTGTTTTGACAAGTAGCAATAAACTACTGATATCGATTAGGGTGGAAATCAGGTTGTTTGTTCTGTTGAAACTAAAACAACTAAAGAAACATATGGAAATGGGAGATATCTTTTATCTCACTAGTTAGAGGACAACCTGCAGAAGAGAGTCAGCTACAATTTGGAGTGATGCATTTAAATTTAGGGGTCGCTAAATAAAGGAACGCAACACTTATTTGTCATCACCAAATCGATATCATGTTGAAATCAATTGTGCAAGAGGAGGGAGATGAGCTTGCATGTCCTGTTAAAACTAACAGCTCAAAAACCAAACAGAATCTGGAAATAATGTGTACATCACTGGTTAGAGGACAATTTGTAGAAAACAGCTCGCTACATTTTGAAGTGTTGCATTTTGATTCAAGTGGGTCGCCAATGTGGGAAGTGCAACACAACTCTTTTTTTGTTAGTCACTTTTTGTTAAATCACATAAATAGTACTCTTTCAATTCAGAGCTTGTATTTTTCCACGAGGCTAATATCCATATCATGCTGAAATCAATAGAACATGGGGCAAACGTTTAGGGTTCTACATTGTGACATTATTAAAATACTCATACTTCAATGTTAAAACATTCTACACTGTGAGATTATTAAAACAACTCCTTCATGTATGTATTTTCTGATGTTTGATCAGAGATCTTTTAACAGAGTATCTCTTGTCACATTGATGACAGCTATGAGATTTCTCTCCTGTGTGTGTTCTCTGGTGTGCTATCAGGCCGCTTGACTGAGTAAAACTCTTCCCACATTGAGTACAGCTATAAGGTTTCTCTCCTGTGTGTGTTCTCTGGTGTGATATCAGGGAGCATGACTGATTAAAACTCTTTTCACATTGAGTACAGCTATATGGTGGTTTCTCTCCTGTGTGTGTTCTCTGGTGTGATTTTAAATCACTTGATCTAACAAAACTCTTTCCGCAGTCAGAGCAGTGGTAAGGTTTCTCTCCTGTGTGTGTTCTCAGGTGTACTTTCAGGCAGCTTGCCTGAGTAAAACTCTTCTCACATTTAGTACAGGTATAAGGTTTCTCTCCTGTGTGTATTCTCTGGTGCACTATCAGGGAGCTTGACTGAATAAAACTCTTCCCACATTGAGTACAGCTATATGGTGGTTTCTCTCCTGTGTGTGTTCTCTGGTGTGATTTTAAATCACTTAAGCTAATAAAACTTTTTCCGCAGTCAGAGCAGTGGTAAGGTTTCTCTCCTGTGTGTGTTCTCAGGTGTACTTTCAGGCAGCTTGCCTGAATAAAACTCTTCCCACACTGAGTACAACTACACGGTTTCTCTCCTGTGTGTGTCCGCTTGTGTAATATCAGTCCATTTGGCTGAGTAAAACTCTTCCCACATTGATTACAGCTATATGGTTTCTCTCCTGTGTGTGTTCTCTGGTGCATGATCAGGGAGCTTGACCGAGTAAAACTTTTCCCACATTGATTACAGCTATAAAGTTTCTCTCCAGTGTGTGTCCTCTGGTGTGCCTTCAGAGAGCTTGATGTAGTAAAAGTCTTCCCACATTGAGTACAGCTAAATGGTTTCTCTCCTGTGTGAGTTCTCTGGTGTACCTTCAGGGAGCTAGATGTAACATAACTCTTCCCACATTGATCACAGCTATAAGATTTCTCTCCTGTGTGTGTTCTCTGGTGTAAAGTCAGATAGCTAGATGTAACAAAACTCTTCCCACATTGAGTACAGCTATAAGGCTTCTCTTTTGTGTGTCTTCTCTGGTGTTTAGTCAGATTGGAAGACGTAGTAAAACTCTTCCCACATTGATCACAGCTATAAGGCTTCTCTCCTGTGTGTACTCGCTGGTGTATTTTTAGTTCTGATGAACATTTGCAATGTTTCCCACAGTCAGAGCAGCAGTGAGGCTTCTTCCCTGTGGGTCTCTGCTGGGGTTTCTTGAGGTGTTCTGATCTGGAAAGAATCTTCTCTGCCTCGTTAGCATCACGATGTAGTTGAGGCTCCCAAGAGAATCCACGACAGTCACATCTCTCTCCTGTGTGAACGACAAAGTCAGACAGATGGTTAAAGTCCCACATGAGCAGAAATCCACTGTTTATTTGAGGTAAAAGGTGATGCCCAGAGCATACACATGAAGTTGTACAACAAATTACATCTTAAATCTTGACAATTAAGACAGTCAAGAGAGCAACAATAGTCATTTTATTTTATTTTGTCTTGTTTTCACAATAGTAATAACATAGATAACTACTGTAGGTCACATAACTTCACCTAACAACACCATAGACCTAGGACTATATATCATTTAATATTTCAGGTGAAACATGGAAACTAAAATGTCTGTCATGACATTTCATAACCTGATTACCAGATAATTTTGTGAATAATCCCACTAGGTTACTCTGTAATGTGCTGTCATTCTAAATGTTCTGAATAAGAAAATAGCTGTGTGTTGTACAATAGCCTATCCATCAAGGAACAGTTCTATACACACTATGAGCTACGTATCTGTGTCCAAACTGACTAACGAGACCCTACTGTAAATCAAGCTGACAATAAAATCAATTTGTTAGGGATGTTGGATCCAAAGTGGAGCACGGCATAACTGTCTTTACCAGAGTAATGAATGAAGAAGCACTTTGGTTGTTGTTGCATGTCATGATGTTTGTCATTTGACTGGCATTCAGAAAATAATTTCCTGGATCAGCTGATGATAGTTGAACATGTGACTGTAACTAAACAGCTACAATATTAAGAATTATGAGTAATTATTGAAGAACCACATTAATGACAGCATCCATTTGGGTGTGACTCTCAGGTAAAACCATTGGATTTAGCAAACACTGAAATTATTTAGGATTTCTGTGCCCATAAACTGTTTTCCCAGCGTAATATAAGGAGACACTAAATGTTACGTTGTTAGAGTGCATTTCAGAGATCTGAATACAGGAGAGGGGGTGACCTCGACAATGTATTGTTAAAACGAGAGGCTGCCTGGATCTTTAATTTAAAGAGCCTTGCTCCCGTCGGTCTCAACGTAGCCATTATTGTAATATTGCTATTCATTGTAAATGTTTGGAGGTCTATGGAGCCAAATTGTATCTATGACCGTATGCTATCCATTTATGTTTTTATATGTTCTATTTATATCTGTAAATTAACCAATGATATCAGGCCACACTCGGACATGATTAGACATTGAACAAGCACTTACACAAATGACTGATGACTGGCAGAGAGAAATTGATGATAAAAAGATTGTGGGGGTTGTTTTGTTAGACTTCAGTGCGGCTTTTGACATTATCGATCATAGTCTGTTGGTGGATAAACTTACGTGTTATGGGTTTATAACCCCTGCTATATTGTGGATAAAGAGTTACTTGTCTAACAGAACACAGAGGATGTTCTTAAATGGAAGCCTCTCCAACAAAATCCAAGTAGAATCAGGAATTCCCCACGGCAGCTGTCTAGGCCCCTTACTTTTTTCAATCTTTATTAACAACATGCCACTGGCTTTGAGTAAAGTCAGTGTGTCTATGTATGAGGATGACTCAACACTATACACGCCAGCTACCACAGCAACTGAAATGACAGCAACACTTAACAAAGAGCTGCAGCTAGTTTCAGAATGTGTGGCAAGGAATAAGTTAGTCCTAAATATTTGAAAAACTAAAAGCGTTGTACAAATCATTCACTAAACTCTAAACCTCAACTAAATCTTGTAATGAATAATGTGGAAATTGAGCAAGTTGAGGTGACTAAACTGTTTTGTGTAACCCTGGATTGTAAAACTGTCATGGGCGAAGTCAATAATAAAGTGCTGCTCTGCCTTAACAGCACTATCAACAAGGCAGGTCCTTGATGTTCATCAGTCCACGGTAAGACAAATTGTCTATAAATGGAGATAGTTCAGCACTGTTGCTACTCTCCCTAGGAGTGGCCATACTGCAAAGATGACTGCAAGAGCACAGAGCAGCATGCTCAATGAGGTTAAGAAGTATCCTAGAGTGTCAGCCAAAGATTTACAGTAATCTCTGGAACATGTTAACATCTCTGTTGAGGAGTCTATGATATGTAAAACACAAAACAAGAATGGTGTTCATAGGAGGACACTACGGAAGAAGCCACTGCTGTCCAAAAAAAAAAGAATACATTGCTGCACGTCTGAAGTTTGCAAAAGTGCACCTGGATGTTCCACAGCGCTACTGGCAAAATATTATGTGGACAGATGAAACTACAGTTGAGTTGTTTGCAAGGAACACACAACACTATGTGTGGAGAAAAAAAATACATAAAAAACTTATGCCAACTGTAAAGTATGGTGGAGGGCGCATCATGGTTTGGGGCTGCTTTGCTGCCTCAGGACCTGGGCAGCTTGCTATCGTCGACGGAAAAACTAATTCCCAAGTTTATCAAGTCATTATGCAGGAGAATGTAAGGCTCTCTGTGTGCCAATTGAAGCAACAGAAATTGGGTAATGCAACAGGACAACGACTCAAAACACAGAAGTAAATCAACAACAGAATGGTTTCAACAGAAGAAAGCTTCCGGAGTGGCCCAGGCAAAGTGCTGACCTCAACCCGATTGAGATGCAGTGGCATGACCTCAAGAGAGCGGTACACACCAGACATCCCAAGAATATTGCTGAACTGAAACAGTTTTGTAAAGAGGAATGGTCCAAAATTCTTCCTGTCCGTTGTGCAGGTCTGATCACCAACTACAGAAAATGTTTGATTGAGGTTATAGCTGCCAAAAGAGGGTCAACCAGTTATTAAATCCAAGGGTTCACATACTTTTCCCACCCTGCATTGTGAATGTTTACACAGTGTTTTCAATAAAGATATGAAAACGTATAATTGTTTGTGTGTTATTCGTTTAAACAGACTGTGTATGTCTATTGTTGTGACTTAGACGAAGGTCAGATCAAATTTTATGACCCATTTATGCAGAAATCCAGGTAATTACAAAGGGTTCACATACTTTTTCTTGCCACTGTATGTATATTTGTAAACAACAGCTGGGGCGCAAAATCTAAGGAAGTTTCAAGGTTTTTGCTCGCCTGAGGTAGAGAACCTCATGATAAGCTGTAGACTACACTATTTAGCAAGAGAGTTTTCATCTGTATTTTTCAGAGCTGTCTATATACCACCACAAACCGATGCTGGCACTAAGACAGCACTCAATGAGCTGTATATGGCCAAAAGCAAACAGGACAACGCGTGGTGCCGGGAAACTCAAATCCGTTTTTTCTTCATTTCCACCAGCATGTCACAAAAACTCTAGACCACCTTCACTCCACACACAGAGACACAGCATCGTACAAAGCTCTCCCTTGCCCTTCATTTGGTAAATTAGACCATAATTATATCCTCCTGATTCCTGCTTACAAGCAAAAACTAAAGCAGGAAGCACCAGTGAATAGCACCAGTAAAAAAAGTTCTCAAGCTACAGGACTGTTTTGCTAGCACAGACTGGAAAATGTTCCGGGATTCTTCCGATGGCATTGAGGAGCCCACCACATCAATCACTGGGTTAACCAATGAGTGCATTGATGACGTCACCCTCATCCTCACCATATGTACATACACCAACCAGAAGCCATTGATTACAGGCAACAACTGCACTGAGCCAAAGGGTATAGCTTCCGCTTTCAAGGAGTGGGACTCTAACCCGTAAGCTTATAAGAAATCCTGTTATGCCCTCCGACAAACCAGCAAACAGGCAAAGCGTAAATACAGGACTAAGATTGAATCGTATTACACCGGCTCCAACGCTCATCGGATGCGGCAGGGCTTGCAATCCATTACAGACTACAAAGGGAAGCACAGCCGCGAGCTGCCCACTGACACGAGCCTAACAGGTGAGCTAAATCACTGTTCACTTCAAGGCAAGTAACACTGAATCATGCATGAGAGCATCAGCTGTTCCGGACAACTGTGTGATCAGGCTCTCCGCAGCCGATGTGAGTAAGACCTTTAAACAGGTCAACATTCACAAGGCCGCGGGGCCAGATGGATTACCATCTGTAATTACCATTACCACCATACTCCGAGCATGCACTGACCAACTGGCAAGTGTCTTTACTGACATTTTCAACCTCTCCCTGTCTGAGTCTGTAATACCAACATGTTTCAAGCATTCAAGAACACTAAGGTAACCTTCCTAAATTACTACCGTCGGGTAGCACTCACATCTGTTGCCCTGAAGTGCTTTGAAAGGCTGGTCTTTAAAAAAAAGCACCTTTATTTAACCAGGTAGGCTAGTTGAGAACAAGTTCTCATTTACAACTGCGACCTGGCCAAGATAAAGCAAAGCAGTGCGACACATACAACAACACAGTTACACATGGAGTAAACAAACCGCCAGTCAATAATACAATAGAAAAATTCTATATACGGTGTGTGCAAATAAGGTAAGAAGGGAGGTAAAGGCAATACATAGGCCATAGTGGCGAAGTAATTACAATACAGCAATTAAACACTGGAGTGATAGATGTGCGGAAGATGAATGTGCAAGTAGAGACACTGGGGTGCAAAGGAGCAAAATAAATAAATAAATAACAGTATGGGGATGAGGTAGTTGGATGGGCTATTTACAGATGTGCAGTGTACATGTGCAGTGATCTGTGAGCTGCTCTGACAGTTGCTGCTTAAAGCCAGTGAGGGAGATATGAGTCTCCAGCTTCAGTTACTTTTGCAGTTCGTTCCAGTCATTGGCAGCAGAGAACTGGAACTGGCCTCCTCTTCTTTTACTGTAACATCCTCCTCCTCTTTCACTCTGAAAGTGTCTTCTTATTCTTTCACTGAAACATCTTTCTCTTCTTCTTTCACTAACAGCCTCCTCTTCCTCGAGAGCTTATTTCTCTGTCCAGCAGACCTCTTCTTTAGCAGGAGGTGAGTAGCTTAGTGACCTCATGGTCGGAGATGTTAGCTAACTAGGCTAGTGCTAACTTAACCAGCACGCTAGCTGACTAATAACAGAAAAAAATGTATATTTTAGGTTTTGATGGGGTACGACAGTTGAACTAAGCTCATGAGGCATTAATAAGTGATTTCTTCAAGAAACAATGGGTACATATCATTAATGTATAAGTCCCTAAATGGATGTAACAACTACTGATTGGCCCTTTAAGAGTACATCTTGGGCTAATCTAATAGGATATATTGAGGACTATAGTATTTCAGACATTGTCATTGGATGCATTTGATCAATTGTTAACGTTTTGTTGATGATCCCCTCTTGATGTTCTAAACATTACAGTGTAGCTTCAGCCATTCCTACAGAGAAACATTAAAGTGCAGAACCCCTTTACTGCATATTGGTTCAACGACTGCAGAGATGGTACTTACTGGTGTTAAACAGATCTCCAACCTCCTCTTCTTCTTCCAATTTGACAGTCATCTCCCCCTCTTTCACTCCCAAAACGGCTTCCTCCTCTTCTTTTACTGTAACATCCTCCTCCTCCTCTTTCACTCTGAACGCGTCTTCCTCTTCTTTCACTGAAACGTCTTTCTCTTCTTCTTTCACGGTAACAGCCTCACCCTCTACTTGTTTTTGTATTGTAACAGCCTTCTCTTCCTCCTCCTCTTTCACGAGAGCTTCTTTCTCCGTCCAGCAGACCTCCTCTTTAACAGGAGAGTAGCTTAGTGAACTCATGTTCGAGGATGTTAGCTAGCTAGCATTAGCGACTAGCCTAGTTCTAAGTTAACTTAGCAAACCAGCTAGCTGACAAACAACGTAAATATATAATTAAATGGGCCAACAAGTACACATGACAGAAGTCTGTTTAAAACACAACGACTAATATACACCAACAAAGTGTAAAGATCATGAATGTTGTAGCTATGTTTGCTAGAAAGCTACGGAGGTGTCTGACTAGCTGTTGTTGTTGAAGGAGCGTCCCTTCCACTAGATAATACGTCACACTGGCAGCATCGCCTGAACCTAAAATACACACATCGCCATCTGCTGACTGGAGTTGGCAACGCAGTTGAGGAACCAAACGTTTATTTTTCATTTGCTTCATAAAACTTTAATATTATATTAAGTCTTTCAAAGAGAAGCATGTGTTGATTGATTCATGTTTAATGAGTGAGAATTTAAAACAAACTTTACACCCACTACATATTTACATTTAACTATATTTCTGACATGGATCATTTTGACCCCAGAGGCATATCTTTTATCATCGCCAAAAATGTGGTTTATTAAATTCTTCCAATTTTTCATGACTTTGTCAATCAACTTGTTCTTAATAAAATCTAAATCATGGTTTAGTGTTTCTGTATCAAAATGGACTTTTAACAAATTAAAATCCTTTGGAGTCATTTTGACCCCAGCCAAAAACACCTTTGATAAATAGGACATTTATTTAAAATCAAAATCCAATCATATTTTATTGGTCACATGAACATGTTAAGCAGATATTATTGCGGATGTAGCGAAATACTTGTGTTTCTAGCTCCGACGGTGCAAAAATATCTAACAAGTAATATCTAACAATTTCACAACATATACCCAATACACACACATCTAAGTATTTGAATCTAGGTTTCTCTGTAGACATGATCCATCCCACCAGAGGGTGGAGGGGCACCTGTATCAGTGGTTTTGATAGGATAGACACCTGCAGATATAGTCTCTCCCATGTACACTCCTAAGATTGGATTTTTTCTATACCACGAATCACCTGACTGTGTACAAAACTGCCAATGGTAGAAAAGTCTGCCAGCGATAGAAAACGCTGCCAACACTCTGCCAGCGGTAGAACACTCCCCCAGCGGTAGAAAACTCTGCCAGTGGTAGAAAGGGGTATACAGTGAATTAGGGGTATACAGTGCATTAGGGTGTAGGGTATTATTATTAGCAAATGGGTGTAGGTTATTAGTGTTATCTATAGGGTGTAGGGAATTAGTATTAGTGTTAGCTATAGGGTGTAGGGTGTTGGTATTAGTATTAGCAATAGGTTGTAGGGTATCGGGTATTAGTATTAGCTATAGTGTGTAGGGTTCTAGTATTAGTTATAGGGTGTAGGGAATTTTTATTAGCTATAGTGTGTAGGGTATTAGTATTAGCTATAGGGTATTAGTATTAGTGTTAGTATTAGCTATATTAGCTCATTAGAATTAGTGTTATCTATATGGTGTAGGGTATTAGTATTAGCTATAGGGTGTAGGGTATTAGTTTTATTATTAGCTATAGGGTGTAGGATATTAGTATTAGTATTGGCTATATGGTGTAGGGTGTAGGGTATAAGTCAAAGCTATAGGGTGTAGGGTATTAGTATTAGTTTTAGGGTGTAGGGTGTTAGTGTTAGTATTAGCTATAGGGTGTATGATATTAGTATTAGTATTAGCTATACGTTTTAGGGTATTAGAATTAGTATTAGCTATAGTGTGTAGGGTTCTAGTATTAGTTATAGGGTGTAGGGAATTTTTATTAGCTATAGTGTGTAGGGTATTAGTATTAGCTATAGGGTATTAGTATTAGTGTTAGTATTAGCTATATTAGCTCATTAGAATTAGTGTTATCTATTTGGTGTAGGGTATTAGTATTAGTATTAGCTATAGGGTGTAGGGTATTAGTTTTATTATTAGCTATAGGGTGTAGGATATTAGTATTAGTATTGGCTATAGGGTGTAGGGTGTAGGGTATAAGTCAAAGCTATAGGGTGTAGGGTATTAGTATTAGTTTTAGGGTGTAGGGTGTTAGTGTTAGTATTAGCTATAGGGTGTATGATATTAGTATTAGTATTAGCTATAAGTTTTAGGGTATTAGAATTAGTATTAGCTATAGTGTGTATGGTATCAGTATTATTCTTATTAGCTATAGGGTGTATGGTATTAGTATTGTATTAGCTGTAGTGTGTAGGGTATTAGTACTAGTATTAGCTATAGCTATAGGGTGTAGGGTATTAGTATTAGCTATAGGGCGTAGGATATTAGTATTAGTATTAGCTATAGGGTGTAGGGTATTAGGTATTAGTATTAGCTATAGTGTGTAGGGTATTATTATTAGTATTAGCTATAGGTTAAGGGTATTAGTATTAGCTAAAGGGTGTATGGGTATTAAATATTAGTATTAGCTATAGCGTGTAGGGTATTAGCATTAGCTATTGTGTGTAGATTATTAGTATTAGCTATAGGGTGTAGGGTATTAGTGTTATTATTAGCTATAGGGTATATGGTATTAGTATTAACTATAGGGTGTATGGTATTAGTATTAGTACTAGCTATAGGGTGTAGGGTATTTGTATCAGCTATAGGGTGTAGGCTATTAAACTTAGCTATAGGGTGTAGTGTATTAGTATTAGCTATAGGGTGTGGGGTATTAGTATTATCTATAGGGTATTAGGTAATAGTATTGGCTATAATGTGTAGTGTATTAGTATTAGCTACAGGGTGTATGATATTAGTTTTAGTTATAGGGTGTATGGTATTAATATTAGCTATAGGATGTAGGGTATTAGTATCAGTATCAGCTATAGGCTATTATTAGTATTAGCTTTTGTGTGTCGGGTATTAGTATTAGCTGTAGGGTGTATGGTATTAGTATTAGCTATAGTGTGTAGGGTATTAGCATTAGCTATAGGGTGTAAAGTATTAGTATTAGCTATAGGGTGTAGGGTATTAGTATTAGCTATAGGGTGTAGGGTATTAGTATTAGTATTAGCTAAAGGGTGTAGGGTATTAGTATTTGTATTAGCAATAGGGCATATGGTAATAGTATTAGTATTAGCTATAGGGTGTAAGGTATTAGTATTAGTACTAAATCAAATCAAATCATCAAATCAAATCAAATTTTATTTGTCACATACACATGGTTAGCAGATGTTAATGCGAGTGTAGCGAAATGCTTGTGCTTCTAGTTCCGACAATGCAGTAATAACCAACAAGTAATCTAACTAACAATTCCAAAACTACTGTCTTATACACAGTGTAAGGGGATAAAGAACATGTACATAAGGAATATGAATGAGTGATGGTACAGAGCAGCATAGGCAAGATACAGTAGATGGTATCGAGTACAGTATGTACATATGAGATGAGTATGTAAACAAAGTGGCATAGTTAAAGTGGCTAGTGATACATGTATTACATAAGGATGCAGTCGATGATATAGAGTACAGTATATACGTATGCATATGAGATGAATAATGTAGGGTAAGTAACATTATATAAGGTAGCATTGTTTAAAGTGGCTAGTGATATATTTACATCATTTCCCATCAATTCCCATTATTAAAGTGGCTGGAGTTGAGTCAGAGACAGTGTCAGTGTGTTGGCAGCAGCCACTCAATGTTAGTGGTGGCTGTTTAACAGTCTGATGGCCTTGAGATAGAAGCTGTTTTTCAGTCTCTCGGTCCCAGCTTTGATGCACCTGTACTGACCTCGCCTTCTGGATGATAGCGGGGTGAACAGGCAGTGGCTCGGGTGGTTGATGTCCTTGATGATCTTTATGGCCTTCCTGTAACATCGGGTGGTGTAGGTGTCCTGGAGGGCAGGTAGTTTGCCCCCGGTGATGCGTTGTGCAGACCTCACTACCCTCTGGAGAGCCTTACGGTTGAGGGCGGAGCAGTTGCCGTACCAGGCTGTGATACAGCCCGCCAGGATGCTCTCGATTGTGCATCTGTAGAAGTTTGTGAGTGCTTTTGGTGACAAGCCGAATTTCTTCAGCCTCCTGAGGTTGAAGAGGCGCTGCTGCGCCTTCTTCACGATGCTGTCTGTGTGAGTGGACCAATTCAGTTTGTCTGTGATGTGTATGCCGAGGAACTTAAAACTTGCTACCCTCTCCACTACTGTTCCATCGATGTGGATAGGGGGGTGTTCCCTCTGCTGTTTCCTGAAGTCCACAATCATCTCCTTAGTTTTGTTGACATTGAGTGTGAGGTTATTTTCCTGACACCACACTCCGAGCGCCCTCACCTCCTCCCTGTAGGCCGTCTCGTCGTTGTTGGTAATCAAGCCTGCCAGTTATAGCTAGCTAATAAACAGCTATGTTAAGAAATATCCTGTAATACTGAATTTTATTATTTTGTACAAAGTGTGCAAAACAAGATATGGTGTCAGAGTAAAAGGTCTTAAAATATGGATTTTTCTGGAGTTCCTTCACCTCGAATGGACTGGGAGTCTACAAACTTACCGGATACATGGCGTAAGTACAAACAGCATGTGGAGCTGTCATATATATATATATATATATATATATATATATATATATATAATATATAAATATTCATACACATAGCTCATATATTATACAGCGCCAAGCTAATCCGCCTGACTCAAGTCATTTCACGTACCCCTGCTAAAACAGGAACCAACACACACACCCAGCAATAAAACTGCCCCCCTCAGTTCTCTGATCTCACGACCCCAGGAAACACAGACATCCCATCGCACGAACACACACACCCAGCCATAAAACAGGAACCAACTCAGTTCCACCTACCTCACGATCCCCTGACACACAAATACCTTCTTGCATGAACACACACACCTTACTCCCCCCTCTACTGGTCGGGTGCCCAGAGCAGAAGACTCTGCTGTGCACCAATGGGGCTCCTGCTCTGGCTAGAGCAGGTCCGCCTCCAACCCTTCGGGACCATTCAGAAGACCAACACGACAAGACTCCACCTACATATTCCATTGTATAAAATCTGCTGTAACCAATGTCTAAGCCTCTTTTCTGCTGACTCCTTACTGAGTCAAATGACTAGGTCCGTGCACATTAAATCTGCAGGACAAGTTATCTTTTGACTAAATAAACTGCCTTTTGTTACAACTGAAATCCACTCTGTCCAGCGTCCGTGATTTGGTCTCAACTCTCCAGTATTTGAACACTAACAGAGCCAATGTTCACGGGTCCTCTGAAGGACAGAAGAGAAAATGCAGCTACTTGCTCCTCTGGATCGGTGAAAAAGTGAGAGATATTTACAACACATGGACACTTACCGAGGCTGAATCAAAGGTACTGAAAACATACGATCTTTTTGAAGCATATGTTGCGCCGAAGATCAATACGTTTTTCGCTAGGTACAAATTCCACGAGAAAGTACAGGGATCTAGCTAGTCTTTTGAACAGTTTGTGACAGAGCTGCGTCTGCTTGTGAAAGACTGTGATTATGCAAACAAGGATGAGGATGGTCAGGGACCGTATTGTATTTGGAATACACTCACCGCGAGTGAGAGAGAAACTTTTGAATGTTGGGTCTGAGGTAATGCTGGACAAAGCTATTGACATAGCCAGATCTCACGAGCTAGCACAGGCTCAGATGAAAACCATTTCGCGCGGCAGCACGAGCGCATCACGTGAAAAAGCAGTGCACTAAGTCAGGCAGACATCAATGCACACTTCCGGTGCACAGAGAGCTCGTTTTAGAACGGAGAGACATAACTCCAAAACAGAGCGACACAGACTCAAAACGCCCCAAAACATGTGGATATTGTGGATACAAAGTGCATGGCGAACAAGGAAATTGCCCAGCTAAAGTCAAACAGTGTACTAAATCTGGTAAATGGAATCACTTTGCAAAAGTGTGCAGAGCTTACCGTTGAAAAACAGTACACACAGTGAGAGAAGATTAAATGTCAATCAAAGAGTCAAACGCTGATGAACTGTTTATTGATTCAGTGACACAGAAAAGTCAAATATCAAAGACAGAGCAAGCCTTTGCTGACATTGAGATAGGAACACAAGGCACAGAGCTAAAGTTCAAACTAGACACTGGTGCACAAGTAAACATTATTCCTCTGAATAAGTACCACAGCTTGACATCTGAGTGTGAGCTACAGCCCACCACGTGTAGACTGACTGGTTATGGAGGTGAACAGCTCCCAGTAAAAGGCACATGCACTTTCAAATGCAAATACAAGGAAAGTGACATGTTGGACTTTTATATTGTTGATACTAGAGCACCTGCAGTGCTAGGTCTTAAAGCATGTTTAGACATGGACCTCATCAAGCTAGTTTTATCAGTGACTGCACCAGTAGAGACAGACAATGTACTGGAGGAGTTTGCTGATGTTTTTACAGGAATAGGATTATTCCCAGGAGAATGTACCATTCACCTTGACCTAGAAGCAACCCCTGCGGTCTACCCACCGAGAAAGATTCCCCTTGCTCTCCTTGCCCATCTGAAGAAAGAGTTGGAGAGCATGGAGCAATCTGACATAATCACCAAGGTTACAGAACCGACTGACTGGGTAAACGTGTTAGTGGTGGTGGAGAAACCACGCACAGGCAAGCTCCGAGTATGTCTCGACCAAAGAAACTTGAACAAGGCTATCAAACGCCCCCATTACCCTTTACCGACGCTAGATGGCATCACACACAAGCTAGTGGGAGCACACTACTTCAGTGTCATGGACGCTAGATCAGGCTACTGGGCTATCAAGCTCACAGGAGAGTTATCTAAGCTCACAACATTCAACACACCGTTGGGACGCTACAGGATCCGTCGCCTGCCTTTTGGGATTATTTTAGCCCATGACGAGTTTCAGCGAAAGATCGACGAAATGTACCAAGGCCTCGACGGAGTGTGGCAATTTTGGACGACATCCTTGTCTATGGCCGAACCAAAGAGGAGCGCGACCGAAACCTCCGCACGATGCAGAGAGGAGTCTGGCTCAACCCCGAGAAGAGCACAGTCGGCGCTACAGAGGTCAGCTACTTCGGACATCTTCTCACAGCGACTGGAATCAAGCCAGATCCACAGAAGATCTTAGCCATAAAAGAAATGGAGCCACCAAAGAACCATGCAGAGCTGAAAACAGTGCTCGGCATGATCAACTACTTAGCCAAGTTCGCACCCAGCCTCTCCAATGCTAATGCACCCCTACGTCAACTGCTAAAGTAGTCCAGTGAGTGTCTCTGGGACAAGCAACACAACATTGCTTTCCAGAATGTGAAAGACTTGATCACGAGAGAACTAGGATCAATCCTTGCCTACTCCGACCCCAACAAAGAGCTCAGACTCCAAGTGGACGCGTCAAAATATGGACTAGGTGCAGTGCTACTGCAAGAAGGAATGCCCATCGGCTACGCTTCCAAATCTCTCAGACTGTGAAATCAACTACGCTCAAATCGAAAAGGAGCTCTACGCCATTCTGTTCGGATGTAAACGTTTCCATCAGTACATATATGGATGACAAGTCATTGTGGAATTCAACCACAAACCCCTTGAGTCAATTATGAGGAAACCACTAGCCGCAGCTAGTGCAAACAGAAAGCACGGGACATTTTGTTTTGGCCCGGAATGTGCAAACAAATAGAAGAGTTCGTTGGTAAATGCACCATGTGTCTTGAACGACGCCCCTCAAACACCAAAGAGCCCATGTTACCTCACTGTAATTCAGACCGACCCTGACAGGTCGTGGCAAACGATCTGTTTAACTGGAACAACGAGGACTACATCGTAACAGTGGACTACTACAGCAGATACTTCGAACTCGACAAGCTTCACAGCACCACATCTGCAGCTGTGATACACAAGCTGAAAGCAGTCTGAAAGCAGCCTTTGCCAGGCATGGCATTGTAGAGACTTTAATATCTGACAATGAGCCCTGTTACAAATCAAATGAGTTTGAATCCTTCACAAAAGCATGGGAGTTTACACGTCACCACAAGCCCACATTACCCTCAAAGTAATGGCCTTGCTGAAAAATCTGTGAAGATTTCTAAATCGCTCATGGACAAAGCAAAAGCAGAAAAGAGAGACCCCTACCTCAGTCTCCTTGAATACCGCAACACTCCAGTTGACAACGTCAAATCACCAGCCCAGCTGTTGATGAGCCGCAGACTTCGCCCAATCCTTCCCAGCACCAACCAGCAGCTGCAACCTGAGGTCGTCAGCTACAAGGAAATGCATGGAAAATGTGCACAGAGACAACAACAATAAAAGCAATACTACGACAGGTCAGCTAGACCACTGCCACCACTGATCGACGGAGAGTCAGTTTAGAATCCAAGAGCCTGGCCTCTGGAAGCCAGCAGTAGTCATCCAGCCAGCGGTTCATATCACGTCCGCACCGCAGAAGGAGCTGTGTACCGCCGCAATCGTCATCACCTACTGAACACAAAAGAACAACACACTGATGAGATGAACTGCTCCCCTGAAAGAGAACGTGATGGACTAAACACACACACAGCACAACATACACCATACTTACCTGCAACACCACAAGAACTGTTGACTGACACAGAAGCATGCTCAGCATCATATCGCACAAGGTCAGGAAGAGAGGTCAAGCCCAGAGCTGTCCTAGACCTGTGAAATGTTAAAGGGTGTAGGTGGATCGCTGCCCTAAAAGAGTTCCAGACTGTAAACTTGTTATTGAAAGTTCACTCGAAATGCTTTGGTATTGTATCTGTTTGAAATGTTAAGATGTTATATCTACAGTGAAAGCTGAGTTGCTGAGAATCCCTTGTTTGAAAAGTAACATTATGTTGGATTATTGTTTCAGAGTCTGTTGATTCAGTTGGTGTAGTATGCAATATAAATGGTTACTTACCTTGAGCTCAAACTGCAGACCATGTATTCAAAATAAACCCTTAGAATATGTAAACATTTTTCTTTTGTTTTAAAAGGGGGATGTACTATTCATGTGTATAAACATACTGAATTGTAATTGGATGCATTTTACCGCCATATCATACTGTGCTATGATTGGTTAAGACCACCCAAATGGTTAGGTCATGGTCAGTTTGATCCTGGTTGGCAGTATGTGAACATGCCAGTTATAGCTAGCAAATAAAGAGCTACATTTAGAAATATCCTGTAGTACTGCATTTTATTATTTTGTACAAAGTGTGCAAAACAAGACAAACAGGAAATCACTATAGACAGTTCCTGTGAAGTAGATCAACGGTTCCCTGAATTGGGCCAAGCGCCTTTGGCCTGTCTGTCCAGAGGGTGTGTGGTTGCACACCCACCCAAACATACACAAACTTCTCAACCTTAAAGAGATCCTTCAACACATTAGAAGTCTTATCAACTTAAAGAGGTTAACATAGATGTTTCCCTCACAACATTGCACAGAGATAAATCAGACCCAGCCTGAACTGTGTGATGTAGTAGAGTTGTAGTTTCCAACAGGACAATATTCTACATAGTTTAGCGCATAGAACTTTGTAATTTTGTCTTAACTGTGTTTCTTTTACATCTGTGTTAAGTTCTAAATAAAGAGTAAAAACTCAGACGGTAAGTAAAACTCAAACCAAGTTTATTCACCCACTGAGTCACAGCTGCTTAAGACCAAGACATAAACACAAGCGCTAGTATTTAACCCTTTATGCTGAGTCTCCTCCTTACTGGTATTTAACCCTTTATGCTGAGACTCCTTACACCTCTGTTGCTAGGCAGAACTTCAGTCACATCAGTTCTTCCTTTCTTCATCTGATCTGGCCTAAAATACCTCCCTCCTCCCCACTTCATAGCTGTGGCCCTTCTCCTCCCCACCTCACGGCTCTCCTGTTGACTTGTTCCAGACTGTGGCCCTTCTCCTCCCCACCTCACGGCTGTCCTGTTGACTTGTTCAGACTGTGGCCCTTCTCCTCCCCACCTCACGGCTGTCCTGTTGACTTGTTCCAGACTGTGGCCCTTCTCCTCCCCACCTCACGGCTGTCCTGTTGACTTGTTCCAGACTGTGGCCCTTCTCCTCCCCACCTCACGGCTGTCCTGTTGACTTGTTCCAGACTGTGGCCCTTCTCCTTCCATAGGATCCCTGACGTCTAAGAATAACACATTCTGACAGAATGTAAACGTTCTACATTCCCCTCCCTCAAACTGTGACATGAATAAGGATATTTAACATTTTCAAGTTCAGAAGTCAGAACCCATCACCTGCTATGTTAAACAGAGAAGAATGCACAATAGTCAATGCTATCCAGGATCCTTGGGACATCTCTACCCTAAACCCAAACCTTAAAACCTACCTTAACCATTGTAAATGTCAACTTCAAAGGACTAGGGACATCCCACGTATGTATCTCTACCTGAAAATATATGATCTAAGTGATTGATAGTTGGTATTCAGCAGTCATAAAGCCTTATTTACTTTAATGAACCACTAAAATAATGATTTTGTCAGACAGCAGCTCTACACTTTATTGACTGACTGATTCAGTCAACCTTCCATCCCTCTGCCTTCCTCTCCTCTGAAGACCCAGTGAGGGTGGAGCTCAGTCAGTGAGCTGTTGAGGGACTGGTTAGGAAGAACACTTCTACAGCCAGAGAGGTGAGAGGTCCCACATGGTTTAGATGGTAAATATGTATGTCCCCTTAGCGGTTCATCACGTAAGCAAAAGGGAGTACGTTCCATCATCCATGTTTATTTACATTAGTGCAAATTGTCCACTGGTGTAATTTCTCAACCCTTTTGGCTGTATGAACGTTAATTTGTCCTCAGACAAACACATTTGCTCTTTGATATTATGAAGGTAATTTGTGTAAAATATACTTTTCCCCACTCATTCACCCCATATCTTTACTTTGAAACAATAACAAAGCTGTCATTCCACCACTGTTTTGGTAATAAGATGATGGATGGGGCTGGAGAAATGTAACTACTCTCAAATTCATAGACAAACCTATGGATGCAAGGACTGACCATCCATGATATCAACATAGTTTTAACCATGTTGAGGCTACACAGTGTTGATTTACATTGTTTCTAAACATTGGAGTAAAAACAGCTTATTGGAGTTCTGATGGGGTACAACAGTTGAACTAAGGTCATGAGGCATGTGTTATATTCTTCAATAAACAATGGCTATAAATAAATAATTTAAAAGTCAAAAATTGGATAAAGCATTTGCAGATTTCCCCTTTAACACCACACATCAGTTCAACAACTGCAGAGTTTTTGCCTCTGTTTTTAAGACCGTACTTACTAGTGTTAATCAGGGCCCGGTTTCTCAAAACCACCTTATGACTAAGTTCATCTTTGGAACCATTGGATGCCTTAAGATGCGTTTGGGAAACCGGGCCCCTAGTTCTTGTTTTACTCTGATATCCTCCTGTTCTTTAGAAGGAGAGTGGCTTAGTGACCGCATGGTCGGAGATGTTTGCTAGCTAGGCTAATGCTATCTTAACCAGCCCGCCAGCTGACTAATAACAACAACACCGTAAATATGAAATTAAATCAGATAACTAACTAGACGACAGAAGTGGGTTTTAAACACAGTGGCTAAAATACACGAAAGCGTCTAAAGATCAAATCAAAATCAAATCAAATTTATTTATATAGCCCTTCGTACATCAGCTGATATCTCAAAGTGCTGTACAGAAACCCAGCCTAAAACACCAAACAGCAAGCAATGCAGTTGTAGAAGTACGGTGGCTAGGAAAAACTCCCTAGAAAGGCCAAAACCTAGGAAGAAACCTAGAGAGGAACCAGGCTATATGGGGTGGCCAGTCCTCTTCTGGCTGTGCCGGGTGGAGATTGTAACAGAACATGGCCAAGATGTTCAAATGTTCATAAATGACCAGCATGGTCAAATAATAAGGCAGAACAGTTGAAACTGGAGCAGCAGCACGGCCAGGTGGACTGGGGACAGCAAGGAGTCATCATGTCAGGTAGTCCTGAGGCATGGTCCTAGGGCTCAGGTCCTCCGAGAGAGAGAGAGAGAGAAAGAGAGAATTAGAGAGAGCACACTTAAATTCACACAGGACACCGAATAGGACAGGAGAAGTACTCCAGATATAACAAACTGACCCTAGCCCCCCGACACAAACTACTGCAGCATAAATACTGGAGGCTGAGACAGGAGGGGTCAGGAGACACTGTGGCCCCATCCGAGGACACCCCCGGACAGGGCCAAACAGGAAGGATATAACCCCACCCACTTTGCCAAAGCACAGCCCCCACACCACTAGAGGGATATCTTCAACCACCAACCTACCATCCTGAGACAAGGCCGAGTATAGCCCACAAAGATCTCCGCCACGGCACAACCCAAGGGGGGGGGGGGGGGGGGGGGCGCCAACCTAGACAGGAAGATCACATCAGTGACTCAACCCACTCAGGTGACGCACCCCTCCTAGGGACGGTATGAAAGAGCCCCAGTAAAGAGGTTTATTGGTTCGTCTATTTTGTCTAGCAAGCTACCGAGGTTTCTGACGAACTGTTGCTGCTGTTGAAAGAAGCGTTCCGTCCATTAGATTATACGTCACACTAACAGCATTGCCTTAAAGTCCCACACTGCCCTCTGCTGACTGGAGTGGGTAACGCAATTTGAGTAAAATGTATATTTTATCTTCAGAAAAAAGGTTAGTGTAGGAAGCATAAGTTTTTACTCACCAGTGTAACACAGTGTGGCTAGAGACTTCGTAACGTAGTTGTAGTCACAATCTGGTTTCCTATAAGGACAAACAGTTGTGTTTTTGAATTATTACATATTTCTTAACTTATTTCTGGATATCTTCTAAACTACCCACAATGCACTATTTCTCAACGTCATATAGAGGATCTACTCTGTGCTACAGAGTTTGAATGCTAGCTCGGTAGCTAGCTCAAGCTTACAAATGTTAGCCACACCTCATGCTTTCCATGCACTGTGTGGTTGTGTTATCTAGTGGGAACCCGTTAGCACGGTAGGCTCTGCTGCCTTCTTGCCGTGGGCTCAAAATGAAAGGTAGAATCATACCTGCTTGTTTTGTAACGTTTATAACCCTGGCTTACTGCTAGCGCGTCATTCTTCATGTCTCTGCTCTTTTCATCAGCAGTCATGTTTTTGTTGGGTTTTCTTAGTTGGGTTCTAACTGGTCTCCGGTAGTTGGGCTCCAGCTCGACCATAGCTAGTTGGCTAAATAGCTAATGTTAGCTGGCTGGCTAAGATAACTATATAGCTAACATTCTTTGATATTTGATTCGATTGCGTTATGTATTTCCAAAACGTTCTCAAGTCATGAGTGCGATTAGTTTAATTTGAAGTTATACATTTAAAGTTTTTTTGTTGTAATTTACATCACAAGGAATAGGCTGGTCCTCCATATTACATCACACCTGACTTTGGCATTCTTCTGAAATCTGATTGGTTTAATGTAATAACTCCAAAAATAGAACAGTGAGGTGTTACTTTGCATTGGAAAAAATACTTCATTATTGTAACGACCCTTGGTTTATAAGCGCGGAAATCGACTCTACTGCTGTTCGTATAATTTCATTATTCCAATATTATTATTCCAATATGTTTTCATTAATTGAATTCACTTAGTCTATTTTATGAGAATTTGTAAGATTCTTATTTGCATAAAATAGACAGAGACCAGTCTTATCAAAAAGAGATAATAGTATTTATTCTCAGAGCGCGCTGCCATGTAACCACGAACAACAGTTTATACATAAAATATGACGTCATAGGTCATAAAATATTCTTTCTCCCAACAGTTCAAAAGTTCATTCAAAAGTTAATTCGAGAAAAACCTTCTGAAGTTTTCATCCATCACCATTCACAGCAGACAGTTCCAGCTAATGCAAAACCTAAGAAAACACGCACTGCCTTGTCTAAACATCCCAGAGCTAAATTGAGTCGGTTCAACCATAGGTTATCGACCCTTTCTGCTTACTTAAAAAAAAACACTTCCAGTCTTCTCCAACCTGGCTGGAATGGTATTTATTTAATTTAATTACCCCCTGTTTCAGGCTCCACAATCCCTCACTTATGAATTCATATTGTTAATCAGATATAATAAAACAGAGTATAAGTTTACTTAGTTACAGTTCTATTTAAAATGGGATTATTGTTTAGTCATTATTCATAAAATCCCAACTGCTCGAGCTTTTGTGGCACAGTCGATAGCGCGTCGAACCTCGGGTTCGAAGGTCGAGGGTTCGAGACCTGCTCCCTGCTGTTTCATTACATTGGTGTCAGAAGTGATAGGACCTTGCATCCATTAATTAATTATAATTAATAATTAAATGGGACTTAATTTTTAAAAAGACTAAACTTAAATATTTAATGTTATGTTTTATAAAAAATACAAAACATAGCAAACATATATTTAATTTGATATTTTATAAACAATAAATTGCAAACATTAACTACATCACACCTGCCCAGACACACTAGCACACACCCCCATCTCCAGCGCCTGCATCACTCTCCTCCACATGGCCTCAAACTGCACATTTTATTTCTCACTTTCAATTTTGAGATAATAAAACATTTCACCTTTCCATTGCGTTAGAGCTAGGGGGTACTATTTTTATTTTTGGGAAAACAACGTTCCCAAAGTAAAGCGCCTATTTCTCAGGACCAGATACTAGAATATGCATATAATTGACAGCTTAGGATAGAAAACACTCTAAAGTTTCCAAAACTGTAAAAATATTGTCTGAGTATAACAGAACTGATATTGCAGTTGAAAGCCTGAGGAAAATCCAATCAGGAAGTGAATCTTATTTTGAAAGCTCTGTGTTCCTATGCATCCCTATTGACCATTGAAAGGGATATCAACCAGATTCCTTTTTCTGTGGCTTCCCTAGGGTGTCTACAGCCTTTAGACGTAGTTTCAGGCCTTTATTTTGAAGAATGAGCATAAACGTCCACATTGCGTAAGTGGTCAGTTGTTGGCTCTCAGTGTGATTTTTGCGCAAAACAGAGAGGTAGCCATTTTTTCTCCCAGTCCTAGTGAAAAGCCAACTGTCCCAGTTGATATATATTATCGAATAGATATTTGAAAAACACCTTGAGGATTGATTATAAAAAACTTTGCCATGTTTCTGTCGATATTATGGATATAATTTGGAATTTTTGTCTGCGTAGGCGTGACCGCTATTTCCGGTGGATTCCTGGGCATAACGCATCAAACTAACGGAGGTATTTGGATATAAAAAAATATCTTTATGGAACAAAAGGAACATTTGCTGTCTAACGGAGTCTCGTGAGTGAAAACATCTGAAGATTATCAAAGGTAAATTATTAATTTGATTGCTTTTCTGATTTTCGTGACCAAGTTACCTGCCGCTAGGTGTACATAATGTTTTGTTAGTATATCGATAAACTTACACTAACGCTTGTATTGTTTTCGCTGTAAAGCATAGTTTCAAAATCTGAGATGATAGGGTGATTAACAAAAGGCTAAGCTGTGTTTCGCTATATCTCACTTGTGATTTCATGAATATGAATATTTTCTAGTAAGATTTGACCGTTGCGCTATGCTATTTAGCGTAGTTGATGACAAGTAATCCCGGATGCTGGATGGGTGGTTCCAAGAGGTTATTAATAGCGGGTTGGTTGATTTCCAGTATTTATGATGATTGATGAGAAGTTTCATCCAATCATTGGGTATCTCACTGCACCCTCAAATGCCATGTTTTGAAATATACAGACAGATGGATTGAAAGTAATTTTACATTGATTAACTGTACTTCTGACAGCCAACTTTCTAACTAACTCCGCTCATATCATTTGGACATTATAACATTCCCAGAATGCATTGATTATTGAGTCATTGTTAGTTTTACACTTAATAAGGATCTCTGCAGATCAGTGTCCCACCCACGGGACTGTTGAGCTAATGTGCGCTAATGCGATTAGCATGAGGTTGTAAGTAACAAGAACATTTCCCAGGACATAGACATATCTGATGTTGGCAATAAGCTTAAACAGAACATTAACAATGGATCAATGCATACAATCTAGAGGCGAAAGAAACACCCAGTTGTTTAGGAGAGGTGCTGGCTAGCAGAGTAGATCACCTGTTAAGGAAAGGTGCTGGCTAGCAGAGTAGATCACCTGTTAAGGAAAGGTGCTGGCTAGCAGAGTAGAACACCTGTTTAGGAGAGGTGCTGGCTAGCAGAGTAGAACACCTGTTTAGGAGAGGTGCTGGCTAGCAGAGTAGAACACCTGTTTAGGAAAGGTGCTGGCTAGCAGAGTAGAACACCTGTTTAGGAAAGGTGCTGGCTAGCAGAGTAGAACACCTGTTTAGGAGAGGTGCAGGGTAGATCACCTGTTTAGGAGAGGTGCTGGCTAGCAGAGTAGAACACCTGTTTAGGAGAGGTGCTGGCTAGCGGAGTAGAACACCTGTTTAGGAAAGGTGCTGGCTAGCAGAGTAGAACACCTGTTTAGGAGAGGTGCGGGGTAGATCACCTGTTTAGGAGAGGTGCTGGCTAGCGGAGTAGAACACCTGTTTAGGAGAGGTGCTGGCAGCAGAGTAGAACACCTGTTTAGGAGAGGTGCTGGACAGCAGAGTAGAACACCTGTTTAGGAGAGGTGCTGGTAGCAGAGTAGAACACCTGTTTAGGAGAGGTGCTGGCAGCAGAGTAGAACACCTGTTTAGGAGAGGTGCTGGCTAGCGGAGTAAAACACCTGTTTAGGAGAGGTGCTGGCCAGCAGAGTAGAACACCTGTTTAGGAGAGGTGCTGGCTAGTGGAGTAGAACACCTGTTTAGGAGAGGGGCGGCAGGGTAGCCTAGTGGTTAGAGCGTTGGACTAGTAACCGGAAGGTTGCGAGTTCAAACCCCCGAGCTGACAATTTACAAATATGTCGTTCTGCCCCTGAACAGGCAGTTAACCCACTGTTCTTAGGCAGTCATTGAAAATAAGAATTTGTTCTTAACTGACATGCCTGGTTAGAAAAAGTTTTTTTTTAAAAAGAGGTGCTGGCCAGCAGAGTAGAACACCTGTTTAGGAGAGGTGCTGGCTAGCGGAGTAGAACACCTGTTTAGGAGAGGTGCTGGCTAGCAGAGTAGAACACCTGTTTAAGAGAGGTGCTGGCTAGCGGAGTAGAACACCTGTTTAGGAAAGGTGCTGGCTAGCAGAGTATAACAC
Organism: Oncorhynchus nerka; assembly: GCF_034236695.1. NCBI lineage: Eukaryota > Metazoa > Chordata > Actinopteri > Salmoniformes > Salmonidae > Oncorhynchus > Oncorhynchus nerka. Next base: position 35,273,903 of record NC_088397.1, read on the forward strand.
CTGTTTAGGAGAGGTGCTGGACATAAAAATGATTAAATAACACATATGGAATCATGTTGTAACTTTCCTTAAGTGTGCAAAGCTGTCATCAAGGCAAAGGTCGGCTACTTTGAAGAATCTCAAATATAAAATATATTTTGATTTGTTTAACACGTTTTTGGTAACAACATGATTCCATATGTGTTGTTTCAGAGTTTTGATGTATTCACTATTATACTACTATGTAGAAAATAGTCAAATTAAAGAAAAAACCCTTGAATGAGTAGGTGTGTCCTATTTTTTTTAAATTTGGAGAACACATTGGGAGGGATCTTAGACAATTCTCCATACAGAATCCTACCAGGTCCTTATGGACTGCCCTCTTCAATTCCAACCACAGGTTTTCAAATGGGGTTAAAGTGTGGGGCCTGAGATGGCCCTGCGTTCTCATTCTGACACCAAACCCACCACTGGTAGGTGTAGCTAAACACCTCTATTTCCCAGTAATCTGACAACAGCACCACTTTCAATCCAATTACCAATGTTGTTTAGCCTTTTATTGTCTCCAGTCATTTACATGTCTTGGATGACATGAACATAGAGCTCCATGGTAACACCAGTGGGTTTAGAGTCTAAATTAGAATGCAGAACAGAACCCCGTACCTACTGTCAAATATGGTGCTGGATCTTTGGGCTTCAACTGGTCCAGGGACACTTAAGGCCTCAGCCTATAAAAATATATATATTATAGAGCTCTGCTCAAACTATAAACATGACAATATATATTATAGAGCTCTGTTCAGCCTATAAACATGACATCTATTATTATAGAGCTCTGCTCAGCCTGTAACCATGACATTATCTATTATTATAGAATTCTGCTCAGCCTAGAACATGACATAATCTATTATTATAGAGCTCTGCTCAGCCTATAAATATGGCATTATCTATTATTATAGAGCTCTGTTCAGCCTAAAGACATTATCTAATATTACTGACTAGGTATCCCCCTTTCCCTATTTTTATTTTATAGTTTTCACCTTTATAGGCTAGTTCAGAACAAGTTCTCATTTGCAACTGCGACCTGGCCAAGATAAAGCATAGCAGTGTGAACAGACAACACAGGGTTACACATGGAGTAAACAATTAACAAATCAATAACACAGTAGAAAAAAAAGAGTCTATATACATTGTGTGCAAAAGGCATGAGGTAGGCGAATAATTACAATTTTGCAGATTAACACTGGAGTGATAAATGATCAGATGGTCATGTACAGGTAGAGATATTTGTGTGCAACAGAGCAGAAAAGTAAATAAATAAAAACAGTATGGGGATGAGGTAGGTAAAATTGGGTTGGCTATTTACCGATAGACTATGTACAGCTGCAGCGATCGGTTAGCTGCTCAGATAGCAGATGTTTGAAGTTGGTGAGGGAGATAAAAGTCTCCAACTTCAGCGATTTTTGCAATTCGTTCCAGTCAGAGGCAGCAGAGAACTGGAATGAAAGGGGGCCAAATGAGGTGTTGGCTTTAGGGATGATCAGTGAGATCCACCTGCTGGAGTGTGTGCTACGGGTGGGTGTTGCCATCGTGACCAGTGAACTGAGATAAGTCGGAGCTTTACCTAGCATGGACTTGTAGATGACCTGGAGCCAGTGGGTCTGGCGACGAATATGTAGCGAGGTCCAGCCGACTAGAGCATACAGGTCGCAGTGGTGGGTGGTATAAGGTGCTTTAGTAGTCAGTTTTACTAGGGTAAGTTTGGCGGCGTGAGTGGAGGAGGCTTTGTTGCGGAATAGAAAGCTGACTCTAGATTTGATTTTAGATTGGAGATGTTTGATATGAGTCTGGAAGGAGAGTTTACAGTCTAGCCAGACACCTAGGTACTTATAGATGTCCACATATTCAAGGTCGGAACCATCCAGGGTGGTGATGCTAGTCGGGCGTGCGGGTGCAGGCAGCGAACGGTTGAAAAGCATGCATTTGGTTTTACTAGCGTTTAAGAGCAGTTGGAGGCCACGGAAGGAGTGTTGTATGGCATTGAAGCTCGTTTGGAGGTTAGATAGCACAGTGTCCAAGGACAGGCTGGAAGTATACAGAATGGTGTTGCCTGCGTAGAGGTGGATCAGGGAATCGCCCGCAGCAAGAGCAACATCATTGATATATACAGAGAAAAGAGTCGGCCCGAGGATTGAACCCTGTGGCACCCCCATAGAGACTGCCAGAGGACCGGACAGCATGCCCTCCGATTTGACACACTGAACTCTGTCTGCAAAGTAATTGGTGAACCAGGCAAGGCAGTCATCCGAAAAACCGAGGCTACTGAGTCTGCCGATAAGAATATGGTGATTGACAGAGTCGAAAGCCTTGGCAAGGTCGATGAAGGCGGCTGCACAGTACTGTCTTTTATCGATGGCGGTTATGATATCGTTTAGTACCTTGAGCGTGGCTGAGGTGCACCCGTGACCGGCTCGGAAACCAGATTGCACAGCGGAGAAGGTACGGTGGGATTCGAGATGGTCAGAGACCTGTTTGTTGACTTGGCTTTCGAAGACCTTAGATAGGCAGGGCAGGATGGATATAGGTCTGTAACAGTTTGGGTCCAGGGTGTCTCCCCCTTTGAAGAAGGGGATGACTGCGACAGCTTTCCAGTCCTTGGGGATCTCAGACGATATGAAAGAGAGGTTGAACAGGCTGGTAATAGGGGTTGCGACAATGGCGGCGGATAGTTTCAGAAATAGAGGGTCCAGATTGTCATAGAGCTCTGCTATAAACATGAGAGCAAGATTAGATTTTATGTTCTACATTATTATTATTATTATGTTTTTTATTAAATTATGGAATGTTCTGAAAACTGACTTCAAGTTATTGAGGAATCTAGCCTTACAGGAAGACAGTTTTATTTTATGGAGGTTTAATTCAGTTGTCTGTTTAGTATTTAACTAAATACTCTGTCTTTGGTAGGAGAGGGACCAGACTCTCACTCTGACAGCAAGACAACACCCCTGTTCCCAGTGTGGAAAGAGTTTTAAGTGGCTGAGTGGCTGAGTTTCTCAGCTCAAGACATGATCACGTCGAAAATCGGATTAAAATAGTTTTAAAAATATGTTTTGATTATGAATTTAAGATTGATTGAATACAAGTGTAATCCCCTAAATGTTGTTCACTATATAATTGGGATATTTCAAACAAGTTAATTATTCAACAGATTAATATTAGTATTGCTTCATTCAGATTGTCATTGTAAATGGAAATTGGTTCTCAAATAACATATCTGATTAAATAAAAGGTGAAATAAAGTAAATGCCATATTATTTCTGGGAAGTCTATTTGATTCTAAGTTCAGACATATAAATTATTTTTCAGATGCTACATAGTGATTTTCCAAACTCACTTCAAAGAGAGAGACTTGAGGATGTGACATGTTTGTGACATCACTGCTATTTACAATCAGAGTGTTCCATTCCATCATTTCCTCTATTTAGAATCTAATAGTGTTCCGTTCCATCCTTTCCTCTATTTAGAATCTAATAGTGTTCCATTCCATCATTTCCTCTATTTAGAATCTAATAGTGTTCCATTCCTTCATTTAATAAGCCACTGTAACAGTTGTTTAATCATTTTGACTGGCAAAAGAGACGTTACAGCATGCCTGCCAACTGGCTATAAAGGCAAAAGCTTAATATGTCGAATGTGACCAGGTTTGTGCAGATTGCTTTCAGAGGTAGGCTGTACCCAGAGTAATGGAGGACGCTATATGTTTTGTTGAATGCCCAGAATTATTATCGATAATCAAGGAGCAAGTGGTGATTGTAACTTTTAATCCGATTAAAAGTTACAATCTTTTCCCTAAAAGTAAATTGAATATTCTCCTTATTTCATCAAAAGTAGATCCATAAAATCGACACACTTCCAACAATTTGCATGGGTTTTTTGGCAGTGTTTTTTTACCAGGAGACTGTAGTGCCACTTCCGCAAAAGGAGCATGAAGCAAAAGGAGCATGCGTTGGTCAGACCTCGTCAGGCAGTATCGATTGCCGTACCAGGCGATACAGTCTGACAGGATGCTCTCAATTGTGCATCTGTAAAAGTTTGTGAGGGTTTTGGGTGCCAAGACAAATTTCTTCAGCCTCCTGAGGTTGAAGAGTCGCTGTCCTTCACCACGTTTCTGTGTGGGTGGACCATTTCAGTTTGTCATTGATGTGTACGACGAGGAACTTTCAACTTTCAACCTTCTCCACTGCGTCCCATCGATGCGGATAGGGGGGGTGCTCCCTCTGCTGTTTCCTGAAGTCCACGATCACCTCCTTTGTTTTGTTGACGTTGGGCGAGAGGTTATTTTCCTGGCTCCACACTCCCAGGGCCCTCACCTCCGCCCTGTGGGTTGTCTCATCATTGCTGGTAATCAGGCCTACTACTGTTGTGTCATCTGCAAACTTTATGATTGAGGCGTGCTTGGCCATGCAGTCATAGGTGAACAGGAGGTACAGGGGGGGCTGAGCACCCATCCTTGTGGGTATCAGCGACGTGGAGGTGTTTTTTCCTACCTTCACCACCTGGGGGGCCGCCCGTCAGGAAGTCCAGGACACAGTTACACATGGCGGAGTTCAGACCCAGGGCATCAAGCTTAATGAAGAGCTTGGAGGGTACTATGGTGTTGAATGCTGAGCTATAGTCAATGAACAACATTCTTACATAGGTATTCCTCTTGTCCAGATGGGATAGGGCAGTGTGCAGTGTGATTGCGTCGCCTGTGGATCTATTGAGGCGGTAAGAAAATTGAAGTGGGTCTAGGGTGACAGGTAAGGTAGAGGTGATATAATCCTTGACTAGTCTCTCAAAGCACTTCATGATGATGGAAGTGAGTGCTACGGGGCGATAGTCACTTAGTTCAGTTAACTTTTCTTTCCGGGCTCCCGAGTGGCGCAATATTTTAAGGCATCTCAGTGCAAGATTCATCACTACAGTCCCTGGTTCAAATCCAGGCTGAATCACATCTGGCCATGATTTGGAGTCGAATATGGCACCGCACAACTGGCTCTGTGTCGTCCGGGTTTGGCCAGGTTAGGCCGTCATTGTAAATAAAGAAATTATTCTAAACTGACTTGCCTATTTAAATAAAGGTTAAATAAAATGTAAAAAAAAAATATATATATATATATATATAGGAAAATGGTGGACATGATGGTGAATTATGTGGGGACAGTAGACTGGGATAGGGAGATTGAATATGTCTGTAATATGTCCAATAGTAAAGGGTCTGAATACTTATGTGAATAAGGTATTTCTGTTTTTGCTTTCGCTTTGTATTGTGTGTAGATTGATGAGGAACATTTTATATTTAATCCATTTTAGAATAAGGCTGTAAGGTAACAAAATGTGGAAAAAGCCAAGGGGTCTGAACTACTGAACTAAAGTATTTTATTTATTTATTAACTACATTTAAAACGAACTTTATCTGAAAATAAAATATGATCCTCAACTGCGTTTCCCCTCCAGTCAGCGATGTGAGTCTTTCAGGCGACGCTGCAAGCGTGACGTATAATCTAGTGGACGGTTCTTCAGAAACAGCTCGCCAACCACCCCGGTAGCTTGCTAGCCAACATAGCCGAAAGATTCCAGCTATTTATACGCTTTCGGTGTATATTACCTACTGTGTTTTAGACACACTTCTGTCATATCTACTTGTTAAACTATTTAATATTACGTTATTTTGTATTAGTCAACTATAGTAGTTGGCTGGTTAAGTTAGCACTAGCCTAGTCACTAATGATAGCTAGCTAACATCCCTGAACATGAGCTCCCTAAACTTCTCTCCTGTTGAAGAAGAGGAGGTCTGCTGGACGGAGAAAGAAACTCTGGGGCTGAACATTGTCGTGAAAGAGGAGAAGGAAGAGGAGGATGTCACAGTTAAACAAGAAGTAGAGGGTGAGGCTGTTACAGTGAAAGAAGAAGAGGAAGACGTTTCAGTGAAAGAAGAGGAGGCAGAGAAAGAGGATGCAGTTTTTGGAGTGAAGGAGGAAGGGGAGATTACAGTCACATTGAAAGATGAAGATGAGGAGATGGGAGATCTGATTAACACCAGTAAGTACCGCCTTAAATGTGTTTTTAACTTTGAATATTCTGAGTTGGCTCGTCAATACCTCTTCAACGGAGGGCCCTAAGATGATGACTGATATGTCTAGAATCAGACGACGTAGAGAGCAAGCTACCCCTTGTTTTCTCCGTTCCGTTTCCAAAAAGTGACTTAACATATATTTGAGAAGGGTCTATCTGCTGACCGCAGACTGGGGGGCACGGCATGTAGTGATTTAAATGTAGTGATGATTTACTACATAGTGCCATGTGAGAGTTGGGTTGGCTACACCGACGATTATGGATATACTGACAAGATGTCTCTCCGCCCTGACAAGGGGAGTCGTTGTCCACAAAGCGGCACTGCGGGTTGTCTGTCTACTGCATATCCTTTCTTTGGATTGGTTGATCCATCTTATTATTGTAATCTATTGTTTTGTATTATGAGTGTTGTTGACGTCAACCGCCTGTATTCAATTGAGAGAGATGCTAAGCTACTAGCATGAATATGCATAGCGATCTGGAGACAACTCTTAGTGTTTTTATCAAAGTTGTCGGTATGTCACGTGTCCACATAACTTAAGCATTAAGAAACTTATGTTGGATCAAGTAAACCTCATATAACACACATGACTTGAGGTAGCCAGAGATCAATATAACCAGAAGAAAATGACCAATTTCCCACCTGCTGCTGGCCTTCGTATATTCTGACGTTATGCTCCTGAAGTTTCCGTTAAAAATTGGCTAACTTTTTTCCATTTCCATTTGGAGTGCTAATTTATCTTACTATTTCTACCGATCTGCGTGCCAATTATGAACGAGTTACAACACCTGTTTGGCCCCGCCATTTCCTGGGTCGGTGAAGTGCAGTATTAAATTTAAGGAATAAATCCGAGTCTTACGCTCATCACCTGTTGAAGGCGGGGCTTGCAGCGAGGCGTGGATTTAATAGTATGTTGTACCTAGTTACCCTCCTTCCGGGAACAGTAGTTATAGTCATAACATGAGGATATTGTAGTGTCTTAACACTTAGTACTTATTTATGTAATAAGAAAGACTCGGAATACAAGCAATTGAACTGGAGCTTCACATTTACTCAAACGAGTTAGTACCAGAATAACAGAACAACACTGCGCATGACCAAGGGTGCTCCATCCTTAAATGGGACAGCAGTCATTAACAGAACATAACATTCCTTCTCTTATACAATCAGAGTTACTTTTACCAAACCACAACTGAAACATTTCCCAGAACTTGTTGTAGTTATTTTGCATCTTTTAATTTGAACTTGAACAGTTAGTGTTTGTTTGTTTGTTTGTTTATAAGTCTAGTCTGTCTGGTGGACGGTGCCTTCGTTCTGGGTAGCGCCTCGGATTGTCTGGAGGCTCCTGAACATCCTCAGTGTGTGCTTGTTCCATTATAGCTTCTGCTATAGCAGCATCTTCATCAACACGTTCCCTTCTTTCAGCCTGGGGTCTCTTTACTGCCCCACCGCCCTCTACAGTTCCCTGTGTGTCACTCTCATGATCTCTCTGTGCCTGTTCCCTCTCGATTGTTGTGCTGTTTTCCGTGGAATGCATTTGGTTAATGTGACGCCGCCAGATTATGTCTGGGCTCACTTGAACCTGGTAAATTCTGGGTCCCGTTTGTGTGTGTACGACCCCTCTTGTCCATTTCCCTCCTCTTCTGTAGTCTCGCACCATCACTTCCTGTCCTGTTTGGAGATGGCGCTCCCGGCCACCGGAGAGCATCTTGGCTTGTTTGTTCAGCACTTCATTACGCCTGTTTGGCTTCATGATGTCCAGCTGTGTGCGGAGAGGCCTCCCGAACATCAGTGCGGCTGTGCTTTCATTTGTCGTGGCATGTGGGGTGTTTCGGTAGGAGGCCAGGAACTTGGCCAGTTTTGTTTGCAAAGTCCCTTCGTCTCGTTTTGCTGCACGGAGTCCTTGCTTTAGGGTTTGCACAAAGCGTTCTGCCAGCCCATTGGTGGCAGGGTGGTACGGAGCTGAGGTGGAGTGTTTGATTCCATTGTACCAATTAATCGTTCATCTGAATCACTGCCACTGTTCTCTGCTAGTGCATTCACAGACCCTTTAATTTTCTCAGTTTTCCTATTGTGACTGAATTTTGCTTTGCATGCTCTTTGAATGTGCCCCCTTCTACTGCATTTGTGACAAATTTCGTCTTTGAAACGGCAGTCCTCTGCTCTGTGACCATCTCTGTCACACCTGTTGCATTTTTCAGTCACACGGGGGCGCTGTCAACTGCGTGAAAACTTGTGCAGGGAAATTTGTGACAGGTCAGTACTTCTTTTACTTTGCAACTCAAATGCATCTTTAGTCGCGATTTCCATAGCCACAGCAATTTCAACAGCCTTTGCAAACGTAAGCTCTGATTCTGTGAGCAAACGTTTTTGAATGTGTTCATGTTTCAGTCCACAAACAAATCTATCCCTTAATGTGTCATTTAGGTTCTCTCCAAACTGGCAATGTTCAGACCGTTTCTTCAACACTGCTACATATGTACTAACACCCTCCCCCTCCTTCTGATCTCTCTTGTGGAAATGAAAACGTTCCGCGATGAGTGGTTTAGGTGATGATAGGTGATTTTGCAATATCTCCACAATCTCTGTGAATGTTTTATTTGAGGGCTTCAGAGGGGCAGTCAGATCTCTTAGCAAACTGTATGTTTTTGGGCCAATTAAACTCAACAACGCTGGTACTCTTTTGTTATCAGCAATGTCGTTTGCAATGAAGTACTGTTCCAGTCGTTCAATGTAAGTTGCCCAGCTTTCTTGCGTGTCATCAAACACATCTATTTTCCCGATGCTAGCCATTCTCTTTACCTCCGGCTCCACGGGTCTTTGATCTGCCGCCTCGTTCTCGTCAGCTCTCCCCTCGTCTTCAATGCTTGCTAGCTGTTGTGCTACAGGGTCAAAATCTTCCTCTCTTCCTACGAACTCCATCTGTATTCGTGATGCACACTGCAGGTAATCATCCTCGTCGCCATTGTAGTGTCTTAACACTTAGTACTTATTTATGTAATAAGAAAGACTCGGAAATACAAGCAATTGAACTGGAGCTTCACATTTACTCAAACGAGTTAGTACCAGAATAACATAGAACAACACTGCGCATGACCAAGGGTGCTCCATCCTTAAAGGGGACATCAGTAATTAACAGAACATAACAGATATAATAGTATGTTGTACCTCGTTTCCCTCCTCCAGCAGTAGTTATAGTCATAACGTTATGCTTGTCATATGAAAAACTTCAACTTAAATACTGGATCTTAAAATTGGACAGTTTGTTGTATTCAGATCGTTGAAATGCTCCCTAACTACGTAACATTTAGTGTCTCCTTATGTTACCCTGGGAAAACAGTTTTCATGGGCACATAAATCCTACATCATTTGAGAGTTTACTAAATCCGAGAGTAACCTTAAGTTGATTCACAACACACAAATGGATACTGTCATTAACGTGGTTCTTCAGTGATTACACACAATACTTAATACTGTAGCTGTTTAGTTAGTCACATGTTCAACTATCATCAGCTGATCCCAGAAATAATTTTCTGAATGACAGTCACATGACAAACATCACGACATGCAACAACTACCAAAGTGCATCTTCATTCATTACTCTGGTAAAGACAGTTATGACGTGCTCCACGTTGGATCCAACATCCCTAACAAATTGATGTTTATAATGTGTTATTGTATGCTTGATTTACAGTAGGGTCTCGTTAGTCTGTTTCAACACAGAGATACTTAGCTTATAATGTGTAGAGTAGAGGTCGACCGATTAATCGGAATGGCCGATTACATTGCACTCCACGAGGAGACTGCGTGGCAGACTGACTACCTGTTATGCGAGTGCAGCAAGGAGCCAAGGTAAGGTGCTAGCTAGCATTAAACGTATCTTATAAATAAATAAAAATCTTAACATAATCACTAGTTAACTACACATGGTTGATATTACTAGTTTATCGAGCGTGTCCTGCGTTGCATATAATCGATGCGGTGCGCATTTGTGAAAAAATACTATCGTTGCTCCAACGTGTACCTAACCATAAACATCAATGCCTTTCTTAAAATCATGTGTATATTGTGTGTATATAGTTGTAAACCTGCATATTTAGTTAATATTGCCTGCTAACATGAATTTCTTTTAACTAGGGAAATTGTGTCACTTCTTGCATTCTGTGCAACAGAGTCAGGGTATATGCAACAGTTTGGGCCACATGGCCCGTTGCAAACTGTGTGAAGACTATTTCTTCCTAACAAAGACAGCCAACTTCGCCAAACGGGGGATGATTTAACAAAAGCGCATTTGCAAAAAAAGCATAATCGTTGCACGAATGTACCTAACCATAAACATCAATGCCTTTCTTAAAATCAATACACAGAAGTATATATTTTTAAACTGCATATTATTGTTAAAAGAAATCCAGGTTAGCAGGCAATATTAAACCAGGGAAATTGTGTCACTTCTCTTGCATTCATTGCACGCAGAGTCAGGGTGTATGCAACAGTTTGGGCCACCTGGCTCGTTTCAAACTAATTTGCCAGAATTTTACGTAATTATGACATAACATTGAAGGTTGTGCAATGTAACAGGAATATTTAGACTTATGGATGCCACCCGTTAGATAAAATACGGAACGGTTACGTATTTCACTGAAAGTATAAGCGTTTTGTTTTCGAAATGATAGTTTCCGGATTTGACCATATTCATGACCTAAGGCTCATATTTCTGTGTTATTATGTTATAATTAAGTCTATGATTTGATAGAGCAGTCTGACTGAGCGGTGGTAGGCAGCAGCAGGCTCATAAGCATTCATTCAAACAGCACTTTAGTGCGTTTGCCAGCAGCTCTTCGCTTTGCTTCAAGCATTGAGCTGTGTATGACTTCAAGCCTATCAACTCCCGAGATTAGGCTGGTGTAACCAATGTGAAATGGTTAGCTAGTTAGCGGGGTGCATGCTAATAGCGTTTCAGTTGGTGACGTCACTCGCTCAGAGACCTTGAAGTAGTTGCTCTGCAAGGGCTGCGGCTTTTGTGGAGCGATGGGTAAACGATGCTTCGAGGGTGGCTGTTGTCGATGTGTTCCTGGTTTGAGCCCAGGTAAGTTCGAGGAGAGAGACGGAAGCTATACTGTTCCACTGGCAATACTAAAGTGCCTATAAGAACATCCAATAGTCAAAGGTATATGAAATACAAATGGTATAGAGAGGAATAGTCCTATAATTCCTATAACTACAACCTAAAACGTCTTACCTGGGAATATTGAAGACTCATTTTAAAAGGAACCATCAGCTTTCATATGTTCTCATGTTCTGAGCAAGGAATTTAAACGTTAGCTTTTTTACATGGCACATATTGCACTTGTACTTTCTTCTCCAACACTTTGTTTTTGCATTATTTAAACAAAATTGAAGGTTTCATTATTTATTTGAGGCTAAATTGATTTGATTGATGTATTATATTAAGTTCAAATAAAAGTGTTAATTCAATATTGTTGTAATTGTCATTATTACATATAAATATACACATTTTTTTTTAAAAATTGGTATCGGCTTTTTTTGGTCCTCTAATAATTGGTATCGGCGTTGAAAAATCATAATCGGTCGACCTCTAGTCCACACATTACGCGCGTACACACACCAGCCTAGCCTGAAAATATTTTTGATATCTTGGATTGTTCTGATATTATAAATATTTCTGGGCTCCGCTGGCATGGAATCTCCCAGGGTAAACATCCATTCTCTCCTCCCGGAGGTTATGACAACACAACATCAAACACTGTAAATACACAACGTGATCCAACCACATGAAAAGGTTGGGAACATGTTTTCTTTGGCCAGTGAGGTCAAGCCCTCGTCACAGCTACAACTTATTTATCAGAATTCCTGCTGTATAAATAGCTACATTATTTCTGACACCCACAACTCAACTGCACCACGCGAGTTTGATAAGATTTTTGTTTTTGTTCGTTAAAATAGAATCTTTAGTATTGGGTCCCTGCATTTAAATTTTTTTCTTTACTTTTGATATTGAATACTGCATTGTTGTTGAGCTTGCAGGTAACGGGGTGTTTATACTATTGGTAAAACATGTGGATAACCACGCTATCTTCGCTCTCGTGTGGTGCTAGCAATCATAATGGGTAGTGCTAGGTATCAACAGTGTCCCGAGTGGTGCTAGCTAGTATAATAGGTAGTGCTAGGTATCAACAGCCTCCCGAGTGGCAGAGCACTGCGTTGCTCTACAGATCCGGGTTTGATCCTGGGCTGTGTCGCAGCCGGCCGCAACCGGGGAGACCCATGAGGCGGCACACATTTGAATTGGCCCATAGGGGAGGGTTTGGCCGGCTTGGATGTCCTTGTCCCATCGCGCTCTATCGACTCCTTGTGGTGGCCGGGCGCATGCACGCTGAGTTCGGTCGCCAGCTGGACGGTATTTCCTCCGACACATTGGTGCGGCTGGCATCTGGGTTAAGCGAGCAGTGTGTCAAGAAGCAGTGCGGTTTGGCACGGTCGTGTTTCGGAGGACGCATGGCTCTTAACCTTCGCCTCTCCTGAGTCTGTACAGGAGGGGCAGCAATAGGACAAATTGGGGAGAAAAGGGGTATAAAAAAATCTACTTTCAGCTTTCCCCAACTTTTGTCCCGCCTTGCTCATGTCGCCCACTTTGCTTCTCTTCATTGAAAATGAATGGGCCTGACCAATCATCAGATCTAGATGATAGTTTTACAGTCTAAGCCCTGTCTGAGGATGTCCTTGTCTGAGGGGGAGGTTCTTCTAAGCTATATGGAATTGTTTTAAGATTATACCAAGGATAATTTTGCTATTTGATTTTGAACTGGAAGTATCAATAATAATAAAATTAGGTCATTTTATGTCAACTTATTTGGCCATACTGCTATATCCCATAGTAACACATTGGATAACATTCACAACATGGAACAACAGTAACCATAGTAACACATTGGATAACAATCACAACATGGAACAACAGTAACCATACTAACATTGTTTCCCCCAGAACATCTAAAGTAAGTTTGTTCTGAAGTGTATGTCCTATCTGAGAGATATTTAAAAAATGTCTTTAATCCCTTATTTATGTCACTAAACTCTTTCCACATTTTGTTACGTTACAGCCTTATTCTACAATGGATTGAATAAATACCAATCCTCACTAATCTACACACAATTTCCAATAATGACATCACAATACCCCATAATGACAAAGAGAAAATAGGTTTGGAGAAAAAATGTCACATTTATTAAAAAGAAAAAACAGATACCTTATTTACATAAGTATTCAGACCGTTTGCGACTCTAAACTGCGCTCATGTGAATCCCGTTTCCATTGATCATCCTTAAGATGTTTCTACAACTTGATTGGAGTCCAACTGTTGTAAATTCAATTGATTGGACATGATTTAGAAAGGCACACACCTGTCTGGCTACCACAGCATTCTGAAGCGATACGCCATCCCATCTGGTTTGCGCTTAGTGGGACTATCATTTGTTTTTCAAAAGGACAATGACCCAACACGCCTCCAGGCTGTGTAAGGGCTATTTGACCAAAAAGGAGAGTGAATGAGTGCTGCATCAGATGACCGGGCCTCCACAATCACCCAACCTCAACCCAATTGAGATGGTTTGGGATTAATTGTACCGCAGAGCGAAGGAAAGCAGCCAATAAGTGCTCAGCATATGTGGGAACTCCTTCAAGATGGTTTGAAAAGCATTTCAGGTGAAGCTATTTGAGAGAATGCCAAGAGTGTGCAAAGCTGTCATCAAGGCAAAGGGTGGCACCTTTGAAGAATCAAAATATATTTTGATTTGTTTACCACTTTTTTTGGTTACTACATGATCCCATATGTGTTTTCATGTCTTCACTATTACTCTACAATGTAGAAAATAGTCAAAATAAAGACAAACCCTGGAAAGAATAGGTGTGTCCAAACTTTTGACTGGTAATGTACATCTCATTAATGTTTTTACCACTTCTTCCACAGGCAAACATGTAAGGAAAGCTTTATTTAAATAAAAAGGGATGCTGTCAAAAATGTATTGAATTCAAAAGGATTTACCCAGCCTACAAAGCACTTACAGCCACTCTGTGATGACCAGTTCTGCTCTTTTATTGAGGGATCTAGTCTAGATTAAACCTCATAGGAAGACAGTTTTATCATGTGGAGGTTTCATTCAGGTCTCTGTTTAACGAGATACTCTGTTTGTCTTTGGCAGGAGAGATACCAGACTCTGACAGCAAGAAGAGTCCTTCAGGGGAACCAGACCCAGAGACGCCCAAACCAGCGAGACGACACCACTGCTCCCACTGTGAAAAGAGTTTTCGCTGGTTAGGGAATCTAAAGCACCATGAGAGGACACACACAGGAGAAAAGCCATACCACTGCTTCCAATGTGAAAAGAGATTTTCCGGATCAGGGGACTTAAAAGCTCATGAAAGGACACACACGGGAGAAAAGCCTTATCACTGTTCCCAGTGTGGAAAGAGTTTTACTGTGTTAAATAACCTGAAAAGGCATGAGAGAATACACAAAGGAGAAAAGCCTTTTCAATGTTCCCAGTGTGGAAAGAGTTTTACCCTGTTAGCTAATCTGAAAAGGCATGAGAGAATACACACAGGAGAAAGTCCTTATCGCTGTTCCCACTGTGGAATGAGTTTTATTCAGTTGGCGAGCCTGAAGGCACATGAGTGGACACACACAGAAGAAAAGCCTTTCCAGTGTTCCCAGTGTAGAAAGATTTTTACCCTGTTAGCTAACTTGAAAAGGCATGAGAGAATACACACAGGAGAAAAGCCTTACCATTGCTTCCATTGTGAAAAGAGATTTTCCCGATCAGGGGACCTAAAAGCTCATGAGTGGACACACACAGGAGAAGAACCTTTCCATTGTTCCCAGTGTGGAAAGCGTTTTACCGTGTTAGCTAACCTGAAAAGGCATGAGAGAATACACACGGGAGAAAAGCCTCATCACTGTTCCCACTGTGGAATGAGTTTTATTCAGTCAAGGAGCCTGAAGGAGCATGAGTGGACACACACAGGAGAAAAGCCTTTCCAATGTTCCCAGTGTGGAAAGAGTTTTATCGTGTTAAGTAACCTAAAAAGGCATGAGAGAATACACACAGGAGAAAAGCCATTCCAATGTTCCCATTGTGGAAACAGTTTTACTCAGAGAGGGCACCTACAAGAGCATGAGAGAATTCACACAGGAGAAAAGCCTTACCACTGCGCCCAGTGTAAAAATAGATTTTCCCGAGTAGGGGACCTAAAAGCTCATGAGAGGACACACACAGGAGAAAAGCCTTTCCAATGTTCCCAGTGTAGAAAGAGTTTTACTGTGTTAGCTACCCTGAAAAGGCATGAGAGAATACACACAGAAGAAAATCCGGACACAGAAGAAAATCCGGGCACCGAAGACGTGGCTGTCGATTAAGGCAACCCCTCACACCTCTCTGATTCAGAGGGTTTGGGTTAAATGCGGAAGACACATTTCAGTTGAATGCATTCAGTTGTACAACTGACTAGGTATCCCCCTTTCCCTTTGCCTATAGAGCTCTGCTATAAACATGAGAGCAAGATTAGATTTTATGTTCTGCATTATTATTATTATTATTGCGGCAGCCACCAAGTTAAGAAATTATGGAATGTTCTGAAAACTGACTTCAGGTTTTTGAGGAATCTAGTCTCGCAGGAAGACAGTTTTATTTTATGAAGGTTTGATTCAGTTCTCTTCTTAGTATTTAACTAAATACTATGTCTTTGGTATGAGAGGGACTAGACTTATTACTGTTCCCACTGTGGAATGACTTTTCTTCAGTTAGGGAGCCTGAAGGAGCATGAGTGGACAAACACAGGAGAGAAGCTTTACCACTGCTCCCAGCGTAAAATTGATTTTCACGAGTCGGGGACTTAAAAGCTCAGGAGAGGACACACACAGGAGAAAAGCCTTTCCAATACTCCCAGTGTGGAAAGAGTTTTGTCTGGTTAAGGAGTCTGAAGGAGCATAAGAAGACACACCAAAAAAGCCCTTACCACTCCTCTCTCTCTCTGTGTGGAAGGACATTTTCCCAGTCACAGAACCTGAAATCACATGAGAGAATAAAGTCGCTGTGTTCTGACTTATATTTTTGACTGAGAATTTGTGTTTTTGTTTATGCCACATGAAATCATATTGTTTATTATTAAACCTGTCCCACAGTTGGTCCCACAGTTGACAATGCCCGTCAGAGCATACACCAAGCAATGAGTTCGAAGAAATTGTCAATAGAGGTCAGAGACAGGATCGTGTCGAGGCACAGATCTGGGGAAGGGTACCAAAAAATGTCTGTAGCATTGAAGGTCCCCAAGAACACAGTGGTCACCATCATTCTAGAATGGAAGAAGTTTGGAACCACCAAGACTCTTCCTAGAGCTGGCCGCCTGCCAAACTGAGAAATGGGGGTAGAAGGGCCTTGGTCAGGGAGGTGACCAAGAACCCGATGGTCACTCTGACAGAGCTCCAGAGCTCCTCTGTGGAGACGGGAGAACCTTCCAGAAGGACAATCATCTCTGCAGCACTCCACCAATCAGGCCTTTGTAGTAGAGTGGCCAGACGGAAACCACTCTTCAGTAATAAGAACAGGACTTCCTGCTTGTAGCCAAAAGGCACCTAAAGACTGAACTCTTTGGCCTGAATGCCAAGCGTCTCGCCTGGCATAAAGCATGGTGGTGGCAGCATCATGCTGTGGGGATGTTTTTCAGCGGCAGGGACTGGGAGACTAATCAGAATCGAGGGAAAGATGAACGGAGCAAAGTACAGAGAGAACCTTGATGAAAACCTGCTACAGAGAACTCAGGACCTCAGACTGGGGCAACGGTTCACCTACCAAGAGTACAACAGCCTTAAGCCCACAGTCAAGACAACGGCGGAGTTGCTTCAGGACAAGTCTCTGAATAACCTTGAGTGGCCCAGCCAGACCCCGGACTTGAACCCGATCGAACATCTCTAGATAGACCTGAAAATAGCTGTGCAGTGACGCTCCCCATCCAACCTGACAGAGCTTGAGAGGATCTGCAGAGAAGAATGGGAGAAACTCCCCAACAAAGTCGGAACGTTCAAGTTCTTTAGACAATTTCATGGTTTATTTGCCACTATGATTTAAACATACTTATGTGGAAACAACTAGCTACCCCATTTAATTTAATATTTTACGTTGTAAGTCAACTAGCTGGCTTGTGTGAGGATTCTGTGTTATGCAACATAGCTGACTTGAGACATTGTTAACAGTTTCAGGGCCATGGTCCTTTCTCATGATGGAAAAATACAGAATAACATGAAGACAGGAACTGTGCAATGAGTTGTGGGGGCACATTCAGAACGTAGTGCTGCGAGAACAAATGGTCTTTTGTTAGATAACAGGAGCCAGGTGCGTGGTAACTGTATCGAGCATGGGTGCATAGATATTCTACACAACTACAACGACTGACCGCTGAAGCGTCTAGGGGGCTGGGACCAGCTCTGGCGCCAACAATCAACGATAGGCTGAGTGACTTTAAACCACGCCCAGTCTCTACTCTGACAGGCCGGCTCGGAAGCAGGAACTACTTCTGTCAGAGACTATTATAATATCTTTGTCAGGAACAAGTCAGTTCTCTGTTTGCCCTGTGAGGTGGGACAGAGAGCCCGTATATACGAAAATTGCATTTACTACTTATTGCTTAGCTAATAAAAAGTACATAGTATACAATCGATGACTCCGCGTCATACTTATCCTGATACCAGATTTGATTGACGCAACCCTAACACTGGTTAAGTTAGCACTAGTCTAGTCGCTAATGCTAGCTAGCTATTATCCCCGACCATGAGCTCACTAAGTTACTCTTCTCCTGCTAAAAAAAGAGGTCTGCTGGACGGAGAAAGAAGCTCTGGTGAAAGTGGAGGAGGAAGAGGAGGCTGTTACAATACAAAAACAAGTAGAGGGTGAGGCTGTTACTGTGAAAGAAGAAGAGGAAGATGCAGTTTTTGGAGTGGATGAGGTTACGGTCAGAGCGATCGAAAATGAAGTCGTTTTTGGAATGAAGGATGAAGAGGGGGAGATTACTGTCACATTAGTCCAGAAGACTGGAGAACTGATTAACACCAGTAAATACAGTGAGTACTATCTTATAAAACAGGGACATAAACTCTGCAGTTGTTGAACTAATGTGTGATTTTTAAAAGGGTGTTCTACACTTGAATATATTTTTGTACTGTATGAATTGTTCATGACGTCCTCCCGTGATTAGAACTAGAAACTAGAAGGAGTGAGTGATGTCTTAGTAAGGCCTTCAAAGAGTTGGCTTGATGGGAAGTCGTGATGTCATCCAATAGGCGACTGATCTTCATGTGAATATTCATTATTATTTAAAAAATCTTCCTGTTCTGACAAGTTGGTTGTTGATCATTGCTAGAAAGCCATTTTCAAGTTTTGCCATAGACTTTCAAGACGATTTAAAACCTGTTATGGCAAGTAGTTCCCCGAGGGGAACTCCACCCCCCCCCCATTCAGCTGAAAAGGTGGTGCAGGGAATTCAAAAATATTCTTTTGAAATATTTAACTTTCACACATTAACAAGTCCAATACCTCAAATGAAAGATAAACATCTTGTTCATCTACCCATCATGTCCGATTTTTAAAATGTTTTACAGCGAAAACAACATATATTTATGTTAGACCACCACCAAAACACAGGGAAAACACAGCCATTTTTTCCAGCCAAAGATGGTCACAAAAGCAGGATTAGAGATAAAATGAATCACTAACCTTTTGAAAATCTTCATCAGATGACACTCATATGACATGTTACACAATACATGTTTTGTTCGATAACATGCATATTTATATCCACAAATCTCGGTTTACATTGACGCCATGTTCAGAACTGCCTCCAAAATATCCGGAGGAATTATAGAAAGCTAAGCCAGCTAATAGAAATACTCATCATAAACTTTGACTAAAGATACATGTTCTACATATAATTAAAGATACACTGGTTCTTAATGCAACCGCTGTGTCAGATTGTTTTTAAGTTGTTTTAAGCTGCAGCCAAATGGAACAGCGGTGGCACCCACAGAGAAATGCGCCACAGGAAAATGGCATTCTGTCGGGCCACTGACTATTTCCCCTCCCATTCGGTCAAAGTACACAGCAAATGCTCCATTCCACTTTCTACTGAATGAGGACATCTAGTGGAAGGCGTAGGAAGTGCTACCAGATCCATATCTTGTTGGGAAAGGAGGGGGCGATGAAGTCAAAGTTGACCCACATTCAGAATTTCACTTCTTGTTTGGAAGATTGCCTACCCTATGAGTTCTGTTATACCCTATGAGTTTCTACAATCAAATTGTGTGTGCAAATTTAGTAAACACAGAAAGGGGCCTATATTGGAGACCAAAAGTCGTCTGGCACACTGCTTAGGATTTCAACAACTTTAATAACTTATTTCTAGCCTACAATCATCAATGTTACTACTAATGTGAAAACAAGACAAAATTACTATTCTTGCTCACTTGACTGTCTTAATTGTCAAATAATTTAACCTCTTGCCTCTAGTTGGGACGCTTGCGTCCCAACTAGAGCTCTGGAAATGCAAATGTGCTACGCTAAATGCTAATAGTATTAGTTAAAACTCAAAAGTTCATTAAAATACACATGCAGGGTATCAAATTAAAGCTACACTCGTTGTGAATCCAGGCAACAAGTCAGATTTTTAAAATGCTTTTCGGCGACAGCATGAGAAGCTATTATCTGATAGCATGCACCAATACACTACAACAGAAAAGCACAGCAGGGGACGTAAACAAAATAATTAGCATTTCGGCGTTACACAAACCGCACAATAAAATAGAAAACAGTCATTACCTTTCACCATCTTCTTTGTTGGCACTCCTAGATGTCCCATAAACACTATTGGGTCTTTATTTCGATTAAATCGGGCCATATAAAGCCAAGATATCGTTATATGTAGACTGTGTGATAAACGAAAAAAACAGCGATTTCACAACGTAACGTCATTTTTTAAAATTCAAAAAGTAGACGATAAACTTTCACAAAACACTTCGAAATACGTTTGTAATGCTACTTTAGGTATTAGTAAACGTTAATAAGGGATAAAAATCATCCGTAGGCGATGTAAATATCATGAGCTGTCGTCTTGGAAAAAATTTCAGGAGAGAGCTCTTCCGGAATGATCTGGGCGGAGACCGGAGGTAAGCGGTGCCCCTCTTTCGGTTCAACCAAGAATCAAAGATGATTAAATTCACAAGATACTCGACAACATGGGGATGCTGTGGGAGTTGAATGCTCGGTCTTATCTAATTCGGCTCACTGTTAACAATTGCTTGAAGTGGCGCAAGGATATTTATTTCCATTTTCTGTGATCAGGTTTTCCTGCGCTTTCCGATGTAACGCACGTTATGTAATAGCCACAGTCATGATTTAACCAGTTTTAAAAACGTCCGAGAGTTTCCTATCCACACATTCTAACCATATGAACGTACTATATTCCTGGCATGAGTAGCAGGGCGCTGAAATGTTGCGCGATTTTTAACAAAATGTTCAAAAAAGTAGAGGGTAGGAGCAACAGGTTAACAGATGTCAATTGTTATACAAATTCATGGGTACGCTCTGGGCATCACCTTTTACCTCAAATAAACAGTGGATTTCTGGTGTAGTGGGCCTTTAAACATCTGTCTGACTTTGTTGTTTACACAGGAGAGAGAAGTGATTATTGTAGATCCTCTGGGGAGTCTCAAGATCCTCTGGGGAGTCTCAAGAACATCATGATGCTGACGAGATCAGAACTCCTCAAGAAACACCAGCAGAAACCCACAGGGAAGAAATCTCACCACTGCTCTTGACTGTGGGAAGAGTTACTCAAGATCATATTCACTAAAACTACACAAAGATACTTCACACAGGTGAAATACACCAGCGAGTACACACAGGAGAGAAACCTCACCACTGTTTTGACTGTGGGAAAAGTTACTTAAAACCCCTCTGGGATAGGCGGGACGCTTGCGTCCCACTTGGCCAATAGTCAGGGAAAATGTAGAGCTCCAAATTCAAATAAAATACTATAAAAATCTAACTTTCATTAAATCACACGTGTAAGATACCAAATTAAAGCTACACTCGATGTGAATCCAGCCAACATGTCAGATTTCAAAAAGGCTTTTCGGCGAAAGCATAAGATGCTATTATCTGATGATAGCACAACAGTAAACAAAGAGAGTAGCATATGTCAACCCTGCAGGCGCAACACAAAACGCAGAAATAAAATATAAATCATGTCTTACCTTTGACGAGCTTCTTTTGTTGGCACTCCAATATATCCAATAAACATCACAAATGGTCCTTTTGTTCGATTAATTCCATCGATATATATCCAAAATGTCAATTTATTTTG
This sequence comes from Oncorhynchus nerka, assembly GCF_034236695.1. Classification (NCBI taxonomy): domain Eukaryota; kingdom Metazoa; phylum Chordata; class Actinopteri; order Salmoniformes; family Salmonidae; genus Oncorhynchus; species Oncorhynchus nerka. Next base: position 35,295,427 of record NC_088397.1, read on the forward strand.
CGCATTTGATCCAGAAGAATACAGCTTCCTATTTGCGCAACGTCACTACAAAATATCTCAAAAGTTACCTGTAAACTTTGCCAAAACATTTCAAACTACTTTTGTAATAAAACTTTAGGTATTTTTTTACATTAATAATCGATCAAATTGAGTACGGGACAATCTGTGTTCAATACCGGAAGACAACAAACTCACCCTACTTTTCGAGTCATGCTCCTCTCTCAAAAAGTACACTTCAAATGACACTCATTCAAGATGTCCGTACTTCTTCATGACACAAAGGAATAACCTCAACCAATTTCTAAAGACTGGTGACATCCAGTGGAAGCGGTAGGAACTGCAAACATGTCCCTTAGAAATCAGGTTTCCCGTTGAAAATTATTGAATAGACAGTGACCTCAAAAAAGAAAATCGGAATGATTTTTCGGGGTTTTGCCTGCTACATAAGTTCTGTTATGCTCACAGACATGATTCAAACAGTTTTAGAAACTTCAGAGTGTTTTCTATCCAAATCTATGAATAATATGCATATCCTATATTCTGGAAGAGTAGCAGTAAATTGAAATTGGGCACGCTATTTATCCAAAAGTGAAAATGCTGCCCCTATCCTGAAGAAGTTTTAAGATCGAATTCACTGAAAGTACACCTAAGAATACACACGGGAGAGAATCTACCACTGCTGGAGAGAAACTAACACTGCTGCTCTGACTTTTCAGTAGACCTTAAAATACATCAGAGAATTCACACAGGAGAGAAGCCATATGACTGTCCTCAATGTGGGAAGAGTTTTGTTACATCTAGCAGTCTGAAGACACACCAGAGAACACACCATAGCTGTGATCAATATGGGAATAGTTTTACTCAGCCAAACAGCCTGATAGTACATTTGAGAACACACACAGGAGCTAAATCTTATAGCTGTGATCAATGTGACAAGAGATTCTCCGATAAAAGATTTCTGATCAAACATCAGAAAATACATACATGAAGGAGTTTTTTCATGATAACAATGACATAATGTCACAATGTGGAATGTTTTAACATTGTAGTCAGAGTATTTTAATGAATGTCACAATGTAGCACCCTAAATGTTTGCCCCCTGTCCATTTGATTTTAGCATGATATGGATATAAGCCTCAGGTGAAAAATCCAGGCTCTGAATTGAAAGAGTACCACTTATGAGATTTAACAAAAAAGTGTTGTGTAACTTACCATGTTGGCCACCCTCTTGACTCAAAATGTAAAACTTCAAAATGTAGCTAGCTGTCTTCTTCAGCTTGTCCTCTAACCAGTGAGGTAAAAGATATCTCCCATTTCCATGAGTTATTTTTAGTTGTGTTAGTTTCAACAGCACGGTACAACTGATTTCCCCCCTAATCGATATCTGTGATTTATTGCTACTTGTCAAAACAACAGCGTTTCTGATGCTTGTGCAGTTTATTGTGCAGGTTGCTTATGAGAGCATTTCACATTACTTTTGGATTATTAGGCTCGCTTGAATCACCTGCTTAATATGTTTGTGTTATTGTCCCATATCAACTGCTTTATACTTTTTTTTAAACTCTTCAACCAGTAAAATGCTCTTTGGCTAGCTGTTCCATCAGCCTGACAATGAAGGTTTGTACACTAAGTGCTTGCCAAATTGGCCCATAACTTCACCTAACAATAACATAGACATACTGTAGGACCCATAACTTCACCTAACAATAACAGACCTATGACTATAAATAATTAAATATTTCAGGTGAAACATGGAAACTAAAATGTCTTTATCATGACATTTCATAACCTGATCACCAGATAATTTTGTGAATAATCCCACTAGGCTACTCCGTAATGTGTTGTCATTCTAAATGTCCTGAATAAGAAAATAGCTCTGTGTGTTGTACAATAGCCTATCCATCAAGGAACATTTCTCTACACATTATGAGCTAAGTATCTCTGTGTCCAAACAGACTAACGAGACCCTACAGTAAATCAAGCAGACAATAACATTATAAACATAAATTTGTTAATGATGTTGGATCTAACGTGGAGCACGGCATAACTGTCTTTACCAGAGTAATGAAAGAAGAAGCACTTTGGTTGTTGTTGCATGTCGGGATGTTTGTCATTTGATTGGAATTCAGAAAATGATTTCCTGGTTCAGCTGATGATAGTTGAACATGTGATTAACTTAATAACAGCTACAGTATTAAATATTACGTGTAATTATTGAAGAACCGTGTTAACGACAGTATCCATTTGGGTGTTTTATATAAAGTTAAGATGACTCTTGGTTAGAACCATTGGATTTAGGAAACTCTGAAATTATTTATAATTGCTGTGCCCATGAAAACTGTTTTCCCAGCGAAACATAAGGAGACACTAAATGTTACGTAGTTAGAGAGCATTTTCAGAGATCTGAATACAAAAAAATGTCCGACAGCTAGATCCAGTATTTAAGTTGAAGTTCAACATATGACAAGCTTAACATTATGACTATAACTACTGTTCCCTGAAGGAGGGAAACTAGGTACAACATACTATTAAATCCACACGTTATGACTATAACTACTGTTCCCTGAAGGAGGGGAACTAGGTACAACATACTATTAAATCCACACGTTATGACTATAACTACTGTTCCCTGAAGGAGGGGAACTAGGTACAACATACTATTAAATCCACACCTCGCTGGAAGCCTCGCCTTCCACAGGTGATGAGCGTGAGGCTCAGATTCATTCATTCAATTTAATACCGCTGTTCACCGACCCAGGAAAGGGAGGAGCCAAAAATGTGTTGTATTTTAATGTATGTTTGAGAAGAGTTTCAAACAAATTCATGAATGTAATTGAATCTAGGTATGTCTTTAATGTAATGGCATGAAAATAAATTGGCAGAATATTATACAATGACTTACCAACAGCTCTAACAATATGACCTCCACAGGAAATCTTCACTGGCAATTATAGAACATACTATATCGCCTAGAAACCTGGTTAAATTATCATTATGACATCATGGATGAATTCTAGAATATACTAATATATATATATATATATATACATATTATAGAATATACTATATAGCCTAGAAATCTGGTTAAACTCATTATGACATCATGTATGAATTCTAGAATATACTATATATCCTAGAAACCTGGTTAAACTATCATTATGACATCATGGATGAATTCTAGAATATACTAATATATATATATATATATATATATATATATACATATTATAGAATATACTATATAGCCTAGAAACCTGGTTAAATTATCATTATGACCTCATGGATGGCCAGTCGTTGTATTCATAGTGTAGTGAATTCAGGGGGTAGCCCTGAGCTGAACTCAAACCTGGGTCCAGCGACTGTCAAGCCAACACCTTATAACTGTTACGCCAAGATGTCTGAACTTCTTGAGGAGGTCGCTAGGTGTTGGGTTACGGTTTCTACAATTATCTTTCTCTATGAATTTGAGAGTGGTTACACTTCTCCTTCCCCCATCCCTCAGCTGTTTACCAAACCAAGTCTCTGGGCAGCCATTTTGTTGCTGTTAAAAAAAAAAACACACAACCCAGCAATCTGCAGTTCAAACAATAACATATGTTATTCCACCACTGTTTTGGTAATAAGATGATAATGGGGTTGGAGAAATGTAACTACAGACAGACAGACCTATGGATGCAAGGACTGACCGTCCATGATATCAACATTATAGTTTTAACCATGTTGAGGCTATACAGTGTTGATTTACATTGTTTCTAAACATTAGTCAAAAAAGCTTATTTGGGTATCTGATGGGCACAACAGTTGAACTAAGCTCATGAAGCATGTGTTATATTCTTCAAGAATCAATGGCTATAAATAAATAATTTAAAAGTCACAGTATGGATGTAGCCATTGCAGATTTCCGCTTTAACACCAAACATCAGTTAAACAACTGCAGAGTTTGTGCCTCTGTTTTTAAGACAGTACTTACTAGTGTCAATCAGGGAGCTGGCTAAATTCATCGTTAGAACCATTGGATGCCTTAAGATGTGTTTGGGAAACCAGGCCCAGGTATCCAGTTTCCTCTTCTTCCTCCTCCTCCTTTTTCGATGTAACCGTCATCTCCCCCTCCTCCTCTTTCACTCCATAAACTGCATCCTCCTCTCCTTTTACTGTAACATCCTCCTCCTCTTTCACTCTGAACACGTCTTCCTCTTCTTTCACCCTCTACTTCTTGTTTTACTGTGATTATCCTCCTCTTCCGTTGAAGGACCGAATGGTCGGGGATGTTAGCTCGGCTAAATTTAACTTAACCAGACCGCTAGCTGGCTAATAACAACAACACTGTAAATTTGAAATTAAATCTGATAACTAACTAGACGACAGAAGAGTGTTTAAAACACCGTGGCTAGTATACACGATAGCGTCTAAAGAGCTTTATTGGTTCGGCTATTGTGTCTAGCAAGCTACCGAGGTGGCTGACTAATTGTTGCGGCTGTTGAAAGAAGCGTTCTGTCCGCTAGATTATACGTCACACCAACAGCATAACCTTAAATTCCCACACCGCCATCTGCTGACTGGAGTGGGTAACGCAGTTGAGCAAAATGTATATTATAATGTTCAGACAAAAAGTTATAGGGGGTAGGAACTTCCTGAATTGGAATTATCCCTCTACATCCTCTACACATGTACTGCACTGGAATTATCCCTCTACACATGTACTGCACTGGAATTATCCCTTTCCACATGTACTGCACTGGAATTATCCCATTGGCTGGCAGTTTTTATTGGGCCATCAAATCTGGCTCAGTGATTTTTGTGATTGGTTACATTTCAGTCACATGTGCACAAGGGAGAGGTGGTGTCTGATGTCTGCAGGTCAATGCAACTGAGAAATATGATCCTTGTAATTATTCTATGTGAATATGAGCAGTGGGAATGATTGTGAAATATTTAGTTTGTTTCATGAGAGCAACATGATAATTAATGATTTCTGAACAACCATTTTTTTTATTTAATGTCTATAAGAGTATCTTATCGACTTTATTTAACTTGGAGATGTTTCATTATAGCGAACATAACATGACAATACATGACATCTACAGTGGCAAGAAAAAGTATGTGAACCCTTTGGAATGACCTGGATTTCTGCATAAATTGGTCATTTGATCTGATCTTCATCTAAGTCACAACAATAGACAAACAGTGTGCTTAAACTAATAACATACACTTTATTGTATTTTTCTTGTCTATATTGAATCATAATTTAAACATTCACTAGAGTGTCAGCTAAAGACTTACGGAAATCTCTGGAACATGCTAACATCTCTGTTGATGAGTCTGCGATCCGTAAAACACTAAACAAGAATGGTGTTCATGGATGGACACCACGGAAGAAACCACTGCTGTCCAAAAAAAACATTGCTGCATGTCTGAAGTTTGCAAAATTGCACCTGGATGTTCCACAGCGCTTCTGGCAAAATATTCTGTGGATACATTAAACTACAGTTGAGTTGTTTGGAAGGAAAACACAACACTATGTGTGGAGAAAAAAAGTCCCAGCACACCAACATTAAAACCTCATCCCAAATGTAAAGTATGGTAGAGGAAGCATCATGGTTTGGGGCTGCTTTGCTGCCTCAGGGCCTGGACAGCTTGCTATCATCGACAGAAAAATGAATTCCCAAGTATATCAAGACATTATGCAGGAGAATGTTAGGCCAATTGAAGCTCAACAGAAGTTGGGTGATGCAAAAGGACAACAATCAAAACACAGAAGTAAATCAACAGAATGGATCTCGTCTATCATTGTTGGTATTGAAAAAGCCTATTGCACACTGTGGTGGAAATTCTAACCATTCAGGAGAGACTTTGTCATTTCTTCATAGAATCAATCTTTATTTGATAAGAATTGCAATAATGTAGCTGGTCAGCCCTACACTCTGAGGTGGAAGGCAGAGAGCTCGATGACAAGAGGAGTGCAGAAGCTTAAAAGCGTCGCGTGATGTATGTATGACTACCAACAGTGGATGGAACACGGTCAAAGTATTGGAGCTGAACAAATGGACAAGACAGTGGATGGAACACGGTCAAAGTATTGGAGCTGAACAAATGGACAAGACAGTGGATGGAACACGGTCAAAGTATTGGAGGTGAACAAATGGACAAGACAGTGGATGGAACACGGTCAAAGCATTGGAGCTGAACAAATGGACAAGACAGTGGATGGAACACGGTCAAAGCATTGGAGCTGAACAAATGGACAAGACAGTGGATGGAACACGGTCAAGTTTAAACATCCAAAACACAAAACAACATAACTTAAATTGCAGAATAACTATTGTATTCTTTATCTCCTCTGTTTAACGTTATAGCTGACAACACTGCCTGATCCTTCTTATACGTTTAGCAGAATATATACCGCTATGCATATCTATCACATTTGTAATTTGTAAATGTGTGCAATATCCAAACATTACATTGCTTTTATTTATCATTTATACATTAGCCTCTGGTTTCAATATATCCTCTCTCTTTCAATAATAAATATCCTACCATATAAATGATCCTGTTTTCTAAAGCAATATAGCTCTCTTAATCACAACAGTAGTATGTAAATCTATAAATGGATTAAATGCAAGAAAGTGGTCAGCACATTTTCCTATAGTTGGAAGAAGCAGAAGGCCCTGACAAGTCCAAAGGATAAACTGAGCCTGCCCCTCAACAATCTCATCACAGAAGGCCCCGACAAGGTGGGCCTGCCCCTTAACAAGCTCATCACAGAAGGCCCTGACAAGGTGGGGATCTCCACTGCAGATGACGGAAACAGTCCTGGAGCAGGAAAAGGCCGTCACACAAGTCCTGGCATCAGACAACAACAACAACACAGCACCTTGCACCCTCCTGGCAAGACATTGAGGTCTTTGAATACAATGACTTATCAACAGCTTTAACAAATTGACCCCCACAGGAAATCTACACGGGCAGTTATAGACCCATCTACCATATAACCATTGATTCTTGAAGAATATACACTACTGTTCAAAAGTTTGGGGTCCCTTAGAAATGTCCTTGTTTTTGAAAGAAAAGCACATTTTTTTGTCCAATAAAATAACATCAAATTTATCAGAAATACAGTATAGACATTGTTAATGTTGGAAATGACTATTGTAGCTGGAAATGGCTGTTTTTAATGGAATATCTACATAGGCATACAGAGGCCCATTATTAGCAACCATCACTCCTGTGTCCAATTGCACGTTGTGTTAGCTAATCCAAGTTTATTATTTTAAAAGGCTAATTGATCATTAGAAAATCCTTTTGCAATTATGTTAGCACAGCTGAAAACTGTTGTTCTGTTTAAAGAAGCAATTAAACTAGCCTTCTTTAGACTAGTTGAGTATCTGGAGCATCAGCATTTGTGGGTTCGATTACAGGCTCAAAATGGCCAAAAATAAATAATTTTCTTCTGAAACTCGTCAGTCTATTCTTGTTCTGAGAAACTAAGGCTATTCCATGGGAGAAATTGCCAAGAAACTGAAGATCTCGTACAATGCTGTGACTACTCCCTTCAGAGAACAGCGCAAACTGGCTCTAACCAATGTTGGATTCGGGCTAAACTTTGAACATTGAGATATTAAAGACATGATAGATCAGACGCAGAGTATATAAAGGAGTGAGATCTGTAGAAAGACAGAGTGGCTGTGGAATGTGCTGGGTGGACGGGAGGAGATCACAGGATTGCTATAGGGGAAGTGAATGGACATCTGTGGATTAGGCGAAGGAGGGGTTGAGGTCAGGTCAGATCCCCTGAAGGGAGTAATAAGGGTTTAGTATCCTGTTACCCTCTTCCTGTCGAATCAGGAGATGTAAGGACTGGAGAGAAGGATGAGTGTCCAAAGTGGGGCATATATACTTTTTGTCTGAATTACAGCTGTAAAGACCCTTTGAGAAGAATTAAACTTGGTTCAGCTTCTCTGGTGTCCGTGAGTTATTTACTCTAAAAAATGTGAAACTAACACCAGAATAGAAAGAGGAGTGGGAGGCCCCGGTGCACAACTGAGCAAGAGGACAAGTAAATTAGAGTGTCTAGTTTGAGAAACAGACACCTCACAATTGCTCAATTGACAGCTTCGTCAAATAGTACCTGTAAAACACCAGTCTCAACGTCAACAGTGAAAAGGATGCTGGCCTTCTAGGCAGAGTTGCAAAGAAAAATACATATCTCTGTCCAGTGTCTGTGTTGTTTTGTTCTAAATATTTTATTTTTATTGGCTAGTCTGAGATATAGCTTTTTCTTTGCAGCATCTCGGAGTCGCCTCTCCACTGTTGACGTTGAGACTGGTGTTTTGCGGGTACTATTTAATGAAGCTGTCAGTTGAGGACTTGTGAGCTTTTCTTTCAAAAACAAGGACATTTCTAAGTGATCCCAAACTTTTGAACAGTAGTGTAACTTATAAATGCCTCAAATATTTCAACTGTATTGCCCCATCAGAAACCAAAACATTGTATAACTCCACTGTGGAGCCTCGAAACCTGGTTAAAACTATGATTTTGACCTTATGGATGACCAGTCCTTCTATTCATAGTGTAGTGAATTCAGGGGCTAGTCCTGAGCTGAACTCAAAACTGGGTCCAGTGACTGTCAGTGAAGCCAACACCTTATGACTGTTACGCCAAGATACAGTTTGCTAAGAGATCTGACTGCCCCTCTGAAGCCCTCAAATAAAACATTCACAGAGATTGTGGAAATATTGCAAAATCACCTATCACCTAAACCACTCCTCATCGCGGAACATTTTCGTTTCCACAAGAGAGATCAGAATGAGGGGGAGGGTGTTAGTACATATGTAGCAGTGTTGAGGAAACGGTCTGAACATTGCCAGTTTGGAGAGAACCTAAATGACACATTAAGGGATAGATTTGTTTGTGGACTGAAACATAAACACATTCAAAAACGTTTGCTCACAGAATCAGAGCTCACGTTTGCAAAGGCTGTTGAAATTGCTGTGGCTATGGAAATCGCGACTAAAGATGCATTTGAGTTGCAAAGTAAAAGAAGTACTGACATGCCACAAATTTCACTGCACAAGTTTTCACGCAGTCGACAGCGCCCCCGTGTGGCTGAAAAATGCAACAGGTGTGACAGAGATGGTCACAGAGCAGAGGACTGCCGTTTCAAAGACGAAATTTGTCACAAATGCAGTAGAAGAGGGCACATTCAAAGAGCATGCAAAGCAAAATTCAGTCACAACAGGAAAACTGAGAAAATTAAAGGGTCTGTGAATGCACTAGCAGAGAACAGTGGCAGTGATTCAGATGAACGATTAATTGGTACAATGGAGTTAAACACAGTGACTTCTCCCAGCTGTAGCATTATATGGGTGACACCAGATATCGAAGGCAAACCCCTCAAAATGGAGCTGGACACAGGATCTGCAGTGTCTATAATTTCCACTACCGTCTACAATGAGCACTTTAAGGCTATCAAGCTGAAGAACACAAATGTGTTGCTGAAGACATACTCAGGAGAGAGATTGAGCCCAATGGGGGCGTTGCAGGTCAGAGTGCATTATGGGGGGCAAACACAGCAGTTACAGCTGTATGTGGTGTCTGGAACTGGCCCCCCATTATTTGGCAGGGAATGGCTTTCAAAAATAAAGCTGAATTGGTGTGACTTGAAAATGCTCCACACGTTCCAGTCCAAAGAGAAAGGCACAGACCAAACACTGGAACACTTGCGGAAGAAATACAACACAGCTTTCAGTGATGAGATGGGAACAGTAAAAGGCTTCACAGCAAAACTTGTTCTAAGAGATGACGCAACCCCAAAATTCTGCAAAGCCAGATCTGTTCCATACTCCCTGAGACCAAAGGTGGAAGCGGAAATCGATCGCTTGCAGGATACAGGGATCCTGACGAAAGTGGACAGAAGCGAATGGGCCACACTCATAGTTCCTATTGTGAAGAAAGACGGATCTGTTAGAATGTGTGGGGACTTCAAGGTAACTGTGAATTCAATGTTGCATGTGGACCAATACCCCCTACCACGTCTGGATGACATCTTTGCTGCACTAGCTGGTGGGAAACACTTCAGTAAAATCGATCTGAAACAGGCTTAACTGCAGCTACTGGTTGAAGAGAGTTCCAAACAGTACCTGACAATAAAAACACACAAAGGTCTATACAGGTATAACCGCCTGGTTTTTGGCATTGCATCAGCCCCAGCCATTTGGCAACAAACTATTGACCAGATTTTACAAGGAATCCCAGGAACCCAGTGTATCCTGGATGACATGATCATAACAGGACGCACCGACAAAGAGCACCTGGCTAACCTGGAAGAGGTCCTGAAAAGACTGAAAGAGTATGGTCTACAGGCAAACTTAAAGAAGTGTGAGTTCTTCAAAGACAAGATTGTCTTCTGTGGACATGAGATTGACTGCAATGGATTGCACAAAACACAGGACAAAATCGAGGCAGTGGTACAGGCACCACGACCACAAAATATCACAGAAGTGAAATCTTTCAGGGGACTGATCAATTACTACAGAAGATTCCTCCCAAACCTTTCAGCAGTACTCCAGCCTCTAATTCAGCTCCTGGAAAAGAATAGGACATGGCGGTGGACAGAGCAGTGTGAAAATGCATTTCTGGAGGCAAAACGGCTCATAACATGTGAACAGGTCCTGATGCATTACGACCCTGAAATGCCAGTGAAGTTGGCTTGTGATGCGTCCCCTTATGGATTAGGGGCAGTCCTTTCACACACACTGAAAGATGGGTCAGAGGCCAGTTGCATTTGCGTCACGAACATTGAATGATGCAGAGAAAAACTACTCACAAATCGACAAAGAAGCACTGGCACTAGTGTGGGGTGTCAAGAAATTCCATGCATACCTATATGGCAAGCGTTTCACACTGGTTACAGATCACCAGCCGTTGCTTTCCATTTTCAGTCCAAAGAAAGGCATTCCGGCAATGACAGCAGCCAGGTTACAGCGATATGCCCTGTTCCTTGCCAGTCATATGTATGACATTGAGTTTAAGCCGTCATCCCTCCACACAAATGCAGATGGATTATCCAGACTGCCGTGTACAAGAGAAAGACAAAGGAGGGTGGATGCAGTGGACATGTTCCATACGGCTCAGCTCGAGGCACTACCGGTCACAAGCACAGTTATCAAACATGAGACAAGGAAAGATGTGACCTTGTCAAAAGTGTACACCTACACCATGTCAGGATGGCCAGCTACTGGCAGAAAGGAGCTGACTCCGTATTTCCAGCGGAGAAACGAAATTACAACGTACCAAGGATGTTTGATGTGGTGAATGAGAGTCATGATACCCCAGAAATGCCAACATCTAGACTTGCAGCAACTACATGAAGGTCATGTTGGAATTGTCAAAATGAAGCTGCTCGCAAGGAGCCACTTCTGGTGGCCAGGTCTGGACCAACAGATAGAAAATATGGCAAAGAACTGTAGCGGATGTTTGGAAAACCTTCACATGCCTGCTCCTGTCCCAGTCCACCCATGGGAATGGCCCGCAGAGCCATGGCAGAGAATTCATGTGGACTACGCTGGTCCCTTTGAAAAGCACATGTTTCTGGTTATAGTTGATTCCAAATGGCCAGAGGTGTTTTGCACTGACTCCTCCACCTCAGCTCAGGCGATAGAGTGTCTCAGAACAACGTTTGCACGCTTCGGTTTGCCACTGCAGCTGGTAAGTGACAACGCACAAGCTTTTGTAAGTGACGAGTTTACAAGATTCATGTCAGTAAATGGAATCAAACACTCAACCTCAGCTCCGTACCACCCTGCCACCAATGGGTTGGCAGAATGCTTTGTGCAAACCCTAAAGCAAGGACTCCGTGCAGCAAAATGAGACGAAGGGACTTTGCAAACAAAACTGGCCAAGTTCCTGGCCTCCTACCGAAACACCCCACATGCCACGACAAATGAAAGCCCAGCCGCACTGATGTTCGGGAGGCCTCTCCGCACACAGCTGGACATCATGAAGCCAAACAGGCGTAATGAAGTGCTGAACAAACAAGCCAAGATGCTCTCCGGTGGCCGGGAGCGCCATCTCCAAACAGGACAGGAAGTGATGGTGCGAGACTACAGAAGAGGAGGGAAATGGACAAGAGGGGCCGTACACACACAAACGGGACCCAGAACTTACCAGGTTCAAGTGAGCCCAGACATAATCTGGCGGCGTCACATTAACCAAATGCATTCCATGGAAAACAGCACAACAATCGAGAGAGAACAGGCACAGAGAGATCCTGAGAGTGACACACAGAGAACTGTAGAGGAGGGTGGGGCAGGAAAATGACCCCAGGCTGAAAGAAGGGAACGTGTTGATGAAGGTGCTGCTATAGCAGAAGCTATAATGGAACAAGCACACACTGAGGATGTTCAGGAGCCTCCAGACAATCCGAGGCGCTACCCAGAACGAAGGCACCGCCCACCAGACAGACTAGACTTATAAACAAACAAACAAAAACTAACTGTTCAAGTTAAAAGATGCAAAATAACTACAACAAGTTCTGGGAAATGTTTCAGTTGTGGTTTGGTAAAAGTAACTCTGATTGTATAAGAGAAGGAATGTTATGTTCTGTTAATTACTGATGTCCCCTTTAAGGAGGGAGCACCCTTGGTCATGCGCAGTGTTGTTCTATGTTATTCTGGTACTAACTTGTTTGAGTAAATGTGAAGCTCCAGTTCAATTGCTTGTATTCAGAGTCTTACTTATTACATAAATAAGTGCTAAGTGTTAAGACACTACACTTTCCATGGCATCTTAAAGTTCTTACCGGGCCGGCAATCGGACCGGGGAGGCTGCTGCTGCACTAGTGACTGTTAGACTTTCTTCAGCAAAGATGGCAGACAGAAATACTAGGAGAGAGGGGTACTCCTACACAGAACTGAACTGAATCAAACATGGCGGACAGAAATATTAGGAGATAGGGGTACCCCTACACAGAACTGAACTGGATCAAAGATGGCAGACAACAATACTAGGAGAGGGAATGTTAGTTCATGTAGAGACAAACGATTATGCTTTTTTTTATCATAAAGTTCATTTATGAAAATCGCCATTCAGCAAGTTAGCTGACTAGCTTTATGGGTGTTGTGACATGAGCATGAAATTGTAATTCTGGTTGTTTTAGGGAATTCCTGAAACAACCAGCAAACCAGGCTGTAGTTTTGTGAAACAGTGGATGTATAGAATCTAGCTAGCTGAAGAATTTACTGCAAATTGAATGTTCAATTTTGTATGCTTGCCTTTCTGATATTTGCCATGCAGATAGATGAAATCACGTAGCTAGCTATGTTCTTGCTTATTGTGCAGTGGATGATTAAAATCCCTGTATGCCTATGGTTGTGTAGCTAGCTATCTAGCCGATCTGTGTATGGACCCAAACGTTTGGTATACATATTAGTTCAGAACCTAGCTATGAACCTCAGCTATCATAGCCAGCTGTATCAACTTCAAAACAGCCTGAATGACATTAATGAAGCTTATGGATTGAGTAGAATATAATATCATGTTGTGCCAAGGATGGAAGTCATATATACATGTATTTATTACCATGCATGAGATTACCACATTGTAGCCTGTACATTTAATATATTCACTGATCATGTACTCTACCTTGGCAAATAAAGGTGCATGTCTTTGTGATTATTTTTCAGTCATATCCAATACCAGGAGCATCAAATTCCAGTCTTTGAATGACGCTGTGTCTGCATGTATGTATTACAATTATACACTTCAACAGTGTTTACCAATCTTGGTCCTGGGGCATCAATGGTTACACAGTGTAACTAATAAACTAGAAACAGGAGTTAACTAGTTAATTCATATATACAGAAATATAATGTTAAAAAACAGTACACTACACTTCCTATGCATCATGTAAATACTCTAACACCGGTTCATCTCAACGTCTAATGCCCTTCATCTGCATTGATCTGATAAACACAGGATAGGTGGAGTTTTTCATCACATTACACTTCATTTCAACCAGTAGAGAATGTGAAACGCTTTATTGAAAAGCTCATTATCCAAGTGTTATAAATACAAGTTCAATCTGTACTTCAATGCACATCTGTTGTGCATTATAAAAACAGAGGAAGAAAGAGGAGGTGGAGAGAAAGGTGTAGAAGACAGAAAGGGAAAGAGGTAAACATATAGGAGCAGGGAAGGCAGCACATAATTAATTAATCACAGTGCTACATAAATATTCTCTCAGTTCATCACAATTACATAATAGTGTCTCTAGTCAGCCAAAAGGTCATCTTAAAAGCAGGTGAGGTGGCGATGATGAGACTGGGGGTTGGCATCCTCTCACATCAAAACATATCTGCAGACGAGAGACAGATGGAGAGAGAGAGAGCATGTTTAAGCCTTGTGTTTTCTTTTTTATTCTAACATTGTTATTCATCAATCAGGAGGTGAAATGCAAAACTGACCTTGGATCATTAACTCTGGGACTACTGCATCTATCTGTATTTCAATGTAAAGCATCTCTTTAATAATACTTCCTGTTGACCCTATGTAGCCAGTTCAGATGCAGGAGGGGTTCACCGACACAGCTGATATAACCTAGAGTATTTAGGGTCGAAGGGGAGAGCGGGATAAGAGCCTGTTTTGTATTTGTACAGACATCACACCCTTACCTAAACAGCACCCTCACCTGAGAAGTAGAAATCAAAGGGATAGAAACTGTGAATTGAATAACTGCAGTTGACATAGCTAAGTAAATGGAAGAATACTCTTATTGCAATGTGAATGGCTCTTAAAAGAGACTTTGGTTGTGCATAGTGTAGTCTATGGTGTTGCCGGGGAACAGCACCCTCTGAAGAAGTAGGAGGTGAAGATCTCCTGCACACGGATTGCCTCTCTTGCTGCGTTATTGGACCCCATCCTTGAAACATCCTGCAGAGCAGCAGACTCCTCCTCTGGCACACGGCGGCGAGCTGCAGATCCCCTCCCAGTCCTTGTGTCCATCCTCATGAAGTTACACAGGACACAGGTAGCCTTCACACACCTGAATTCCTCGTCGTTGTGGATTACTAAAGTGTAATATCCCTGATAACAAATCATGATAACATTGGATTGATAGATGCATGGGCACACATATGTGCATGTGTAGCTTGTGACAATAACATGATCATATCAAGGATGGCATCACAAATTAATACATAAATACCACTTGAAGCTTGATGATGAGTTGATCATTTGAATCAGCTGTGCAGTGAGAAGGCAAAAACAACAATGTGCCTCTTTCAGTCCCCAGGACTGAGAACCACTGCTCTTCATTGGGACCTCTTCATATGTAGACTGGCTTTCATAGTGCTCTTTATCTGAGGGCAGAAAACCTCACAAGAAACTTCATTCTAGTCAAATTACACCACACTGAATATTATGTTAGTATTATCTCCATCCTCACTTCTAGGGACAGGAACAACACAAAAGTACCTGCCCTATCCAGAATATTCTCCTCTCTCACTGACAGTTGTGGCTGCTATCCTTTCACCCTCCATGGCTGCTAGCTAGCTACCTACAAATGCATTTGGAATTTGTTTTTTAAAGTGATAAATACATCAAGATAACTAGCTAATATGAAGTTAGGTAGCTGGTGATATTTCATTCACTTAGCTATCTATCTATACAGTATTTGAAGTTAGTTAGATAGCCAACTAGATAGCTCATTTAGCAACTCATTTAGCAGCTCATTTGAGTTAGCCTGCACTGTAGCTAGTTAGCTAATAATACATTGTGTTTTTTTACATTTCCAAAACCTATTTACTTACTTCCTTGAATAGGTTCTCCCAGCCATGTGGACAACTGGAAACAGGGCAGCAACGTTTGTCACCAGAGCGTTTTAGAGGATATTACTATTGAACTATGATCCCATTTAATAACCAGACCTTCATACAAACTTGCACTGCTGAATTCTTGACACGAGTCACAGTGTAACAACACAGTGTGTTTAAAGACTTAGTAACTTAGTTGTATTGAAGATCTGGTTACCTATAAGGACAAACAGTTATGTTTTTGCTTTATTAAATATTTCTTAACTTATTTCTGGATATCTTCTCATTACCCACAATGCACTATTTCTACCGAGTTTGTATGCTAGCTTGCTAACGTTAGCCACACCTCATGCAGCATGTGATTGTGTTCTCTAGTGGGAACTCGTTCTCATGGTAGAGCTTCTGGACATCAGAACAGTGATTAGTCACCTCAAACTTGACAAATATTTTTTCTTTAACGAGTCTGACGAGAAGTATATACTGCTTTCAGGAGATCAGGCCCAAATCCCTGTTATTCACCTGAAGAAAAGGTGGAGACGAGCATCCAGACGACATAAATGCCTTTTTTGCTTTGAGGCAAGCAACTCTGAAGCATGATTGAGGTGTTCCGGACGTGTGTGATCACACTCTCCATAGCAAGACCTTTAAACAGGTCAACATTCACAACGCCGCCAGGACATACTGATTACCAGGGCATGTACCCAGAGCATGCACGGACCAACTGGCAAGTGTCTTCACTGACATTTTAAACCTCTCCCTGACAGCTTACAGGGAGGAGGTCAGAGACCTGGCACTTCCTCTCCCTCAACGTGAGCAAGACAGAGGAGATGATCGTGGACTACAGGAAAAGCAGGGCCAAACAGGTCCCCATTAACATCAACGGGGCTGTAGTGGAGCGAGTCGAGAGTTTCAAGTTCCTTGGTGTCCACCTCAAAACATAAATGGAAAAACCAAAGACTGTAACACCTTCCCCCCTAAGAGAATGCTTACCACCAACAGACAACAACTTAAAACTCACTAGCTTCTAGAACTCTCGCCCCCTTGGAACGAGCCCCAAAACTATCTCCAATACCGAAAAACGTGCAGTCAAAATAAATTGTGATCCATGGCAACGCACTGGCTAAATGCAAAACTTGTTGAATGCACACCCTTGAGACAATCAGAAACCATGTTGTCCTCACCACGGACATTTCAAGAGGAAACTCCTGGAATTTCCGAAGTAACTTTCCACCTCACTGCAGAGCTTCTCTCTCTTTTCAGGGTTCACTCGATAGGCATGTTGTTGGATCGGGGCCCAGTCCCCAATGTCATGCTCTGGTACATTTGGGTTGGCACATCTGAAAATGAACCCGGATATTCTAAAAGCAGGGCAACAGTGTCAATATAATTGTACCCAAAAATTGTCAGTTGGTTGCATAAATATTTTAGATTACTAAATGTCACATGAAATGAAAATATGAAATATCAAAACCAAATGTGAAATAAAGACAATTAGCACTTGAATCTTGTAAATAAATACTGGAGTGATTATAAAAATTAATCAAATAGATTATAGACAAATGTATTATACTGCGTCCATGTGTATAAGCTTCAAGTACGTTGAAAGTAAGTTCTTTTTTTTCAACTTTCAACTAAAACCGAACTTATATCGGACGTCGGGAATAGTCTTATTTTCAACGTCTTTTCAATTACATTTTGCTAGGTGGGATATCCCAATGTCAAAACACAATTTTAACGTGTCCAAATCAATAACCAATATGCAGAAACAGTTTGGGATAAATTGAAAACCTAAACATAACATGTGCTATTTACACAAACATCTGCCACAATAATCATATTACTTGTATTTTTTAAACAAGCACCTTATAAAACTGCACAAGCAGCAATAAATCACTGATATCGATTAGGGAGAAAATCAGGTTGTATGTGCTGTTGAAACTAACACAACTAAAAAAACACATGGAAATTGGAGATATCTTTTACCTCACAGGTTAGAGGACAACCTGCAGAAGACAGTCATCTACATTTTGGAGGGATGTATTTAAATGTAGGGGTCGATGAACAAAGGAAAGGAACACATTTGTCATCACTCATCGAATGATGCTAAAATAATTTGCATATGAGAGGGGGAAGATGAGGTTGCACGTCCTGTTAAAACTAACAGCTCAAAAACCAAACGGAATCTGAGAATAATGTGTACATCACTGGTTAGAGGACAATTTGTAGAAAACATCTCTTTACATTTTGAAGTGTTGTATTTTGTTTCAATTGGGTCGTGTCATGGAATTTCAGTATTTCGAGAGACTTGGACATTTCTTCAAACAATCATCTTTATTTAACATTGATTAGTTATTGCAATAATGAAACCGTCAGCCCAACAGTCTTAACTGTTAGTCTGAGAGCCTACCCTTTACAGACAACGCAGTTTATATAGCTAATACCCAGAATGCTTGGTTCCACCCCTCCCATCTAGATTGGGGGGCACCATAAGCCACTTTGGGCTAATCCTGTCTTCATCTGCACCTGGTGTTATATTAACCCCCGGCCCTGGCCTAATATCCCAGATGTTATCTTAACCCCCGACCCTGGCCTAATATCCCAGATGTTATCTTAACCCCCGACCCTGGCCTAATATCCCAGATGCCAGGATGTCTCAGGACCATTGAGTCCTTTGTTCTACTCCTCTCTATCCCAGCTCAACATACACCATATATTGTCTATGGAATGCAGGCTCAATCAGACCGGAGACATATGTCTCACCTGTACCACTAATCTTAGAATGGAATGAGGCCGTTTGGTTTTTAAATCACCGAGACATCAATCGTCAGCTTCAAGCCATCTCTAATGAAGCCCATGTCCTCGACACCCAGACTAGCTGCAGGAAGCAAGAGTGAACACCATGAAACTCAGAATTAGCAGGACAGAAATATCTTACTGTTTGTTAAGTAAATAATTGTTAAATATCCACCAAATGAGGTAAATACATCATTTTTTCTGTCACAGACGCATGTGGTTAAGTGTAATGTCTCCGTTAAAACTAACAGCTCAAAAACCACACGGAATCTAGGAATAATGTGTACATCACTGGTTAGAGGACAATTTGTAGAAATCAGCTAGCTACATTTTGAAGTGTTGCATTTTCATTCAAGTGGGTCACCAACGTGGTAAATGTAACAACTTTTTTTGTTAATCACTTTTTGTTAAATCATATAAATAGTACTCTTTCATTTCAGAGCCTGGATTTTCCCCCTAAGGCTAATATCCATATCATGCTGAAATCAATATAACAGGGGGCAAACGTTTAGGGTTCTACATTATGACATTAAAATACTCCTTCTACAATGTTAAAACATTCTACATTGTGACATTATTTCATAGATATCATGAAACAACTCCTTCATGTATGTATTTTCTGATGTTTGATCAGATAACTTTTATCAGAGTATCTCTTCCCACATTGAACACAGCTATAAGGTTTCTCTCCTGTGTGTCTCCGCTGGTGTATAGTCAGATAGCTAGATGTAGTAAAACTCTTCCCACATTGATCACAGCTATAAGGTTTCTCTCCTGTGTGTGTTCTCTGGTGTACTGTCAGACTGCCAGACGTAATAAACCTCATCCCACATTGATCACAGCTAAAAGGTTTCTCTCCTGTGTGTAGTTTACGGTGGGATATCAGGGAGCTTGACCTAGTAAAACTCTTCCCACATTGATCACAGCTATATGATTTCTCTCCTGTGTGTGTTTTCTGGTGCATCTTCAAAGTATGTGACATTGAAAAGCTTTTTCCACAATCTGAACAGTGGTGAGGTTTCTCTCCTGTGTGTACTCGCTGGTGTATCGTCAGAGAGCTAGATGTAATAAAACTTTTCCCACATTGATTACAACTAAACGGTTTCTCTCCGGTGTGTTTTCTCTGGTGTACTGTCAGATTGCTAGAATTAATAAATCTCTTCCCACATTGATCACAGATAAATGGTTTCTCTCCTGTGTGTAACTTATGGTGGGATTTCAGGGAGCTTGACTGAGTAAAACTTTTCCCACATTGATCACAGCTATAAGATTTCTCTCCTGTGTGTGTTTTCTGGTGCATCTTCAAAGTATGTGAAGTTGAAAAGCTTTTTCCACAATCTGAACAGTGGTGAAATTTCTCTCCTGTGTGTACTCGCTGGTGTGTTGTCAGATGACTAGATGTAATAAAACTCTTCCCACATTGATCACAGCTATAAGATTTCTCTCCTGTGTGTGTTCTCTGGTGTACAGTCAGATCTCTAGATGTAATAAAACTTTTCCCACATTGATTACAACTAAACGGTTTCTCTCCTGTGTGTTTTCTCTGGTGTACTGTCAGATTGCTAGACTTAATAAATCTCTTCGCACATTGATCACAGCTAAAAGGTTTCTCTCCTGTGTGTAGTTTACGGTGGGATTTCAGGGCACCTGACTGAGTAAACCTCTGCCCACATTGATCACAGCTATAAGGTTTCTCTCCTGTGTGTGTT